>NC_136270.1:88993178-89093178 GCF_964187855.1 Myxine glutinosa
ATTTTGAAGACATGCATGTCATGATATAGGAAATGTTTGTTCTGTTGAACGGAATAAATGTTGTTTATTTGTGTGGGTGTGTATTTTTGTGTATTTTGTATATATTTTCAAGGCTAATTCCAGTTAACATCCTGCAAAATTTGCTCGTTTTTCTGGCCGAGTCGAAATTGCGTTGAGTTCCTATGGCATGCGTCATTAAAAGCGCTGTGTAATGGTTGAGCTCCCTTTATTTCGTTTTGGTCATGCGGATGAGCAGACAAAGTGACGAATGCTGTGGCTGGAGAGGTAAAAGCGATGTTTTTTTTAATTGAAATGAAGTAATTTAATTCAACGTGGTAGGTGGGCAACACCACAAAGCATACCTCTTTTAAGGTGTGTATAAACCCATGAACATTTCAGCAATCAATACGATGCTGAAATGGTGTAATTTAATTAAACGTGGTAGGTGGGCAACACCACAAAGCATACCTCTTTTAAGGTGTGTACAAATCCATGAACATTTCAGCAATCAATACGATGCTGAAATGGTATAATTTAATTAAACGTGGTAGGTGGGCAACACCACAAAGCATACCTCTTTTAATGTGTGTTTAAACCCATGAACATTTCAGCAATCAATACGATGCTGAAATGGTGTAATTTAATGAGTAATTTAATGAGTAATTTAATGAGTAATTTAATGAGTAATTTAATGAGTAATTTAATGAGTAATTTAATGAATAATTTAATGTGTAATTTAATTGTGTAATATGGTCGACCTTGGTTTTGTTTGGGTTTTGTTGTTTATTTTTGTGGGTGTGTATTTTTGTGTATTTTGTATATATTTTCACGGCTAATTCCAGTTAACATCCTGCAAAATTTGCTCGTTTTTCTGGCCGAGTCGAAATTGCGTTGAGTTCCTATGGCATGCGCCATTAAAAGCGCTGTGTAATGGTTGAGCTCCCTTTATTTCGTTTTGGTCACGCGGATGAGCAGACAAAATGACGAATGCTGTGGCTGGAGCAGTGGAAGCGATTTTTTAATTGTTCAATGATTATTCGATATTGTTATGACTTATTGTCAATAGGTATACTAAGTGGCCATGAGGTAGCCTGTTGCTATGTACAGTTTTATTCTATTGTTGATTATACCACATAGCTGTGGTGATAAAGGAAATGTTCGTTTTAAATAGATGATTATGATAGGACCATGACTATAAAATCATGATGATTATTATGAATGATATCATAGGGTTCAAATGCAGAATGATTGCATGAACTTGGGAAAGAACTTTCAAGCCCTATGGGATAAATTGGGTGTTACAAGCGATGGAGTTTCAAAATTTAGCATGATTGAAGGAATTTTACAGTCTAATTTCAGGAGTTTTACGAAATTTATATTGCCAAGAGATTTGGGTACTATTAAAGAAAAATGATGAGATATTTTTCCCAAAGAACTTTGATATCTGCCATCCATTTTGGCGGTCTCACGAATGAAGGATGAGTTGCCTTTAGTGGTTGCAAATAAAATTTGTGGAGACCAGGCAAAATGGGGAAATATGTCAGATATGACCCTAGGACAGAACGGTGATTCATCAATTGACATGAGGTATGAACCAGAGGTGACGACCGATGAGCTTCGATCTCAGTCAATGGATGGACCTGTCCTGACATCATTGGGGAAAGGGCTTATGCAAGGAGTCATCCAAAAGGATTAATTTGATTTATTGATGAATATTGATAAATTAATTGAAATTGAATAATTGAATTGAACTGAATAAATTGAATTGAATAAATTTAACTGAATAAATTGAACTGAATAAATTGAATTGAATATATTGAGCGTTTGATTGATGAAAATGCGGTCTCAAGAAAGAAGCTTTGATATCTTTGTGAGATATTATCAACAGAAGACAACCTTGGAAAATTGAGCAAGGTGGTGAGTTTATATATAGATATATGTGCGGTTACCATTGTGTGATTTCCCCTTCAACAGAGCGGACACCTGAGGATTCACCCATTTCATACTGACCCTCTGGCTCATCTGCAAATACTGATCTGTGAGATTGGATTGTGCAAAAGCCACAGGTGAGAGAGATTCTCTGGAAATCACCGTTTGAACAGGTGGAGAGATCCTTCCTGGAGGTACGAGTGAAGCTTTAGAGGAACAAACTACAACACATCCAACGCTACTTTGATAAAAGGCAAAATGGGAAATGGAGCCTGCAAGAATACACAAGGACAACCAGAGATTCCACAAAAAGGTACTTGTACACATCATATGTACGACCGTTATGGTGCCGAAGCTATAAGGCAGGTCGAGAATTGGTATTTGTGGACAAAGGGACATGATGAGGAGTTTCCAAGAGATGGTACATTTGAGCGAAGTCGATTGGAAAGATTGGAACAAAGATTGAAAGCCAGGAAGAGACAGAATCTAACGGTAGACTGGCTTGCATTCCATCTTTGGGATGGTGAATCCAGACAACGGGAACAGCAAGAACGGATAACGGATCTAGAACTTAAAATAAAAAGGATACAGGATACAGTGGAGGAGACAAATGCACAACTGCCCTCGAAATTAGGAATGAAAGTGACAGTTGTCCCATCTGATTTCCAGTTGTCTCCCCAAAAAGGACGGTACAGAGAATTTTTTTGTGTTTCAGGAGATAACGAGAGATTGCAGTGGCAACTCAGGGATGTAGAGATGCAGCCCAGCAATACAAGTGCACAGGTGCACAGACCAGGCAACGACAGAAACCGGTGTTTCAAGTGTGGACGGATGGGACATTGGAAAAGAGGATGTCCGTATACCAAAAGGAAGACAAGTTCATAGGGTAAACCAAGATCAAGGGTACCAGTGCTGACCGATACCTCAGACAATGATTAGGCCTTCATTGCGACAAATCCCAAATGACGATTGGCCTCAACAAATTAGATTACTGGACAAACATGAATAACTGTCGATGATTCTTGGGTCTGAAAAGTTTTCGGAGCAAGAATTATTCATTTTTCTTTTGCTTGTAAGCAAATTGATAATTAATTGATCAAATGCCGAAATTGGATCTTTTATGTTGGGCACAAAATTTTAAATTTACAAAGTTTGGAACAATTGCTTTGCAATTTTTTTGGCAAACCAAGTGACAAGAGTCACATCATGATCAGGTGGGAATTTCGGACTATTGTTCCACACGATTGATAGGTCATGGTCGACTGACATACAAATGGGTGGGTAGTCAAATTTGGATAAATTATTGTGGGAACTGAAAGGGTAATGTCAATGTGATGTCATAGGGGTTTTCTAAGAATAAACTTTTTGGTCCATTTGTGTATTAGCGCTTATAAAATTGAAGGACAAATTTTGAGAAATTGAAATAAAGTTGACACCCATCCGGATCTGTAAATAAGGGTTCCAACGCAAACAAATACGCATAATGCATGTGTGTGTGGGTATTTTGTGTGTCAGTGTTTTTGTTTTTGTGTATCAATCTTACAAGATTGTTGACACCGACAGTGTGCCTTGTCTGAAAAATAGATAGTTCCATGGGGATGGAACTATCCCATATAGTTCTACTCCTTGTTATATATTCAAATATAACATATGTTATATATTCAAATATAATTCAAATATAACAAATATAACTTGCTTGCTGGCGACGGTTCGTTTTTTCGCAGGTCTCCACGCTCTCCATCGAAATCGAAGTTAAGTCATTGTTCCAATTTGTATTTTCGTTATAACTGTATTTCTTTTATGGTGTATGTACGTATATTGTCCCGTCAAAGATTTTCGGTGCAAATCTTTCATACCTGTATTGAAAATCGCGTTAATTCGTGTCGTCTCGAGGCCCTGTACAGTGTACACTGTACAACCTTGAGGCTTTGTGTTTCTCTCAGCGCCTGTCGTTTGTGATCCAATAACTTTCGTTCTCTGTTTTCGCAGTCTTTCCACCCCAAAGCCTACTTCCTTATGTAAATCTCAACTCAAAAAAAACAAAAAAAAAAGACATTACCTTCTCTGTGCTCATTCGTTTATTCTTTCTTATTTGTTCGTTCGTTCTTCAACCACGTGTTTCTCCCCCATTTCCCCAGATAGATTGTCAAATTTCAATTCGTTATTTTATCGTCCATGTGATATTGTTTGATTATTATAGTTAGTTTTGGTTTGAATTTCCTGTAACTCGTATTTAATTAATCGTGTTCTGCTCCTCGTGTGTGGCCTTGTACTGTAGTTGTACCCCCGTCGGTGTTTTGTTAACTTAAGTGTGTTTTGCTTGGCTCTTGGTTTTTTCCCTTCTACCCCGAACATAATACTGTCTAACGTTCTAAATCCCCACCCCCCCCCCCCCCCCAAAAAAAAAAAAAAAAACCAAAAACATTTATTTTATTTTCTCCACGTGTACTGTTGTCTCATCCTGTATTTTCTGTCCAGGTGTGCTGTTCGCCCCACCCCCATTATCTCCTTGCCATCCACCGTTTGCCCTGTTCACGTGACTCGTGGTGGTCCCTCTCGGCTCTCCCCCCGTTGGTATTTTTGTGCATATAAGATTGTTCATAGTTCTGTTTAAATATTTTTAAATATGTTTAACCTTTCCCCTTCTGTTTTTTATTCAGTGGTATATTACAACACGCTGTTTTTCTTCCTATTTAAAAGGCTTTTCTCAATTTCCTCTCCAACTCATTCCACTTCAAAAAAAAGAAATTCAATATCTTATACGTCTCCCTCACTACATGGTCTAAATTCACATTCATTCCATCCCTCCTCCATCATCCTGAACCGGATTGCTAACTTGAAAATCACAACAAACCCAATTTGTTATCAATGTTCGTCTTTCATTAATCATCCACTTTCTAAACTCCCCTCTTGCCCCTCCCATCCAAATCCCCCCCCTTGCACCTACACTCCGAAACTTCCCCCTTGCCCCTCCACTCTTAAACTCCCCCCTTGCCCCTCCACTCCTGAACTCCCCCCTTGCCCTTCCCCTCCTAAACTTCCCCTTTGCCCCTCCCCTCCTAATCCCCCCCCTTGCCCCTCCACTCCTGATCTCCCCCCTTTCCCCTTCCCTCCAAAACTCCCCCCTTGCCCCTCCCCTCCTAAACTCCCCCCTCACTCCTGCCCTTCAAAACTCCCCCCCAATCCCTCCCATTCAATTCTCCCCCCATACCATTCCTCTCCAATTCTCTCTCCTCCCCCCTCCTCCTCCAAGCTGCCTCGTCCCCACTTCGACTCCCTTCTATCTCATACCTCCACCCCCCCAAACCTTCTACTTTCCTCTGCCCCCCCTCAAACAACCCCTCACTGTGCCGCATCCCTTCACCAGCAAACCTTTCATCCTCCTCATCCTTCCCTTTCTTGGAACTCTTCTGCAACATCTGAAACACTATCAACTGCTCTCCCTACCTCCCCCTCTCATCCTTCATCTTACCCTACTCCTCCCCTCCCCTGTCCTGTACCCGATGCTCCCCCTCTCTCTTCATTAACGGTATGGACCTCAAACATCCGGGGCCTTCGCTCAAACCTGACTGATCTCTCCATACAGGTTGCTTCTGACAATCCAGACTTGATCTGCTTAACAGAGACTTTCCTCCTTCAAGATGTCTCTGATTCCTTAATATCTCTTCCTGGTTACTCCCTCCTCCGGTATGATAGACCTGAGCCTCGGCCTGGTGGTGGGGTGGCTATCTTTGTCAAAAACTCTCTTCCTCACTCTCCTTGCACTGCTCTCTTTCCTCCTCACCCGCAGGAGTACCTCTGGTTACGGCTTCCTCTCCGCTCCCACCTTTTGTTCATATGTGTTCTGTACCGTCCCCCAAACAGTGATGACTCCATCTACATTTCAATGTCTGACAACATGGACCAACTTCTATCCACTCATCCCAACTCTCTCTTCCTCATATGTGGTGACTTCAACTGTCATCATGCCACCTGGTTGGGTGTGGGTTCCTCTCTCACTAGTCATGGCACCTCAGCAAAGGACTTCTGTGACTCACTGGGATTGACACAATCTGTCAATTTCCCGACCGGACTTCTGTGACTCACTGGGATTGACACAATCTGTCAATTTCCCGACCCGGATCTCAGCCAATGGAGTATCTTCTCTTCTAGACTTGATTATGACAAACTTCCCTGCTAATGTCTGCTGCTCTTCTTCTGCTCCAATCGGTTCTTCTGATCATGTGCTTGTCAAAGTGGACATCTCTCTGGCCATTCTCAGAGAGCCTCCTCAGCGTCGACGAGTCTGGCATTTCACTCAGGCCGACTGGGACGGTCTTCAAGCAGCCATCAATCGTCTGGATTGGTCTCCCATCTCCACTGCCTCTGACATCAATTCTTCCTGGGAATTCTTCCAAAGCAAACTGATCTCTCTCATGCACAGATTTATCCCATCTCGCCTTCAATTGTCTTACCCTTCCTCCCGTCCATGGTACACTGAATCTTGTGGTGAGGCAGTTGCCCTGAAACAACTTGCCTTTGCCTCTTGGAAGGCTAATCCAACTGAAGGAAATCTCAGTTCCTTCCACCAAGCTCGGAACAAGTGTGTGTCTACCCTCAGGAGTGCCAGGAAGCACTATCTCTCCTCACTCAAGAATGAACTCTCAAACCTGTCTCCTTCCTCCAAATCCTGGTGGCGTCTGGTCAAATCCGTTTCTGGTGTTTGTTCCCCCTCCATACCCTCCCTTACCTCAAATGGCCTCACAGTTGACATCGCACGTGACAAAGCCGAATGCCTCAACTCTGTGTTCGCCTCGAAATCCTTAGTCCCAAACCCATCTCTCTCTGTTCCCACCTTTCCCAGTCGAACCCAACTGCTCCTGGACTCTGTGTCCTTCTCTCCTGACAAGGTGGAGGAGTTTTTGTCAAACCTCGACTCTGATTCTGCAACTGGACCAGACGGCATCAGCCCACGGGTCTTAAAATCCTGCTCTGCCGCTCTATCTCACCCTCTCTCTGTTCTTTTCACCCTATCTTTTGCTCAAGGTCATCTGCCAGCATCCTGGAAATCAGCTAACATTACCGCTTTACACAAAAAAGGTGCAAAAACAGATCCTTGCAACTACAGACCAATCAGCCTGCTCCCAATTATCAGCAAAGTCATGGAATCCATCATTGCTTCGGATATGAAATCTTTCCTCTTCTCCAATGGCTTGATCTCTGATCATCAATTTGGTTTCAGACCAGGTCACTCTACTCTGGACATGCTGCTTCTGCTGTCTCAACAATGGATGGAGGTCCTCAATGCCAAACAGGAAATCAGAGCTGTCTCCCTTGACATATCAAGGGCCTTTGATACGGTCTGGCACCCAGCTCTGCTCACCAAACTCTCCTCCTATGGTATCCATGGAAATCTCCATGCATGGCTTGCGGACTTCCTCTCTGGTCGTAGTCAACGTGTGGCCCTGAATGGATTTCTCTCATCTCCCCTTCCTGTTCAGGCTGGAGTTCCCCAAGGAAGTGTGCTGGGCCCTGTGCTTTTTCTGGTCTTTATCAATGATCTCTCTGACTCTCTGGAAAATCCTCTCTATCTCTTTGCTGATGACTCCACTCTCTGCCACTCCATTCCTCTTCCCTCAGATCGGCAGTCTGCAGCCTCCTCACTCTCTGAAGACCTGGACAAAATCACAGACTGGTCAAACAAGTGGAACATGTCTTTCAATCCTGCCAAATCTCACTCTCTTACTATGTCTCTCCGAAAAGATCGACTGGACAACCCTCCCATCTACTTTCTCAACAATCCTCTCCAAGAAGTTCTGTCACTCAAGCTTTTGGGTCTCACTATCTGCCATGATCTTTCTTGGGAAAACCACATTTCCAAGCTGGCCTCCAAAGCCAGTCGCCGACTGGGCATCCTCCGTCGTGCGAAGTCCTTCCTCGGCACACCTCAGCTCCTCACCACTTACAAGGCTTTCATCCGCAGCTCAATGGAATACTGTTCTCCCCTATGGGCTGGTGCTCCTGCCTCACACCTGGCTCGGCTTCACGCTGTTGAATCCAAAGCTTTCAAAATCATTGGAATCTCCCGCGATGAAGCTATCTCTGAGGGCCTTTCACTCACTCACCGCAGGCAGGTAGGTGGTCTTTCTGTCTTCTACCGACTCCTCTCCGGCCTTGCTCCCCCAGCTCTCTCTGTGCTCTGTCCCCCAAATATTCCTACAGGTCGCACAAGATCTGCCAGCAACCCTCTGATGGTTAAACTGCCGAAATCTCGGCTCTCTGCTCACCTTCACTCTTTCATTCCTCTTTTCTCCCGCCTGTGGAACAAACTCCCACACTCCCTTCAATCCCTCTCCTCCCTCCAGGTCTTTAAAACAGCTGTTCACCACCATCTCTTATCTTCCCCCATCCATAACCTTGATCTTTTCTACCCCCACTAATTCACCCCAGATCCACCTTGTTTGAAATTCCAACTTATTTCCTGGAAATCCTGGCAGTGTCCATATGTTTATACCTCTCCCACCCCCCCCCCTTCACATGCCTCCCCCCCTTCACATGCCTCCCCCCCTTCACATGCCTCCCCCCCAAAGCCCTCTCCCTCCCACAGATCTCTCGAAGTCTCCATGTCTCTCGGTCCCTGCTCTCAAATGTTGTGTTTGTGTCCTTCCCCCTCTCTCCCCATCTTGTCTACCGCTCCCGATGTTATTTGTTTTATGTGTCTGTTTGTCTTTCTGTGTGATTAATGTTCGCTCTTTCACGAGCCTCGATCTTGTATACAAAAAAAAAAAAAAAAAAAAAAAAAAAGCTATTTATGGATATGAGCTTCATAAAAAAATGTGGGAGTACAAAATTAGCCAAATTTTGGAGAGATCTTACACTGACTTCCCAGAGTACTCTGCTCACGGATTTTATATATATATACACTTGAATTTTATCAGAATATAAATTGGGCTGTATGTATGGATGTGTATAAGGCATAGATGATATGGGAAAATAGTAAAGGAAATTTTGCTGGTTTGAACTATTGTGAGTTTTGAGTTCTGGAGTTCAAACAAAGTCACTGGTTAACAGATGAGAATGGATAGTAAATAAATTCTTCGATGCTGGGTAAATTAACTACGATATTACTAAGACTTATGAGAGCTATTGTTCTTCCTTACACCAGTGCGAAATTATTGGGAAAAAATATATATATATATATTAGATCCAACATAATGAATCTATAAATGAATGTCAGATGGATAATATCCTCAATTTGTACTAATTATTTGATTGTGGGTAAAGGAATTAATTTATCATAGTGGATTGTTAACAGCAGCCTGAAAATGTCCTGAGAGTGCATCCATGTAATCGGAAATCCCAGATTTGTTTTTACAAACAACATTTTGGTAGAGGTCTTGTGTGGACAAGCACTTCCTTGGTAGATAAAAAACGGTACTGCATGCTGGCAGCCACTTTTGCGGCCAGTTAGGCCAAACAAATTGAGAGGAAATTGTAGTTAAATACGTAAGTTACACATGGCTATTTGTAAAAAGGAAATTTGTTGAGATGGGAAACATTTTTCGAAGATTTATTAAAGTGTTATAATATGACATGTGGCAAGGCAAACTATTGGATGGGAAAATTAGATCTGGCTATAGAATAAATTTATTGACCCCTTGAAGTTAATTCTTCGAATCATTGTTTCACTGGCATTTTTTGTTCAAATTGGAAATAGTTTGGTAGAGCTTTGGTTAAAACCTTTGGTTGCGGTATCTTGGAACGAAATGATAAACCATAGGAGATTGATAAGAATAGGAAAAAATATGGACCCAAAATAGAAAGTTGGATTCATGCCCCTCATTGCAAACAAGCACATGGGGCTAAGGTGGACGATCCCACAGAAAATGAGGCTGCACCTAGCAGCCCAGCAGAACATTCAGTGGCAGATAAATGATAGTCGTGATTTACAGTCATTTGAATTACATTTTAACACCCCTTGCATTGATAAACATTACATTTTCAACATGTGATATTCCTACTTGGGATAGTGACATTTATTTGCCTACATGACATACAATTACCTGCTGATATTAATACAACATGAGTGAAAAATGTATCACAACGACACTCATGATCAGGGGATTGAGTTCAACCCCGGGAGATAGGGGGATCAGGGTAAGACAAATAATCTGATTTATGTTACATATTAAGGGATTTTCTTTATTTACCTTTTAGGAAGCTTGTTAGTTTGGTATATAATGTTGAATGTCATCGACATATAATTATGTCATAGGTATGAATATATACAAGGAGTAGCAGACTTGTTTGTTGGTTTAGTAGTTATATTGGCAATTGTTTTAGTGGTGGCTTGCTTGAAAGCCTTAGTGACGGTGTGTTTGAATAAGGTAACCAACAACATGATGATAACGCATGAAGTGACAAATGAGGAAAGAAATGTGGAACCAGAAAAGGAAGACTTTTATGGCGACATAAAATACTGAGATTAAAAGATTAAATCAAGTGATGTTGCAAATGAATACAGTAGAATTAAGATAATGGCATAACGACAATGTTATGAGTTGTGTCAATTACAATATCAGTGAACTCATATCACCACGAGTGACACACTGTTAGGAAAAAAAAAAAAAGGGAAAAGTAAAAGTGGAGAGGAATTATGGTAATAATACATTATGCTTAATTTGTTGGTTTGGGAAAATTGTTGTTGGGAATTAGATATTCCCGTTTGTGATTGTAATCATATACAATTTATTAGCGCTGAGGAAGCGCCTCTAGCGAATGACTTCCAGCCAGTGTAACGCGAATTCCTGTCACAGGAATTCTGAGATCATATAAGTGTGACGTGGCAGTTCCTGATTGGTTCGTGTTGGGGAACCCCTTCTCGCTGCCAACGTGACGTAAATTCGCGCACACGCACTGGTGAAGCGCGAGATTCGGCCCAAGGTTCTTATTATTATTTATTATTATTTTTGTATACAAGATCGAGGCTCGAACCATGATCGAGGCTCGAAATTCCATGCCCGAACCTCAGCGCAATCCAAGAGGATTCACTTGTTTTCTTAGAGTAGTGCTAAAATACCTGCATGAGTTAATTTTTGAACTATATTAACCTGAAAGCAATTGTGGATGCTATTCTTAGTTTAGTAGTGAAATACATACCTGATTGAATATTATTTGTGTGACGCATATAAATGAATATAACTTTTTTGTGTTAAGGAAAAACAACAAATTGTTGAATGTGAAACTGTCGGAAGATATACATGATTATGCTGATTTCATGGTAAGATGTACCCTATCTGATTCAGTGTGTGTGGAAAGCAGATTCAGATGTGACTGAGCATAAGGATAAGACGAGATCACATTTGAAGGGGGTGCTAACGGAATTGGGAAGAAGTTCGAGAAAGAAAATTTGTGGCTAAAAAATGAAGTTAAACGTGGCATACACCCTCTTTCTCAAAGAATGATGAAGACATTCTCCCGTGTAACTTGGAGATGGATGCTTACCTTCACCAAGGAAATTTATGTGACCATTTGCCTGGATCACACTGCAACATATGAAAGAAAGGCGATCACTTACTCTTGTTCGAAGGCTTGGAACATTCATCACATCAGAAGTTGCAGGACAACGACACCTTACCTGCAACCTCTGTGAAATGCGGGGACATATGTTATTACTTCACCAACTTCCGGGGAGCCAGCATGGAGCTGCAAACCAATGGCTGTGCCTTTTCACAACAGCTGTGCACGATTCTGCAGGCCACTCCTGGTATGGACCATGGATGACCTGAACACCATGGTCCCAACATCATTGTGGGTGCATCCGGCATCCCTGTTCCACATCTTGCTGGCCAATCAACGTCACACCAATACTTGCTGCCCACTCACAATGAGGGAGGAGGCAAGTCGACTACAACTGGGTGAAGGCCTTGTTCAGGAATTACTATGGTTTACAGCAAAAAGTGGCAAGAATGCTACATGGAGAGCAGGGTCAGTCTATGACTCTGCAATGTTACCACAACAGCGAAATCCTACACGAAGTAGTGCAGGTGCTATGAAGACATTAGGAGAAAATGTTTCATACCTGGATTCAAACACAAGTGATCAGCCCTTCCTTTCAAACAAAGTCAACATTTGTGTGGAGGCAAACGTTTTTGCCAGATGGTGCAGATGCTTTACAAAACTTGAAAATGAAGTGAAATTGTTGTATCTTGGTGATGGTGAAGTGTTGTTTTGAAAAGATATTTGTGATGCAAATACAATAGATTGAACAATATGGAAGGAGTCAATGACCAACGAAATGTTTTGTGATTCTTGCAGGATGACGGTGTATGCCTAAGGGAATTTGATTACCAAAGTTATGGTTTGAATACTTGTATTGATATTTACTTGTAGATATTGATTATTTACGTATACTTATAATGATGTTTACTTGCAGTGATTGATTATTTACTTATACTTGTATTGATGTTTACTTGCAGTGATTGATTGTTTACTTATATTGATGTTTAGATTAATGGTTAATATAAACAAAAACAAAAAGATGAGGGAATTGTGGAAATGTAACTCATTGATTGGGACTGGTAACTCATTGATTGGGACTGGTAACGAAGCAGATAGACGATTTCGTAAATGAATGTCAGGAATGTGCACGAACATGGTAATCTCTTGTCCACCTGGTCACAGCCCCAGGCTGGAGCACCCCCCTATTGTTTGGTAAATGGAACTCGCAGCAGGAGGGGAGCGAGCTGGTGCCAGTGAGGCGACCGAGTAACATTGCTGCGGAGAAGGGATTACGATTTCAGCGCACAGAGGATTAACTGAAGTTTGCCCATATAAACAGAAGAGACTTTGAGTCAAAGGGCACTCATCCTCAGAAGCCCTGCCCGACGGAATGAACGCGTACCACGAGTACGGCGCTGCAGCCACGAAAGAGGGACTATGCGGATAGAGTTACCTGGTCCATTGAGTTAAACGGTATTATTTGGTATTGGAATGAAGTGAACTACCAGTTAATAAAGTTGTGATCTTTCGTAAACCTGTGACATCATTGGAGTCTTGAGTCTCACACCACTTCCCCGACAGTAGCAAGGGATGAGGAAGGAGTTGAGGAGAAGGAGGAAGGAGTTGAAGAAGACAAGGAGGAAAGAGAGAAAAAGGAGAAGGAGGAAAGGGAGAAAAAGGAGAAGGAGGAGAGCGAGAAAAAGGAGAAGGAGGAGAGGGAGAAAAAGGAGAAGGAGGAGAGGGAGAAAAAGGAGAAGGAGGAGAGGGAGAAAAAGGAGAAGGAGGAGAGGGAGGAAAGAGAGAAAAAGATGGAAATCATTGAGATTCATAAAAGATTGAATGTATTACAGCAAATAAGTCAATCTCACCGCACCGAAGAGGAAAATAAAGAAATGAAAAGTCTAATGGAAATATTATTTTCAAAAATGTCTTCACTTTCAGGGAGGAAGTTTAAACAAGAAAGTGCTGAAGAAGAAGAAGGAAAAGATTATGTGGTTAATGATGTTGGTGTTATTGACTTTAGTTAGTTTTTATTTGTAAATAAATGGAGGAGAGAGTGAAGTCATTCCGAAGGATTATTTATGTTTTAAAAATCAAGATAGAAATGTATGTGTTGAAAACCAAAAAGGTTTTGGCACTATGTCGGACTTTTTCTCATCAATAAATATGAGTTATTGTCTCAAATGTAAAAAGAAAACTAAATCTAACAATATCTCTTATGTTAAAGCTAAAAATAATAGAGTTTATCAAAAAGGAATATGTCAAGTGTGTGGCTCTAAAAAGTGCCAATTCATCTCTCCTAAAAGTGGAGGAGACATACAAAAGTTTCTGTCAGGAAGTAAATTTACAACAACTGGAATTCCTGGGGAACTACATCTACCTGGATATTCTTTCTGTGGTCCTGGAACAAACCTGGATAAAAGATTAGATGAGGCTGACAATCCTAAACCTTGGTCTAAGCCTATAAATAGGGTTGATGAAGTGTGTATGAAGCATGATATTGCTTATGGGAATACCACTACATTGGATGAAAAACATGAAGCAGACAGAGAAATGTTGTATAATTTGTCTTTGATACGAAATCCTACGTTGAGAGAGAAAGTTGATAGGTTTATTGTGAAAAAATTGATAAGTGCTAAATTGAAACTTGGTCTTGGTTATTCACCCTCAAAAAACTACTAGGCTCTAATGATGTAATCAAGACTGAGGAGCTTTTGGCTAATGAATTACATAAACCTATAATCACAAAGTTTAAAAGAAGGAAAGTTTATTCTAAATACACCGACCACATATGGTCCGCTGATTTAATCGAACTAAATAATGATAAGGGATACAGGTATGCTTTAACCGTTATTGATTTGAGAAGTAGATTTGCCTGGGTTGTTCCTTTAAAAAATAAAAGGGGTGATACTTTAATGTTAGTCTTTAAGCTAATATTTGATAGGGATAAAAGGAAACCAAAGAAGTTATGGACTGATGAGGGAACAGAGTTCTATAACATCTTGGGTTCATTTTACTCACAAGAATTACAAAAAACACAAGTAAGCAGATAATACCCTTGAAAACAATAAATAAATAATAAAATGTAATGGGGATACGTTCTTGAGATCTGTGAACCCCAAACACAGAATCCCTCAACTTTTCAGTTGGGGCTTAACTTCTGCACACAATTTTGTTTGTTGGTGTGTGTGTGTGTGTGTGTGTGTGAGTGAGTCATAATAATATACGAATCCTAACCCAACCTCAACCTCAACCCTAACCCGAACTGAACCCTTAACCCCCCCCCCCCCCCCCCCCCATTAAAACACAAAATTTGTAAGTCTAAACAACTGTATCCATTACATCAACCATTTAAAAAGTTCTTAACTCCATCTCTTTGTATAACATTCCAATTCTATTCATCTTTTTCCAACTTTTTTGAAACAATTCAATGATAATATAAGATAAATGTTTCTGTGAGGTATGACATTCATTCAAAAATTCACCTCACATCCAGAACCCAAACCCAACCCCATCCCTAACCCAACCCCATCCCTAACCCAACCCATCCCTAACCCTCACATTCAAAATCCCAACCCTAACCCAACCCCATCCCTAACCCAACCCATCCCTAACCCAACCCCATCCCTAACCCAACCCCATCCCTAACCCAACCCCATCCCTAACCCAACCCATCCCTAACCCTCAAATTCAAAATCCCAACCCTAACCCAACCCCATCCCTAACCCAACCCATCCTAACCCAACCCCATCCCTAACCCAACCCCATCCCTAACCCAACCCCATCCCTAACCCAACCCATCCCTAACCCTCACATTCAAAATCCCAATCCCAACCCCAACATAATCTTTTTATTTTTTATTTTTCCTCTTCTGCCAATTCTGTCTTGCAAGGTTTTCAAGTTTGAATAGGTAGAAATGGGAAGAAAGAATTTTCCAGCATTTTCTTCCCGGAACTTTCTTGATATTGCTGAAATATATGTTTAAAAAAATAAAAATATATTACTTTTCTAATATTGAATTAAATAACATATATAATTTAATTGATTTTTACTTAACTGAACTTACCTTAAATCAGACGTCATTAAACAAAGAACATTGTTCATTGCTTTAGAATCCAAAGAGTTTCCAATATGGACCCCACAGGTAGAGTCTCCAAAATAAAACCAACTTTCCAAGTTCCCAAGGTATAACCACATTCCTGTTGAGCCTCCAAGATAGGTACCACATTCCGAGTCATCAAAACAAAACCCCCATTCCGGGTCTCCAAAAATATAACCATCTTTCCAAGTCTCCAAGGTAGAACCACAATTTTCAGAAATATTGGGGGTTTCTGTGATAAGTCTCACATAGTATAACTGCGAACCATCAGGGAGAATTCCCGTTTCCCAATTTTCATAAATTTGTGGGTCTCCATTGTATAACTTGTATTCTGGCTCATCAAGGTAGAACTTGTTCAGTGGGTTTTGTTTTGATAACTCACAATAAGTATCATCATGGTAGAACTCTTTTTCAGGATTTTGTGGATCTCCAAGGTATAACTCTTTGGCTGGGTCATCAAGGTAGAACTCGTTCTATGGGTCCTGGCTGTTCAAAATGTCTTCAAACAAAAAAATAACTTCATTCCAAGTTGTGTTAAAAGCAGAATTTTCATTTCGTATCTCAGATACAATTTCCTGTGAGGGAAAATAATAATGTATTAACTTAATACAATATTTTTTATTTGTATAAATCAAGCTCTATGAATATTAAAAGAAACTTTGCAAACTCTTACACGAGTCTTATCTAAAAAAAAAAATTAAAAAAAGGAAATAAATAAATAAACTTACCTCCATTGATAAGAGGTTCGAGTCCAGTTCATCAATCTGAAGGTTGAGCTCCACACAGGTAGCAGGACTCCAAGGAATGGCAAAGTTATCCCATTCCATTTCAGCACAGTAGTCCATTCTCAAGAGAAGCAGAAAGCGTGTTTGAAAAAGCCTGTGTTATGTGGTCGGTGCCTTTTATAAGAAGGGCTGGGTGTGTGTCATTTCCTGTGGAAATTCCCTGGGCAAACCTGGGCATGTCTTAACTGGAAATGATGTGATGGAAATTCCCTGAAAATGATGTAATGTCTTAACTGAAAATGACACAATGGCAGAGAGTTTATAAAGTGGGCGGGACTTAACAAAGTGGGTGGGGCCTATCAAAAAGTGGGCGTGGCTTACCAAAAAGTGGGCAGAGCCTACCAAAAAGTGTGTGGCACTGGAGGTGCTCAAACAAGAACATTGAGGGAGGTTTATCATTTTATCTTAGCTCAGTTAAAATATCTTGCTAAAGAACCAAACTCAAACATATACTTTGTTAATATATTAGATGGTGATGGAAGTGGTAAGAGAATTAAATTATTTCCCACGCAAAAACAAATATTCGTAGGATCATTGTTTGAGTGGTCTAATGAACAACATTAAGGATAGGTGCTATAGCTAGTATGTCAAAAGGCCAAAAGGTTCGTAAAGATCAGGGTGGGAGAAATAGAGGTGTTCAGGGGAAATGAGGGTGAGAGGAAAATTAACATGTAAGTGAATGGAGAAATGATGGGTGGTCCAGGAACAACATTTATTCCCTACTCATGTGACCTATGACATCATGGCCAAGAACGGGAGATTCCAATGATTCTGAACGCTTTGGTTTCAACAGCGTGAAGACGAGCTAGGTGTGAGGCAGGAGCACCGGCCCAGAGGGGAGAGCAGTATTCCATTGAGCTGCGGATGAAAGCCTTGTATGTGGTGAGGAGCTCAGGTATGCCTAGGAAGGACTTCGCACGACGGAGGATGCCCAGTCGGCGACTGGCTTTGGAGGCCAGATTTGAAATGTGGTTTTCCCAGGAAAGATCATGGCAGATAGTGAGACCCAAAAGCTTGAGTGACAGAACTTCTTGGATAGGATTATTCAGAAAGTGGATGGGAGGGTTGTCCAGTCGGTCTTTTCGGAGAGACATCGTAAGAGTGTGAGATTTGTCAGGATTGAAAGACATGTTCCACTTGTTTGCCCAGTCTGTGATTTTGTCCAGGTCTGCAGAGAGTGAGGAGGCTGCAGACTGCCGATCTGAGGGTTAAGGAATGGAGCAACAGAGAGTAGAGTCATCAGCAAAGAGATAGAGAGGATTTTCAAGAGAGTCAGAGAGATCATTGATGAAGACCAGAAAAAGCACAGGGCCCAGAACACTGCCTTGGGGAACTCCAGCCTGAACAGGAAGAGGATATGAGAGAAACCGATTCAGGGCAACACGTTGACTACGACTAGAGAGGAAGTCCACCAGCCATGCGTGGAGATTTCCATGGATACCAAAAGAGGAGAGTTTGGTGAGGCATGTGATATGTCAAGGGAGACGGCTCTGATTTCCTGTTTGGCATTGAGGACCTCCATCCATTGTTGAGAAAGCAGAAGCAGCATGTCAAGAGTAGAGTGACCAGGTCTGAAACAAAATTGATGATCAGAGATCAAGCCATTGGAGAAGAGGAAAGATTTAATATCTGAAGCAATGATGGATTCCATGACTTTGCTGATAATTGGGATAAGGCTGATTGATCTGTAGTTGCTAGGATCTGTTTTTGCACCTTTTTGTGCAAAGCGGTGATGTTGGCTGATTTCCAAGCAGATGGCAGATGACCTTGAGCAAAAGAGAGGGTGAAGAGAACAGAGAGATGGAGTGAAAGAGCGGAAGAACAGGATTTTAGGACCCGTGGGCTGATGCCGTCAGGTCCAGTTGCAGAATCAGAGTCGAGGGTTGACAGAAACTTTTCCACCTTGTCAGGAGGAAAGGACAGAGAGTCCAGAAGCAGCTGGGTACGACTGGGTACGGTGGGTACAGAGAGGGATGGATCTTGTCTACCGCTCCCCTTTTTATACACTTTGTTTGTTTGTCTGTTTGATTTGTTTGGGTGATAAATGTTCGCTCTTTCACGAGCCTCGATTATGTATACAAAAAAAAATAAAAAATAAAAATAGCCTTATTGCCCCAAGTTGTTCTGGATGTCCATATTTTTAAAAAGTGGGAAGTAGAGGAGAAGGGTCCGATGTGTAGTCATTCAGAATGACCTCTTGTACCAACAGTAGGGAATGAGTTGACCACCGTGCGTGGACAACTCGTGTCGCATGTTGATCAGACCTGGTGTGGCACAAGGACATTATTCCCACCCAGAAGGATGTTGGATTTGAGCTCCCATCCTTTGGGATGCCCATCCAGTATCATCGGAAATTTGCCACCACTGTACTGACTGAATAGTAGAACTATCCTAGGAGTACAAAAAACCCACTATCTTATAATTTCGCTCAATTTGTTAATGGCCAACTTTTTAAAAAAACATTGGAGTTGAATTTCATGAACCCCCTCGGTACAGGCCCAAAGCCTTCAAACACAGATGGCAGTAGTTAAAAAGACAAGAAAAATAAATCTGTTGCCTTTTCTTCCAGGCCAACAATTAAATGACATTGTTGACTGTCTGCCTTTACGTGCAGTAAGATTACAGTTCCTGTGCGCTGACTGGGTTCATCAAAAATGTAGTGGTTTGAGAGGGTCATTAACCAGTGTGGCAGCTACATTCAAATGTTAAGGTGTGCACAGAGGGAGCTGCAGATGGAGGAAATGTTGAGTTGGATCTTGGAGACGGCGTGAAGCTGGAAGGTGTGAAAACATTTTGCTACCTCGGAGACATGCTGAATGGAGAAGGTGGATCAGACTCGGCAACGGTTGCTAGAGTGAGATCTGCATGGAAGAGGTTTCGGGAACTGAGTGGCGTGCTGATGAGGAGGGGAGTGTCGTTGAAGCTGAAGGGAAAGGTGTATGCTGCATGTGTGAGAAATGTTATGATTTATGGGAGCGAGACATAGGTAATGAACGTAGAGCAGCAACGAAGGCTGGAAAGGGTGGAAATGCGAATGGTTCGATGGATGTGCGGAGTATCATTGAGAGAGAGGAAGGCAAATGATGAATTGCGAAAGATGATGGGAATAGAGCCTGTGATTGATGCTGTGAAGAGGAACAGGTTGAGATGGTTTGGTCATGTGTTGAGGAAGGATGAAAGTGACTGGTTGAGAAGAGTGATGGAAATGAATGTAGAAGGAAGTAGAGGACGGGGAAGACCGAGAAAGACTTGGCTAAAGATGGTCGAAGAAGAAATGCAGGCAAGGGGGTTAACAAGGGGAGATGCAGAAAATAGGGCAAAATGGAGGAGATTGTCATGGGGACCGCAAGGCTAACCCCCGCTCTGGCAGGGAAAATGGCCTTAAAATGCATGTTGTTGTTGTTGTTGTTGTTGTTGACTGTCTGCCTTTGTCACGTGCCTGCGAGTGAGTGGGGCGCTTTGGGTTGCTGTAAGCTTGATGTAGCAGAAGCATCTATATTTGGAAACTTTCAGCATAAGCAAAGGAAACTCGTCATTTCCGTTTGCTGATCGGCTTCTTCCATCTATCCATTGCATGTGGTTTGCATCGTGTGTGTGAATGTGCGTGTGTATGTGTATGTGTATGTGTGTGCTTGTGCGCCGCATCATCCTTCCTTGGAAATTTGAAAGGTCAACTGTTTCACTGATAATGCAGTTGTCTTTTTGTTTTGGAAGGGGAATGCGGGGAAGTAAAGGGAGGATTCGGGGGGAGAGGGGGGCTGAGGTTTAGGGAAGGGTCGATTTACCATCCCTTTGTTTCGCCACTTTCTCCCCTCGTCGATATATTTAGGGTTCTGCTTGGGTTCGCTCTCCATCACTCCAGTGGTTTGAATTAATTGTTCTGCACGCAGAGGGGGTAACCCCCCCCCCCCCCGCCACCACCAGGAAGCCCCCACGATCTGAAATCAAAAAAATCAAAGCATGAATGATTCTGCGGGCTACTGTCTTGTATTCATGTGTGAAGTTTCAGAATAATCAGCCAGGTGATAATGGAGTAGCAAGAATAGCAAGAAATTAAAATGACCGGATGTACCGACGGACGGACATCTGGACATCACAACCCGTTTTATAAGTTCATCTTTTCAAGTTTTGAGATGAGATGACCAAACGATATGCATGTAATGACTTTCCGCGTTAACTTTCCGCGTTAACTAGAACAGCACTCTTTAAAGTCGTGACGTCGACCAATATGCCTCTGCCCACATTATTACATAATTATACATAGTTGTACCAAGTTTGATTTAAATCTCTTCAGCTGTTCTGAAGTATCACGTTTTACCTGACATGACCTCTGACCTTTGATGACAAAATATAATCAGTTCATCTTTTCATCACAGTATATACTTCTACCAAGTTTGGTCAAAATCCCATCACTGGTGCACAAGTTAGCACAGCAACAGAATTTTTACCGAAAGGGACCTCTGACCTTTGAACTCTTAACCCCATATTGAAATCCATTTAAGCTTTTTTTTTCTATTATTTTTTTTTGTTATACTGAATCGAGGCTCGTGAAAGAGCTGACAACCGCGAGGGAAAGACAGCACAGGGGGACCACGAGGGAAAGACAGCACAGAGGGACCGCGAGGGAAAGACAGCACAGGGGGACCGCGAGGGAAAGACAGCACAGGGGGACCGCGAGGGAAAGACGGCACAGAGGGACCACGAGGGAAAGACAGCACAGGGGGACCACGAGGGAAAGACAGCACAGGAGG
Source organism: Myxine glutinosa (assembly GCF_964187855.1). Classification (NCBI taxonomy): domain Eukaryota; kingdom Metazoa; phylum Chordata; class Myxini; order Myxiniformes; family Myxinidae; genus Myxine; species Myxine glutinosa. The sequence continues at coordinate 89,014,223 of NC_136270.1, forward strand.
ACCACGAGGGAAAGACAGCACAGGGGGACCGCGAGGGAAAGACAGCACAGGGGGACCACGAGGGAAAGACAGCATAGGGGGACCATGAGGGAAAGACAGCACAGAGGGACCGCGAGGGAAAGACAGCACAGGGGACCATGAGGGAAAGACAGCACAGAGGGACCACGAGGGAAAGACAGCACAGAGGGACCGCGAGGGAAAGACAGCACAGAGGGACCGCGAGGGAAAGACAGCACAGAGGGACCACGAGGGAAAGACAGCACAGGGGGACCACGAGGGAAAGACAGCACAGGGGGACCACGAGGGAAAGACAGCACAGGGGTCCGCGAGGGAAAGACACCACAGGGGGACCACGAGGGAAAGACAGCACAGAGGGACGACGAGGGAAAGACAGCACAGGGGGACCACGAGGGAAAGACAGCACAGGGGGACCGCGAGGGAAAGACAACACAGGGGGACCACGAGGGAAAGACAGCACAGGGGGACCGCGAGGGAAAGACAGCACAGGGGGACCACGAGGGAAAGACAGCACAGGGGGACCGCGAGGGAAAGACAGCACAGGGGGACCACGAGGGAAAGACAGCACAGCGGGACCACGAGGGAAAGACAGCACAGAGGGACCACGAGGGAAAGACAGCACAGAGGGACCGCGAGGGAAAGACAGCACAGAGGGACCACGAGGGAAAAACAGCACAGAGGGACCACGAGGGAAAGACAGCACAGAGGGACCATGAGGAAAAGACAGCACAGGGGGACCGCGAGGGAAACACAGCACAGAGGGACCGCGAGGGAAAGACAGCACAGAGGGACCGCGAGGGAAAGACAGCACAGGGGGACCGCGAGGGAAAGACAGCACAGAGGGACCGCGAGGGAAAGACAGCACAGGGAGGCTGCAAGGGAAAGACAGCACAGGGGGACCATGAGGGAAAGACAGAACAGAGGGACCATGAGGGAAAGACAGCACAGGGGGACCATGAGGGAAAGACAGCACATAAGGACCGCGAGGGAAAGACAGCACAGGGGGACCGCGAGGGAAAGACAGCACAGAGGGACCGCGAGGGAAAGACAGCACAGGGGGGCCGCGAGGGAAAGACAGCACAGGGGGACCATGAGGGAAAGACAGCACAGGGGGACCATGAGGGAAAGACAGCACATAAGGACCGCGAGGGAAAGACAGCACAGGGGGACCACGAGGGAAAGACAGTACAGGTGGACCGCGAGGGAAAGACAGCACAGGAGGACCATGAGGGAAAGACAGCACAGGGGGACCACGAGGGAAAGACAGCACAAAGGGACCACGAGGGAAAGACAGCACAGAGGGACCGCGAGGGAAAGACAGCACAGAGGGACCACGAGGGAAAGACAGCACAGGGGGTCCACGAGGGAAAGACAGTACAGGGGGACCATGAGGGAAAGACAGCACAGAGGGACCATGAGGGAAAGACAGCACAGAGGGACCGCGAGGGAAAGACAGCACAGGGGGACCACGAGGGAAAGACAGCACAGAGGGACCACGAGGGAAAGACAGCACAGGGGGCCCACGAGGGAAAGACAGCACAGGGGGACCACGAGTGAAAGACAGCACAGGGGGACCACGAGGGAAAGACAGCACAGAGGGACCACGAGGGAAAGGCAGCACAGAGGGACCACGAGGGAAAGACAGCACAGGGGGACCACGAGGGAAAGACAGCACAGGGGGACCATGAGGGAAAGACAGCACAGGGGGACCACGAGGGAAAGACAGCACAGAGGGACCACGAGGGAAAGACAGCACAAAGGGACCGCGAGGGAAAGACAGCACAGGGGGACCATGAGGGAAAGAACGAGGGAAAGGCTTACATCATTATACATACTTGTACCAAGTTTGATTTTGTTCCCTTCAGCCATTCTTTAGTTATCGTGATAACGAAAACCTATCACTGACTGACCTTTTGACCTCTTGACCCAAAAATCAAATCAGTTCATCTTTGCATCATAACACAATCTTGGACCAACCTTGGTCAAAATCCCATTACTGGTTCACACGTTATCGCGGCAAGAGGAGTCTTCCCTAACATGACCCTTGACCTTTGACCTCTTGCCCCAAAAATCAAATCAGTTCATCGTTGCATCATAACACAAACTTGGACCAACCTTGGTCAAAATCACATTACTGGTTCACACGTTATTGCGGCAAGAGGAGTTTCCCCTAACATGACACTTGACCTTTGACCTCGTGACCCCAAAATCTAATCAGTTCATCCCTAAATCATTTTACATACCTGTACCAAGTTTGACTTAGATCCCTTCAAGCCATACTAGAGTTATCGTGGTAACGAAAACATACCACGGACGCATGGATGGACGACCCGAAAACAAAATGTCTCCATAATGAAGCATTAAATTATTTAGAAGAGGACGTCATTTAAAAAAGGGAGCACAATGTACATTATTCACGAAGAATCTTAAAGTGTGGTATGGCGTTGTTTTTGCACGTTTGGGTTTGTTTGTTTTTTGTTTTGTTTTTTTTTGTTTTTTTACACATGGTTTGTGAGAATTGAGATGAATTTCTGAGAGAGTAATGTGACATATCCATCCCGGTGTGTACCCTGGTTAGAATAGGTACTGCGTGTCATATCCCTGCATATCCCTGCATGTCATAAGAGGCGACAAAGAGGGTTGGCGTCAGGAAGGGCATCCGGCCATAAAAACATTGCCTCAAAAAGAGAACCATGACAATTACAACTACATATGGGCATTGGGCAGGGTACAGCCCGAAGTGGAGATCGGTTTCTGAGGTTTGGGACGTGGAATGTAGGGACAATGACAGGGAGATCAGGAGAAGTGGTGGAAGTATTGGTCAGAAGAAGAGTGGACATATGTTGTGTGCAAGAGACGAGATGGAAGGGAAGTGGTGTGAGAATGGTGAAGGGTAGACAGGGACAGAAATACAAGTTTGTGTGGCAAGGGTGCCCGGAGGGCGTGAATGGTGTTGGTGTCCTGTTTTCTGAGGAGTTTGTAGACAGTGTGGTGAGTGTGACTAGAGTGAGTGATAGGTTGATGATGGTGAAAATGATGATTGGAAAGCTCTTGGTGAACGTCATCTCGGGATATGCTCCGCAGGTTGGTCGGAGCGATGAAGAGAAGGACAAGTTCTGGTGTGCGATAGAGAAGCTGATGGAAAACGTGAACGATAAGGAAGTTGTGGTAGGAGGAGACCTAAATGGACATGTGGGAGGGAGTATGGACGGTTTTAAGGGAGTTCATGGGGGTTATGGATATGGTGTGAGAAATGGAGAAGGTAAAAGGATTTTGGAGTTTGCTGATGGAGCTGATTTGTTGATTTGTAATACTCAGTTCCAGAAAGGGGATAATAAGCTTGTTACATACACATCAGGTGGGTCGACGACAACCGTTGACTACCTGATGGTGCGTAGGCAAGATAGGGGGCACCTCTGGGACACAAAGGTGATCCCGGGGGAGGAGGCTGTTTCACAGCACCACTTGGTTGTCTGCGACATTAGGGTGAAAAGTGCGAGGAGAGCTCGGCGGGTGAAGTACCAACCGAGAATGAAGGTGTGGAGGTTGAAAGAGGTGACAGTAAGGGAGGCATTAAAAGAGAGGCTGAGTAGGGTAGAGGATGATGTGGTTGAGCTTGAACGTGGTTGGATGTCAATGAAAGATAGTCTGTTGGAAGCCGTTGGTGAGGTATGTGGATGGACAAATGGACCACTGAGGCACTCGGAAACATGGTGGTGGGATGATGAAGTTGGAAAGAGGATTGACGAGAAGAGGAAGAAGTTCAAGGAGTGGCAGAAGGTGAAGGGTACGGTAGCAGAAAAAGCAGAGCATGAAAGTTATAAGGCAGCCAAGAAGGCTGCAAAGAAAGAGGTAGCAAAGGCGAAGGAGGCATGTAGGAAAATGTTCGGAGAACGCTTGGATTTGGAAGAGGGTCAGAGAGCGGTATTCAGGATTGCAAAGCAGATAGCGAAAGAGAGGTGTGATGTGATGGGGGTGAGTTGCTTGAAGGATGAAGTGGGACAAATTGTTGTGGACCCAGATGGAATTAAAGGAAGATGGAAAACATATATGGAAATGCTGTTGAATACAGAGAATGAATGGGATGGCAACAAAGAGAGTAACTCAGAGAGCAACAAAGAGAAAGTTTGCGACTTCCGTTTCCGGTCCCTCGAGCAAGGAAGCGACTTCGACCTCTGCACAGCAGCAAAGTTAAAGTATTTTTTCCATTCGTGTCTTCGTCAATTTCTACTCGTTTTTTATTGTGCATGTGTTGCAGTGTGTTTTCCAGTTGGTGTTGATTTGCAATTCATGCAAACTTTTGTATAATTTAATCCTTTTCTGTTCCCACCGCGTGCGCGGCCTGGTTTCTCTCGGCTTCCCTCCCCCCATCGGTGTTTTGTGAATTTAAGTTCTTTCCTTCGCTGTATTGTTTATTTCTTAGATTTTCTCTTCTCCCCCTAACTTCCCCGAACATCGACCACTTGTCTAACGTTTCAAATACCGTCTGGCAAATACCGTAATTAATCGTGTTCTGCTCCTCGTGTGCGGCCTTATACCCCCGTCGGTGTTTGTTAACTTAAGTCCCCTACTTCGTGTTTTGCTTGGCTCTTAGATTTTTCCCTTCTACCCCGAACATAATACTCTTTTTCTGACGTTTTTAATCCCCACCCCCTTAAAAAAAAACAAAAAAAAAACCAAAATCATTTATTTTCCTTTCTCCACGTGTGCTGTTATCTCATCCTGTACTTCTGTCCAGGTGTGCTGTTCGCCCCGCCCCCATTATCTCCTTGCATTCCACCTTTTTCCCTGTTCACGTGACTCGTGGTGGTCCCTCTCGGCCCTCCCCCCGTTGGAATTTTGTGCATTTAAGATTGTTCACGGTTCTATTTAAATATTATTTAAATATGTTTAAACTTTCCCCTTCAGTGTTTTATTCAGTGGTACATTACAACACGCTGTTTTTCTTCATATTTAAAAGGCTTCTTTCAATTTCCTCTCCAATTCATTCCACTTCAAAAAAAATAAATTCAATCCCTTATAACTCTAAATCACTGCATGCTCTAAATTCACATTCATTCCATCCCTCCTCCATCGTTCTTAATCGGATTGCTGACTTGAAAATCACAATAAACCCAATTTGTCATCAATGTTCGTCTTTCATTAATCATCAACTTTCTAAACTCCCCTCTTGCCCCTCCCCTCCAAGTCCCCCCCCTTGCCCCTACACTCCTAAACTCCCCCCTTTCCCATCCACTCCTAAACTCCCCCCTTTCCCCTCCACTCCTAAACTCCCCCCTTGCCCTTCCCCTCCTGAACTCCCCCCTTGCCCCTCCCCTCCAAATCCCCCCCTTGCCCCTACACTCCGAAACTCCCGCCTTGCCCCTCCACTCCTAAACTCCCCCCTTGCCCCTTCACTCCTAAACTCCCCCCTTTCCCCCTCCCCTCCTAAACTCCCCCCTCACTCCTCCCCTTCAAAACTCACCCCCCCCCCCAAACCCCTCCCATTCAAATCTCATCCCACACCATTCCTCTCCAATTCTCCCTCCCCCCTCCTCCTCCTCAAGGCTGCCTCCTCCACTTCTACTTTCCTCTGCACCCCCTCTAAAAACAACCCCTCACTGTGCCTCATCCCTTCACCATCAAACCTTTCGTTCTCCTCATCCTTCCCTTTCTTGTAACACTTCTGTAATCTCTGACACACTATCAACTGCTCTCCCTACCTCCCCCTCTCATCCTTCATCTTACCCTACCTCTCCCCTCCCCTGTCCTGTACCCGATGCTCCCCCTCTCTCTTCATGAACGGTATGGACCTCAAACATCCGGGGCCTTCGCTCAAACCTGACTGATCTCTCCATACAGGTTGCTTCTGACAATCCAGACTTGATCTGCTTAACAGAAACTTTCCTCCTTCAAGATGTCTCTGATTCCTTAATATCTCTTCCTGGTTACTCCCTCCTCCTGTATGATAGACCTGAGCCTCAGCCTGGTGGTGGGGTGGCTATCTTTATCAAAAACTCTCTTCCTCACTCTCCTTGCACTGCCCTCTCTCCACCTCACCCCCAGGAGTACCTCTGCCTACGGCTTCCTCTCTGCTCCCACCTTTTGTTCATATGTGTTCTGTACCATCCTCCAAACAGTGATGACTCCATTTACATTTCACTGTCTGACAACATGGATCAACTTCTATCCACTCATCCCAACTCTCTCTTCCTCATATGTGGCGACTTCAACTGTCATCATGCCAGCTGGCTGGGTGTGGGTTCATCTCTCACCTGCCGTGGCACCTCAGCAAAGGACTTCTGCAACTCACTGGGATTGACACAATCTGTCAATTTCCCGACCCGGATCTCAGCCAATGGTGTATCTTCTCTTCTCGACTTGATTATGACAAACTTCCCTGCTAATGTCTGCTGCTCTTCTTCTGCCCCAATCGGTTCTTCTGATCATGTGCTTGTCAAAGTGGACATCTCTCTGGCCATTCTCAGAGAGCCTCCTCAGCGTCGCCGAGTCTGGCATTTCACTCAGGCCGACTGGCACGGTCTTCAAGCAGCCATCAATCATCTGGACTGGTCTCCCATCTCCACTGCCTCTGACATCAACTCATCCTGGGAATTCTTCCAAAGCAAACTGCTCTCTCTCATGCACAGATTTATCCCATCTCGTCTTCAGTTGTCTTACCCTTCCTCCCGTCCATGGTACACTGAATCTTGTGGTGAGGCAGTTGCCCTGAAACAACTTGCATTTGCCTCTTGGAAGGCTAATCCAACTGAAGGCAATCTCAGTTCCTTCCACCAAGCTCGGAACAAGTGTGTGTCTACCCTCAGGAGTGCCAGGAAGCACCATCTCTCCACACTCAAGAATGAACTCTCAAACCTGTCTCCTTCCTCCAAATCCTGGTGACATCTGGTCAAATCCGTTTCTGGTGTTTGTTCCCCCTCCATCCCCTCCCTTACCTCAAATGGCCACACAGTTGACACCACACGTGACAAAGCCGAATGCCTCAACTCTGTGTTTGCCTCAAAATCTTGTGTCCCAACCCCATCTCTCTCTGTTCCCACCTTACCCAGTCGAACCCAACTGTTCCTGGACTCTGTGTCCTTCTCTCCTGACAAGGTGTAGGAGTTTTTGTCAAACCTCGACTCTGATTCTGCAACTGGACCAGACGGCATCAGCCCACGGGTCCTAAAATCCTGCTCTGCCGCTCTATTTTTTTTTTTTTTTTTTGGTTTTTTGTATACAAGATCGAGGCTCGTGAAAGAGCTAACATTAATCACACAAAAAGACAAACCGACACACAAAACACAAAAAACAAGGGGAGCGGCAGACAAGATGGGGAGAGAGGGGGAAGGACACAAAAGAGAGGGGGTAGAGGGGGAAGGACACAAACACAACATTTGAGAGCAGGGACATCGGGAGGACTTGGGGGGAGGTGGGAGAGGAATAAAACATATGAACACTGCAAGGACTCTGGGGTGAATTACCGGGGGTAGAAAAGATCAAGGTTTTCGATGGGGGAAGATAAGAGATGGTGGTGAACAGCTGTTTTAAAGACCTGGAGGGAGGAGTGGGATTGAAGGGAGTGGGGGAGTTTGTTCCAGAGGCGGGAGAAAAGGGGAATGAAAGAGTGAAGGTGAGCAGAGAGCCTAGACTTTGGCAGTTTAACCATAAGAGGGTTGCAGGCAGATCTTGTGCGACCTGAAGGAATATTGGGGGGACAGAGCACAGAGAGAGCTGGGGGAGCAAGGCCGGAGAGGAGTCGGTAGAAGACAGAAAGACCTATCTCACCCTCTCTCTGTTCTTTTCACCCTCTCTTTGCTCAAGGTCATCTGCCAGCATCCTGGAAATCAGCAAACATTACCGCTTTACACAAAAAAGGTGCAAAAACAGATCCTTGCAACTACAGACCAATCAGCCTGCTCCCAATTATCAGCAAAGTCATGGAATCTATCATTGCTTCGGATATCATATCCTTCCTCTTCTCCAATGGCTTGATCTCCGATCATCAATTTGGATTCAGACCAGGTCATTCTACTCTGGACATGCTGCTTCTGCTGTCTCAACAATGGATGGAGGTCCTCAATGCCAAACAGGAAATCAGAGCAGTCTCCCTCGACATATCACGTGCCTTCGATACGGTCTGGCACCCAGCTCTGCTCACCAAGCTCTCCTCCTATGGTATCCATGGAAATCTCCATGCATGGCTTGCGGACTTCCTCTCTGGTCGTAGACAACGTGTGGCCCTGAATGGATTTCTCTCATCTCCCCCTTCCTGTTCAGGCTGGAGTTCCCCAAGGCAGTGTTCTGGGCCATGTGCTTTTTCTGGTCTTTATCAATGATCTCTCCGACTCTCTGGAAAATCCTCTCTATCTCTTTGCTGATCACTCTCTGCCGCTCCATTCCTCTTCCCTCAGATCGGCAATCTGCAGCCTCCTCACTCTCTGAAGACCTGGGCAAAATCACAGACTGGTCAAACAAGTGGAACATGTGTTGCTGGAGTGAGATGTGCATGGAAGAAGTTTCGGGAACTGAGTGGCGTGCTGATGAGGAAGGGAGTGTCGTTGAAGCTGAAGGGAAAGGTGTATGCTGCATGTGTGAGAAGTGTTTTGATTTATGGGAGTGAGACATGGGTCATGAATGTAGAGCAGCAACGAAGGCTGGAAAGGGTGGAAATGCGAATGGTTCGGTGGATGTGTGGATTATCGTTGAGAGAGGAATACAAATGATGAATTGTGAAAGATGATGGGAATAGAGCCTGTGATTGATGCTGTGAAGAGGAACAGGTTGAGATGGTTTGGTCATGTGTTGAGGAAGGATGAAAGTGACTGGTTGAGAAGAGTGATGGAAATGAATGTAGAAGGAAGTAGAACACGAGAAAGACCGAGAAAGACTTGGCTAAAGATGGTGGAAGAAGAAATGCGGGCAAGGGGGTTAACAAGGAGAGATGCAGAATATAGAGCGAAATGGAAAAGATCGTCATGGGGACCGCAAGGCTAACCCCCGCTCGAGCAGGGAAAATGGCCTTAAAATGCATGTTGTGTTGTGTTGTTGAAATGTGTCATATCCTACCTGAGGTCTGAATGCATGATTGAATGAACATGAATGTCATATCCTACCTGACGTCTGAATGCATCAATAAATGAACATGAATGTCATATCCTACCTGAGGTCTGTAGGTGTATATCTAAACTCATTACACATGAGCAATTGGCCTGCAAATCGCAAACAAATTCCAAACCTGCATTGTTTCAAGGTTTGAATATCGCAAAATTGAAGGGCCCGATCATGATCACTGTATAAATTGTCCAATAATGATTCGGAGAGCCCTTTTCTGAACCTGTTCCAATTCCTTACTTTGACAGATTGCGAGACCACCATTCCAAACTGGAATGGCATACTCTAAAAGTGACCTAGCATGGCCTTTATAAATGGTAATCAAATCTTCCATGGGTAAGTTAAACTTTTTGATAATTTTCAACATAAACAACTTAACATTTGTCCTGGTGACAATATTGCAAATGTGAAAGTTTAACTTCAAATCAGATGAGATAATACCTAATATTTTCATATGTTCAACCTTCTGCAGTACAGTCGCTTGGAGAGCAAATTGAGGCCTTGGTGGAAGTTGTTTCATGAAACAAACTTCCATGAGGGCAAACTTATCCATTGAGTCGCAAAGGTTTCAGCTAATTTTCCAAATTGATCAATCAAGGATTTTGGCCTGAGTTTATTCCAAACTGGTCTCAAAGTCTTCGGGATCGGGACAACAATTGCTTTTTTCCACTGTACTGGAACAGTTCCCTCTTTGAATGAAGAATTTAAAGATTTCCGTTAATGGGGCACGAAATTCACAAGCAAATGCACCAATCAAACAGTAACATTAATATGTAAACGTACTCTGCAGCCTTTCGTGAATGATGATGCGACCATGATCATCCATCTCTCATGCAGGATCGATGTCGTGCTCCATGAACTTTGAAGCTGTACAATATTGTGTAGTCAGGGTGTCCCCAGTTGTTGAGTAGTTTCACCTTTATGATATTGAAAGGACTTTTCGGAACCACCTACATGGGAAGTCACAAAGGAATCGGGGAGAGAAGAGTTGGATTTATAGTTTTCATGAAACCTGTGCTGAAAACAAGCTGTTACTTTGAGTTGTTCATGAATATCTGAAGAACAATTTTGAGGAAATGAGCACACCAACTACCTAATGAGATGTCCAACTGGAGCTCATTCCCATCATGTGAATACGTAGACAAAACTCCCATCACCTGGTTACCTCACTGGTGATTTAAAGCATACCAATTCAATGAGAGGATTTCCTCTCTGTGCCCACCTGAAACTGTTATCAACCGTGATCTTATCAACAGATTTCCTCAATAAATCACATATTGATCCCTCACCTGCACTTTAAACCTCTGCACTGGTTCACCATGCATCAGGTATTTATGTATTCCAAGCGAAGTGGTGTTTCTGGGCTGTCCACTTTCAAATCCCTGCATACAAACACACAACATGTCAAGGTGATGGCATTTCTTGGTGCACCTTCAAACACACCGTTTAAGCTCAAGGAAAGGTTGACATACATAAACCGCAAAGTGCTTTGGAGCACTGATGATGCTTCCAGTCGGGGATGCTGAGACTGGAAGGTGCTCGATGGTGAAGGCCATTATTTTCACCCTCCTGGACAGTTTGATGGTCACCTCTCCACTTCTCCCTTCTGCTGCCCAACAGGAGTTGAGACAGACTTCAGGCTGTCGTGGGAATGTGGAGATAGACAGGGTGAAGTGAAATGGGATAAAGAGACAGTTTGATTGCTGTAATCCACAAAACTAGTCAACTCTATTGTGATTAAAACCTTCACCTGCAGTGACCTTTTCATTCATAAACATTTACAACCTGCAGCTTTCCAAAACGAAATGTTCAGTTCATACTCTGTTTTAAATGTATATTGGTAAAACAAGATGGCTATTCGTGAGAGCATGGATTGGTTTACCAAAGGTCGTCGGTTCAAAACCAGCCAAAGGTGGGATCTGGAAGGATTTTGGATTCTTTGGAGCTTCTGGAAACCGAACTTGTTTCAAGAGAATTACTTTATCTGTTTCTGATAAAGGGACAATCGGCCCATCCAACTTTTGTCATTCAGTCAATGTTTGGTGTTTGATTGGAAATAACCTCAGCTTGCATCAGCTCCTTGTAACTTGGCAAGGTCCACAGCTGTGACTAATGGTATCAGTGTAGATGGTAGTGGGTCTCGCCAGAATGGTATGACTGATACAGGTTCAAGGCAGATGGAAGCAACATCTGTCTGCACTTGGATCTTTAACTCGGCAGGCAAAAATGTGAACTTCGCAGGCAGTGTTAGTGCTGCTGCTGTTAGCATTTTGGTTCTCCTTGCCCGAACTACGTTGGATGGTCAGGTTAAATTGAGACAATTTGCCAACCCAATGAGGTTCCATAGCACCAAGTTTTGCCGAAGTCTGAATGTAGCTCAGTGGGTCATCATCTGTATAAACAATGCATTCAGCACCAAACAAATGGTCTTGAAACTTTTCCTTGACAGCCCAAGTCAAAGCAACTAGTTCCAACTTGAAACTGCTGTCGTTTTCCATATTCCTCTCACTGGGCCTCAAATATCGGCTCACGTAGTTAAGCACTGCCCTGCCAGTTTCCTATTCCAGAGACAATACTGCTCCTGGTCCATTGTGATTAGCATCGACTTTAAGAATGTATTGTCTGGTAAAATCAGGATGTCCAAGACCTGGTGCCATGGTAAGTTTCTGCTTCATTCCCTGAAAAGCATTATCACAGGAACTATCCCAAGCCTTCATACCACATCCAGCACGAGGTTTTCACTTGCCCTTCTTCCCAGGTTGAATACCCTGCAGCAGAGAATGACGAGGCAGCTATTTTCACAAAGCCAGGTACAAACTTGCGATAATAACCGGCCAAACCCAGAAAACCACATCGTCCAGTCTCTGATAAAATGAGTGTTGTGACAATGAGGCCCATACCAAAAACAGTGTCAGGGGCAACACCTTTTTCTTAAATTTGATGGCCAAGTTAGCTTAACTGTTCTTTGAAAAGTTGACAGTTTTTAGGCTTTACTTTGAGATTTAATTTTGAAATTCTCGTAAGAACCATATCAAGTCTTGCTTGGGTTTTATCGAAAGTTGTCCAAAATATCAGAATATCGTCCAGATAAATAAGCAGTCTGGAAATTCTCATCCCCGAATATCTTGTCGAGAAGCATGAAAGTTCCCGCAGCAGAAACAGAAACTTCTCCACCTTGTCAGGAGAGAAGGACACAGAGTGCAGGAGCAGTTGGGCACGACTGGGTAAGGTGGATACGAGACCGATGGGTTTGGGACACAAGATTTTGTTGAGGCATTCAGCAAAACAACATAAAACAAACAAACATTCAGAGGCAAACACACAGTTGACGCTTTCAACTTCTTCACGTGCAGTGTCAGCTGTGTAGGGAGGGGTTGGAAGGGGAACAAACACCAGAAACGTATTTGACCAGCTGACACCAGGATTTGGAGGATGGAGACAGGTTTCAGAGTTCAGTTGTGAGAGTAGAGAGATATTGTTTCCTGGCTCTCCTGAGGGTAGACACACTTGTTCCGAGCTTTGTGGAAGGAACTTGGATTGCCTTCAGTTGGATTTGCCTTCCATGAGCAAAGCCGTTGACACTGCCCCAAAAATAAATGGCAGGAACTTCCTCACACAACGCAAGCAAGTTTTTAACTAACATCATTGCTCACGTTTTGAGAATTTCTGTCAAGTCACTTTAATACATCTCAAGGCATTTGATCCAAATCACCAGGAACAACCGTTTTGTGCTGGTATATAACCAGATCTACAACATCTTTTGAAACTAGGAAACCAACATGTCAAGCTTATCCAAATATTGCCGATAGAAAGTTTCTGTAATGGTTGAAACTTGAGCGCCATCATTGAATAAACAATGGAGCTTCACACCACCGACATCCAACATGTTTTCTGGACTTGTCCCCACCATTCTGTTAAGAATTGAACCATTCACATTAGACTCACCAGTGCCACCGGCAGTTATGTTACTCACCAGTGCCTCCAGTGCCACCGACAGTTTTGCCGAAGATGTCCGGCTTTGCCACAGGACCAACAGGAATGAGATTTCCCTTCCTTGCCCTCCTTCAACCCAGCAAGTAAATCGTATATCTGCTGTTGTTTAGTGATGTCTTCCTGTTACTTCCAGGTGTTTGGCACAACCCCATTTTCTTGAACAACAGCAGTTTTTTTTAGTGTCATTTGGGGTGGTATCTCCCAGCCAATCAATTATGGCATCTCAGAGGTCCAAAAATGACAGGTTTGGCTTCTCTTTGGTCAGACAACGTATCTCCCTTTGATGTGTATCATTTGTTACAGTTTTCGACAGCTGACCCTTCAAAGCTGGCTCACGCAGGTGACGGTTGCGAAAAGATGGGCAGGCCTCAACAATTTTGACGTACAGTTAAATGAGATCGAGGGAAACAGTCAACAAATCCTGATGCGGCTGCTGGCAGTACGAGTAGAAGCGATGTTGAACCGATGATAAATAGCCCCACCCCAAATACTTTTCTCAGAGTCTTAATGATTTGATCTGGCAACTTTCTAACATCCTCGCTTCTTGCCAAAATTTCTTGCCTAGGTCGCACGGAAAAATGTTCACACAGTAAAATGGCAAACTCCTCATCCCTCAATTTCCGAGCATCAGCTGTGCACTTCTAGTGGGTTATCCACTCCTCAAGAGGAATATCTGTCTTGACTGATCTGTCCTTGAATCTGGTGAGATGGTCGCTGGTCACCAACACAAGAGGCTCTGGTACTGTCAGGAATTCAAGGTCTTCCCTTGTTCCCGTACCTTCAGCCTCAGGGTCTCCATCTCTATAGACAGGGCCTCCATCGCTTTGCCTCCCTCCACCATTGATGTTCTTGACAGCGATACATGATGACATTCGGTCAATTAGTCAACCCAGGGGTTCCTCAGTTTCTTAGGTCCATTCAGTCATCCAACTTTCACTTGAGAATGGATTAACAGATTTCAATGAAAACTCTCAGGAAGTAAACACAACCACTTATCCCCCATCCCTACGATGATCCCCAATCTCCACAAATCTAAACTGGAATCTACCATTAGCAATGCAACTTTCTCTGCTTCTGATGCCACCACCATAGTCATTTACATTTTTTAAAAACGGGCCGCCATATTGGTAAGCCACTACATCGGGTTATTTTCTGATGAGCACCTCGTTAATCATCTTCAAAAAGAGTGTTATAACACCCAAACACCCAGTTTTCATCATTGCAATCTGTTGAAGGTCCAGGTGTATGCATGCAAAGCTTGGGGTCGCTAGGTTTCATGGTTTTGGAGTTATGGAGGAGACAGACGGACGGTCAGATGGACAGATGCCTTTTATTGTTATAAATGCAAGCAAAAATGGTCGAATTTCCCTATTTCCCACTGCACTGTGTTCTCCATATGTGGGAGGGGGGGGGGGGGTGGAGGTGGCGGACTGATGTGGAATGGCACTTCACAGAGGGCAAGATGCACATGACCTCAAAAATTCCTCTCAGGTGCATTCGTAAATCTATCTCTGTCTATAAGATTGGTAATCCCTTCAACAAAGCAACGGGTCTTACGGTACTGTCGGACCCCGCTATTCTGGGTTCCGCTATTTGCGGGTTCCACATACTTGTAGGTGATAAAATGCGACCTGTTTCTCGATTCGCGGAAAAGTGTCCAGTGTATTCATGTTTTTTTTTTTTTATTCACAGCCATATTCCGCGAAATCGCGGGGTTTTTTCCCCTGTTCTGGCCGTGTTCCGCTAATTCACGGTTTCAGAGTCATTCAAACAATGCCGCGGCATCCATTCACGGGATTTTTTATCGACCTTCGTGGATTAATCGTCGACATTCTCTGGATTTTCCTCACCATTCACGGATGTTGCCTCGCCATTCGCGGTTTGGTCCTCTCTATTTGCAGATTTCCACAATTCGGGAACCCATTCCCCCTTTTTCCATTGAAACAATGCCCCGCTATTCGCGGTTTTGCCATTTGCGGATTTTCCAAGAACGTGTCCCCCTCGAAAATAGCAGGATCCGAGGGTATATTATTTTTAGTTTAAAAAGAAAATAAGAGGCAGTGCAGAAATCAGTCAACCATTGATGCACTTTTTTGGGAGAGAGAACTCACCAACAAGCAGAAACCTTCACGTCATAGCAAGGGGGAGAACCCTCTGGATCTCAGTGGCGAGCCTCCAACCCACTCTCCACCTTCCACCAGTGGATTGTTTTATTGTACTAAGGGGTGATTTTTTTGTTGTTTCCTTTCCATTTATTTACAGTACAGTACTTTATTTACAGTATTGCAATGTACAATACAGAATATATAAAGTGTGTGAATTTACTTAAATGCGATGCATTTTATGTGGCAAATGAACCAAATCAACCCCTCCTCGAGCAAATGAACAAACTAACCCCCATTTACATTGATTGTTAAGAGATAAATTGATCCGTTTAAAATAATTTCACTTCATCTCGTATTTTCAAGAACGTAACCACAACGTTAACCGACGACCGATCCGAAACCTAGTGGACCCAAACTTTGCATGCATACACCTGGACCTCCAACAGATTGCAATGATGAAAACTGGGTGTTTGGGTATTATAACAACCTTTTTGAAGATGATGGGCTGGAAATACGTGTGTGTAATTGTAAACAGATAGGAATGTCACATTAAAACAAGATAGAAATGTTAAATGAGAGCAGATTTGTCGTGAACATCAACACATTTACCGAGTTCGTTCAGCATACCCGTATGATATTCTGCGGAGGATTGGAGTATGGCACCACAAATGAAAGCAAATAAATGTAGCTCTTCATATTTTCGTGATCGAGAATACGTCCACCTGTTCGGGGGATTGGGGTGTGGGACAAGAAAGGAAATATTGTCACATTAAGCATTTGGCTGTTACGCATACAGCATTGTTTAAACCTTAAACATCAAGTATTGCTTAAACCTTCATCAAGCAAAGCATATTCGGGGATGAAACCTCGGTCCATGCACAACTGGTCTAGCTTAAGACCGAGGCAGATGGAGTTAAACTACTGTTTTATTATTTATTATTGTCATTCTCCAAAGGTTGTCTCTACCTTTCCCTATTGTTGTTCTGTAAAAGTGAAGGTGTTTGGGTGTAAATGTGATGACACTTTGGGAGTGACATCATCATGTTACTTTCTGTGCAATTTGCGGGACATCTTCCCTGATGTTCAAACAGTCTCATGTAAATCATTACACGAGGTGGTTTGCCATTGCATTGTGATAGGGGCATGAATGTGAAATTAGTTCGCTTATTTCTGGCACTTGTAACAAATGAACTTATTAATAAAAGGAAATTAAACAAAATGTACCATTTGATTCCGCCGCAAAGTTGTATGTCCAGTCAATGACTTCAATATCAGCCATCTGTTCAAGGGAGACAAACACAACGTGAACATTTCATATTATTTTTTCATTTTCATTTTCTGCTTCATCATTGTTTGTTCTTGTATCCATTGCTTGGTTACTGTTTATGACGACACGAATAATGAGAAAAAAACTAAATCTGAAGAAGATTGCTTTATGTTTTCCTTGTTAAGGTAAGTCTGACACGAAGCAAGGCTTGGGCTGGAAATACGTGTGTGTGTGTGTGTGTATGTGTGTATGTGTGTGTGTGTGTGTGTGTGTGTGTGTGTGTGTGTGTGTGTGTGTGTGTGTGTGTGTGTGTGTGTGTGTGTGTGTGTGTGTGTCACTATCTCCATAATTTGTGTTTTAGAAGGTGGAACGGAGTCCTCCCAGGATTCGAAGTATCCACCTTGGCTTCTGTGAAGGATTGTGATTCATGGGCTAAGTTATGAAGTTGTGTTGTTCTCAGAGTTTTGTTCCAAAGTGCACTTTTCCTAATGAAGGGTTAATCATCAAGGGTTACTGGGTGGATGAGCACCTCTCCCTATAAAGGGTTAATGGGTGTATGAGCACCTCTCCCTATAAAGGGTTAATGGGTGGATGAGCACCTCTCCCTATAAAGGGTTAATGGGTGGATGAGCACCTCTCCCTATAAAGGGTTAATGGGTGGATGCGCACCTCTCCCTATAAAGGGTTAATGGGTGGATGAGCACCTCTCCCTATAAAGGGTTAATGGGTGGATGCGCACCTCTCCCTATAAAGGGTTAATGGGTGTATGAGCACCTCTCCCTATAAAGGGTTAATGGGTGGATGAGCACCTCTCCCTATAAAGGGTTAATGGGTGGATGAGCACCTCTCCCTATAAAGGGTTAATGGGTGGATGAGCACCTCTCCCTATAAAGGGTTAATGGGTGGATGAGCACCTCTCATTATAAAGGGTTAATGAGTGGATGAACACCTCTCCCTATAAAGGGTTAATGGGTGGATGAACACCTCTCCCTATAAAGGGTTAATGGGTGGATGAACACCTCCCCCTATAAAGGGTTAATGAGTGGATGAACACCTCTCCCTATAAAGGGTTAATGGGTGGATGACCACCTCTCCCTATAAAGGGTTAATGGGTGGAAGAACACCTCTCCCTCTAAAGGGTTAATGAGTGGATGAACACCTCTCCCTATAAAGGGTTAATGGGTGGATGAACACCTCTCCCTATAAAGGGCTGATGAGTGGTTGAGCACCTCTCCCTATAAAGGGTTAATGGGTGGATGAACACCTCTCCCTATAAAGGGTTAATGGGTGGATGAGCACCTCTCCCTATAAAGGGTTAATGGGTGGATGAACACCTCTCCCTATAAAGGGTTAATGGGTGGATGAACACCTCTCCCTATAAAGGGCTGATGAGTGGATGAGCACCTCTCCCTATAAAGGGCTGATGAGTGGATGAGCACCTCTCCCTATAAAGGGCTGATGAGTGGTTGAACACCTCTCCCTATAAAGGGCTGATGAGTGGATGAACACCTCTCCCTATAAAGGGTTAATGGGTGGATGAACACCTCTCCCTATGAATTATTTAATCAATGGAGAAATTGCTTTCAAGTGACTTTTGCCATTAAATGAACAAAACAGATTCCTCCCTGGTACTCACCAGATTGTTCTGGAACTGGACATGAACTAAAGAAGTCTCATGGTGTGACTTGAGACCTGATGAGGGAGAAAAATAAAATACGTTAAATTTTCAAATTCATAAATGGACAATGAAAAAAAAAAAGCACAATATGTGATGAAGAAAAAATGAAACAGTGATGAGGAATGGATGGCAGCATAACCCAGAGGTTTAGATACTCTCTTCCGAGGTGTCTCGCTTGGGTTCCAATTCTGACGCAGCTATAAACAACCGTCCTGGTGTTTCGGCAGGACAAGACACCAATGTGTGCCGTCCCTCACTTGCACTTCAAACTGGGTGTCCCGTCTGCCAGCACTAATTGGTGGCCGTGAACGATCTCACGGTGTTCTTCGTGAAGAGCAGGTGTTGTATCACCAAGACCCTGAACAAATTACTAATTATTGCACCAATTGACTGCTGGGAAAGCAATGGCAAACCACCCGGGTTAGCACGTGCCAGGAAACTGATTTGTCAAAAGCAACTCTCTGTAAAGAGTGTGGTACATGTTCTCGTCAACAATTAGGAAAAGGCGATGAGGTGTCGGGGACTGAGTCGGCAAACTTGTGCCGGTAACTTGGCCAGATCCCAAGTCCCTGCCCCGACCAGAGCACCACGTGGCCCAAGTGACGACCTCTCCACGTTGGGTCTCAACCACAAAAATGTCCACTTGTCGTCGGGGAAGCGACGCTCTGCATACGACCAGGACAGGAATGGGTGGGTGTATGCGGAGTCCGACATGGACGTGCAGTTGAGTTGCCTGTGTACTAAGTTAGCAAAAATGTCACTTACGCAGGTGAGCAGCAACATACGTCGTTGAAACCGTAAAAACCAGGGACATCAGGATCAAGAGGCACACAATGGTCCAGGACCTACAAAAAACGGGGATCATCAAGATATGGTGTTAGTGTACGAAATGTAAGATGCTGGATGGTCCAAGAGACCAAGATAACACAAGAGAATATCACGTTCTGCATGGAAATGAAACATTATCACTCCTTTGATATCCGATTGGGATGAAATATAAAACTTGTATGCCGCTTCCTCGCTGGATCATAATTTTGAAGTTTCAGATTGATCAATGAAGCTGTTCAATAGACAGAGTTTTTAAAAGATTTTCGTTTAATCTAATATGGCTGCCAGACCCTGTGACCTATCAATTATTTGGGAACACCATGGTATCCCCAAGGCATGGAGAACATATTTGTGAAGTTTCCACTTGATCTGTCCAGCTGTTCTGGAGGAGTTGATTTTTTAAGGTTTATTTTTTAAAAAATCAAAGCTGCCAAACCATGTGACCTATGACATCATCGCCAAGAAACCTTTGCTTCATCATCGGGAGGCGATCATGCCTGTAAAGTTTCACCTCGATCTGTTTAGCCGTTTTGGAGAAGAAGAGTGTTTAGAGAATTTAGGGGTTTTATGTTCAATCCAATATGGCTGCCGAACCATTTGGCAGATGACATCGTCAATTTTTCTCTCGACCAATTTATCACTAGATCCGGTTCAACAAATTCCATACTGATCAGATCCCAAGCTGCAATGGGCCCACGCCATCTCGTTATGGACATTGTGAACTAAAATTATATTATTTATAAACTTTATAAATCACAAAATATGTTGGTCTAAAGGGATTTTATGATTTATTTCACTCCAAGATGATCACAGTTATTTAATATTTAATATTTCCCACATACCGGGTTCCTCACCGACTCTCCGACCTGTCCCACCATATTCTCTCTTACCTTGATGTGGAATCCTTGTCCCCCATCCACAACCCATGCCCTTCTTCCTCATTTGAAAACCACGAATTCTCCTCTTCCAAAAACTCCAAAACGCTTGGATTCCCACGCTTGGGTTTCCCAGGTGTTCTCTTCCGTCGTGCACTCCTCTTGGCAGGACTGCACATCCCACCATAATAGGGTACGCTGATGTTGCGCAGTCGACCCATCCATGCACCTCCGGTTTCCGGTCGGGTGAACGCCACCTGAGCTGAACCTACGAACAGAGGGTTCAATTGATCACTGACTCCACCTATGTCGTTACCCAGTTTGGATGAAAATTTATAATATGGTAAGTACCAGGTGAGTGTTCATGTACACAATGGTATACTGTTTTCAAAAGGAATCAAAATAGAAAACTCCAAGCAGAATCCTCTCCCTAATGAGCTTTCTCGGGCCCAGGTATTGGATTCACACTTTGGGATCATCTCATCATCGAGCTTACCTGAAGAGGTCCTAGATCTGAAGAAGATGAACATGTTGGATGTAGAGGGTGAAATGGGGAAAAAAAGAAAAACAACCACAACATTAGAACACCATTAAACAAAGAACCCTCTCGTCATCTCTATAAATATGAGGAATCTTCTTAATCTCCCACGTGGGTTGAACAATTTCAATTATATCTCGATTCCTCTTCCTTCCACCAGTGTTCATTTTAGTTTTCATTTCTTATTACACACACACACACACACACACACACACACACACACACACACACACACACACACACACACACACAAACACACACACACACACGCCCAGACACACACACACACACACATTCAAGCACGCCCACACACACACACACACTCACATATATATATATATATATATATATATATATATATATATATATATATATATATATATATATATATATATATATATATATATATACACACACACTCACACTCCAACACTCTCTCAAACCACTCCCGTGTTCGTTTTACTTTTCAATCCTCATTCACTCTCCTGAACTCTTTCCCGAGGACCTCCTCCCAGATCCATCACTGAGTGTTCAGGTTTTTAACATCATCTCTCATTAAACTGCAAGTTCTCAACATGATTCTCATTTCCTTCATTTCCACCAAATAAACAACATGGCTTCCCCTCCCTTACCGCAGCATTCTGGTTCACTCGTAATTGCTTCTTCTAAAAATGAGTAAAACCCAATTTGTTCGAGCAACTCGTCCGTGCACGACCGACCGCAGCGCACATACACTGATATGACGATATGCTGTGTATCTATCTATAATTCCATTAATCTCTGTGTGTATGTGTGTATGTGTGTATGTGTGTATGTGTGTTTGTATGTTTGTCTGTGACCGCTGTTTCTCGACAACCACGGGTCCGATATACTTGAAACTTGCCAGGTATATTGCTGGGGACCCGAGGATGTGCCTTTTCAAGGTTTCATATTAATCGGACAAGTACTTACCGAGCTATGGCGATTTCTTTACCAAACACCGCAAGCCGTTCGCTTTGGACCAAACCATTTCATGTAAATAGAGGGGGGGGTTCTGTGGTCGTTGCGAATGGACCAAACCATTCATGTAAATAGAGGGGGGGGGTTCTGTGGTCGTTACTGCCACGTGGTTTCAAAGTTTTTTTTTGTTGTTGTTGTTTGCACGCATGTTTTTTTGCACCCACGTACGGGCACGCCCTAGGATGTTTACACACACACACCCCTACACAATTTTTTTTTTTTTTTTTTTTGGCAAGGAACGGGCACCCACGTACGGGCACGTCCTAGCTTATATATAGTACGGGCATGCCCTAGTGTTCGATTAAAACAGCGAATTGTGACGTCACAAATGATATATTGCACCTTCGTGCTGACGTCACAATGCATTTTTATTTCCTCCTATTTTCGTATATTAAAGAGTCAAGGCTATTATGACGTCATAGTGTAATCATTTTCAAATTTCACGATAAATCTTACTATAATTCACCAAATGTCTGTCCCTCTGTTCGAAGGTCGGCCTACCGCAAAAACGGCTCAACCGACCAAAACGATATTTTGTGTGGGTAATCCTGGGATCTCCAGGAGTAAAATAGGCTATTTCGTTTTCCCAATTTCAGCTTTGGTCTCCAGTATTCTCAGGTTCGGAATCCCGCATAACATTCACGTTCAGATAACGTCCATTGTGACGATGTTCTCATTGTGACGATGTATGGGTTCACGGTAGTGTTTGACGTGACGGTGTGAACGTAATTTAGTAATGTTTTTCGTTTCGTAACCCTTTAATGAACGTTTAATGTTTAATGAACGTTTAGTTTAATGCCCTCGATGTCCGGGGCCGCACGCGCGCTGCACTGGACGGGCCAGCGTGTACCTTGCCCTTCGCCGTCAGGCTCGGCGCTCGGGTAAACCGCTGAGCCCCATCCGTGATGGGGACTGGGGCTGGAGACAGTGTCCTTCATTAAAAGTATAATAAAAGCTGTCTCCATCGATCTTGCCAAGGCCGTAACAGCCGTAACGTTTAATCTCGACATGAGAGAATTCCACATAGCTATTTGGGCGGTGAATACGCTAACAGATCGCTGTCTCCATCGATCTCGCCAAGGCCGCAACAGCTATCGGCTCAAAATCCTTTCACCTGTTTATTTGGTACAGTTACACGGATCGGGAATTTGGTACACGTCTCGGGAGTTCACACGACATAGCGATTGTGAACACGATTATCGATCATGATTCGAAACACGATGGAATAATATTTACCGATATGAACAGTGATGTGGCTTTTATTGAAATTCTAAAGATACTGTTTAGATTTTGATGATTTGCTTGTGATATGATTCAACGGATGTTTATATGAATCGTTTAAAATAAAAAAAACCTTCAATTTCTGATATTTTGCATTTTCATTTGGGCTTCCCAATTGGAGCCCCGCCCGCAGGGCTCCTTCTGTCGTAACACTTGTGGGTCCACCAGCCACAATGAACCCCTCCCCTCGCCCCCCCCCCTTCCCAATGTTTTTTGGGTAAACCGTTTCACTGGAAGTATACATATCCCTCGGTGTCCTTCGCGAATAGTCGGCGAGCTATTTCCGGCACCATGAACAATCCACATTCCGTCCTAATCTTTTAATGAAACGTCAGGCCTGGCCAGCCTGTTCGTGAACGACTTGAGCCAAATCTCCACATGGACCGGCCCACTCATTCTCATCTTCCACACGAACAACTGACGTCCAGTACACAATCACTCAAATCACCACACATCACTCAAATCACTCTCATCTTCCACACATCACACTCAGTCACTCAAATCACTCTCATCTTCCACACATCACACTCAGTCACTCAAATCACTCTCATCTTCCACACATCACACTCAATCACTCAAATCACCACACATCACTCAAATCACTCATCTTCCACACATCACACTCAATCGCTCAAATCACCACACAATCACTCTCGTCTTCCACATATCACACTCAATCACTCTCATCTTCCACACATCACACTCAGTCACTCAAATCACTCTCATCATCCACACATCACACTCAATCACTCAAATCCCTGTCATCTTCCACACATCACACTCAATCACTCATTTCCTTCATTTCCACCGAATAAACAACATGGCTTCCCCTCACTTACCGCAGCATTCTGGTTCACTCGTAATTGCTTCTTCTAAAAATGAGTAAAACTCAATTTGTTGGAGCAACTCGTCCGTGCACGACCGACCGCAGCGTACATACACTGATATGACGATATGCTGTATATGTTCGATTAAAACAGCCAATTGTGACGTCACAAATGATATATTGCACTGTCGTGCTTACATCACAATGCATTTTTATTTCCTCCTATTTTCGTATATTAAAGAGTCAAGGCTATTATGACGTCATAGTGTAATCATTTTCAAATTTCACGATAAATCTTACTATAATTCACCAAATGTCTGTCCCTCTGTTCGAAGGTAGGCCTACCGCAAAAACGGCTCAACCGACCAAAACAATATTTTGTGTGGGTAATCCTGGGATCTCCAGGAGTAAAATAGGCTATTTCGTTTTCCCAATTTCAGCTTTGGTCTCCAGTATTCTCAGGTTCGGAATCCCGCATAACATTCACGTTCAGATAACGTCAATTGTGACGATGTTCTCATTGTGACGATGTATGTGTACAAGGTTGTGTGAACGTAATTTCGTAATGTTTTTCATTTCGTAAACCTTTAATGAACGTTTAATGTTCAATGAACGTTTAATGTTAAATGAACGTTTAATGTTTAATGAACGTTTAATGCCCGTCGATGTCCGGGGCAGACCCCGGCACCCCCCACCCCCGCCGTCCCGCCACCCCCCAGCCCTGCACGCATCGCCAGAGGGTGTTTTGGCCGAGTCATCCGGCTTCCCCGCAAGCTCACCCTTCAGGTGCGCGGGAATTCTGGGGGGGCGCGTGTGGCGGACACAACGCCAGCAGGTAATAATTCCGCGCACCAGTGGGTGGCGCGAGCGACCGGGCGTGGAAGCACGGCTCGGGCCATGCCCGGAGCAAAGGCGTCATGAGGCGCAAGGTTGAACTGGCATACATGCCCCGCCTTTCGGCCGACCGGCCACGCCCGAGGGCAAGGCGTGGCCTCGGGACATATACGCGGGCTCAAAAGTCGAGCCCGCCCAGTGCTTACGTGCGAGCATAGAATAAAGTGTTTGGTTTTGTACAACGCGTGGTGGCCTACCTTCTTGGCAAACGAGTTGTGTGTGCATAGCACCACATTCTAAAGATACTGTTTAGATTTTGATGATTTGCGTGTGATATGATTCAACGGATGTTTATATGAATCGTTTAAAATAAAATAAAACCTTCAATTTCTGATATTTTGCATTTTAATTTGGGCTTCCCAATTGGAGCCCCGCCCGCAGGGCTCCTTCTGTCGTAACACTTGTGGGTCCACCAGCCACAACCCAGAGCTGTAGATAGAGAGAGTTTGGCCAACTAAACAATAGGCGCCATGTTGTTACCCATGGTGAAGTACACGCACGCGTGCGTTCAAGCGTGCATGCAACTTACTGCTATTAGGGACGGATTTATTTTTATGTTCCTGAGTTTCATACATTGTTTAGTCAGTTGCGAATGAGTGGAAGTTGGGATGGATGAGTGCAAGTTGGGATGGATGAGTGGAAGGAGGGATGGATGAGTGGAAAGAAGGATGGATGAGTGGAAGGAGGGATGGATCAGTGGAAGGAGGGATGTATGAGTAGAAGGAGGGATGGGTGAGTGGACGGATGGATGATGAGTGGAAGTTGGGATAGATGATGGGAAGGAGGGATGGATGAGTGGAAGGAGGGATGGATGAGTAGAAAGAAGGATGGATGAGTGGAAGGAGGAATAGATGAGTGGAAGGAGGGATGTATGAGTGGAAGGAGGTTGGGTGAGTGGAAGGACGGATGGATGATGAGTGGAAGTTGGGATGGATGAGGGGAAGGAGGGATGGATGAGTGGAAGTTGGGATGGATGAGTGGAAGGAGGGATGGATGAGTAGAAAGAAGGATGGATGAGTGGAAGGAGGGATAGATGAGTGGAAGGAGGGATGTATGAGTGGAAGGAGGTTGGGTGAGTGGAAGGACGGATGGATGATGAGTGGAAGTTGGGATGGATGAGGGGAAGGAGGGATGGATGAGTGGAAGTTGGGATGGATGAGTGGAAGTTGGGATGGATGAGTGGAAGGAAGGATGGATGATGAGTGGAAGGAGGGATGGATGAGTGGAAGGAGGGATGGATGAGTGGAAGGAAGGATGGATGAGTGGAAGTTGGGATGGATGAGTGGAAGGAAGGATGGATGAGTGGAAGGAGGGATGGAGGAGTGGAAGGAGGGATGGAGGAGTGGAAGGAAGGATGGATGATGAGTGGAAGGAGCGATGGATGAGTGGAAGGAAGGATGGATGAGTGAAAGTTGGGATGGATAAGTGGAAGGAAGGAAGGATGGATGAGTGGATGGAGGAGTGGAAGGAGGGATGGATGAGTGGAAGGAGGGATGGATGAGTGGAAGGAAGGATGGATGAGTGGAAGGAGCTTTTTTGTTTGTTTGTTTTTTGTATACAGGATGGAGGCTCGTGAAAGAGCCAACATTTGTCACACAAAAAAAATCAAACAGACAAACGAAGCATATACTAAGGGGAGCGGTAGACAAGATGGGGAGAGAAGGGGCAACGCACAAACACAACATTTGAGAGCAGGGATATCGGGAGATCTGTGGGAGGGAGAGGGCTTGGGGGGAGGAGGCGTGGGAAGGGGTGGGGGGTGGGAGAAGTATAAAACAAACGCTCTTCGCTCTTACACACTCTTAGCTCTTACACGAGCCTCGATCTTTTACACAAAAAAAAAAAAATGAGGGATGGAGGAGTGGAAGGAGGGATGGATGATGAGTGGAAGGAACGATGGATGAGTGGAAGTTGGGATGGATGAGTGGAACTTTGGATGGATGAGTGGAACTTTGGATGGATGAGTGGAAGTAACGGATGGATGAGTGGAAGATCAATCACTCATCCATCCTTTCTTCCACTCATCCATCCTTCCTTCCACTCATCATCCATCCCTCCTTCCTTCCACTCATCCATCCTTCCTTCCACTCATCCATCCTTCCACTCATCCGTCCCCCCTTCCACTCATCCATCCTTCCTTCCACTCCTCCATCCCTCCTTCCACTCCTCCATCCCTCCTTCCACTCCTCCATCCCTCCTTCCACTCATCATCCATCCTTCCTTCAAACGGCAATCCATCCATCCTTCCTTGTACTCATCCGTCCCTCCTTCCAGTCATCCATCCTTCCCTCCTTCCCCTCATCCATCCCAACTCCCACTCATCATCCATCGTTCCTTCCGTCTCACTGGTAAACCGTCTCACTGGTAAACCGTCTCACTGGTAAACCGTCTCACTGGAAGTATACATATCCCTCGGTGTTCTTCGCGCATAGTCGGCGAGCTATTTCCGGCACCATGAACAATCCACATTCCGTCCTAATCTTTTCATGAAACGTCAGGCCTGGCCAGCCTGTTCGTGAACGACTTGAGCCAAATCTCCACATGGACCGGCCCACTCATTCTCATCTTCCACACGAACAACTGACGTCCAGTACACAATCACTCAAATCACTCTCCTCTTCCACACATCACACTCAGTCACTCAAATCACTCTCATCTTCCACACATCACACTCAATCGCTCATATCACCACACAATCACTCAAATCACTCTCATCTTCCACATATCACCACACAATCACTCTCATCTTCCACATATCACACTCAATCACTCTCATCTTTCACACGTCACACTCAATCACTCAAATCACCACACAATCACTCTCATCTTCCACATATCACACTCAATCACTCTCATCTTTCACACGTCACACTCAATCACTCAAATCACCACACAATCACTCTCATCTTCCACATATCACACTCAATCACTCTCATCTTTCACACGTCACACTCAATCACTCAAATCACCACACAATCACTCAAATCCCTGTCATCTTCCACACATCACACTCAATCACTCATTTCCTTCATTTCCACCGAATAAACAACATGGCTTCCCCTCACTTACCGCAGCATTCTGGTTCACTCGTAATTGCTTCTTCTAAAAATGAGTAAAACTCAATTTGTTCGAGCAACTCGTCCGTGTACGACCGACCGCAGCGTACATACACTGATATGACGATATGCTGTATATGTTCGATTAAAACAGCCAATTGTGACGTCACAAATGATATATTGCACTGTCGTGCTTACATCACAATGCATTTTTATTTCCTCCTATTTTCGTATATTAAAGAGTCAAGGCTATTATGACGTCATAGTGTAATCATTTTCAAATTTCACGATAAATCTTACTATAATTCACCAAATGTCTGTCCCTCTGTTCGAAGGTAGGCCTACCGCAAAAACGGCTCAACCGACCAAAACAATATTTTGTGTGGGTAATCCTGGGATCTCCAGGAGTAAAATAGGCTATTTCGTTTTCCCAATTTCAGCTTTGGTCTCCAGTATTCTCAGGTTCGGAATCCCGCATAACATTCACGTTCAAATAACGTCAATTGTGACGATGTTCTCATTGTGACGATGTATGTGTACAAGGTTGTGTGAACGTAATTTCGTAATGTTTTTCATTTCGTAAACATTTAATGAACGTTTAATGTTCAATGAACGTTTAATGTTTAATGAACGTTTAATGTTAAATGAACGTTTAATGTTTAATGAACGTTTAAAGCCCGTCGATGTCCGGGGCCGCACGCGTGCTACACTGAACGGGCCAGCGTGTACCTTGCCCTTCGCCGTCATGCTCGGGTAAACCGCTGAGCCCCATCCGTGATGGGGACTGGGGCTGGAGACAATGTCCTTCATTAAAAGTATAATAAACGCTGTCTCCATCGATCTTGCCAAGGCCGCAACAGCTATCGGCTAAAAATCCTTTTAACTGTTTATTTCGTACAGTTACACGTATCGGGAATTTGGTAAACGTATCGGGAGTACATACGACATAGCGATTGTGAACACGATTATCGATCACGATTCACGATCACGATCATCACGATTACGATCTTCACGATCATAGTGTATCAATCACGATTTGAAACACAATGGAATAATATTTACCGATATGAACAGTGTTGTGGCTTTTATTGAAATTATTGTGGCGGACACAACGCCAGCGGGTAATAATTCCACGCACCAGTGGGTGGCGCGAGCGACCGGGCGTGGAGGCACGGCTCGGGCCACGCCCGGAGCAAAGGCGTCATGAGGCGCAGGGTTGAACTAGAATACATGCCCTGCCTTTCGGCCGACCGGCCACGCCCGAGGGCAAGGCTTGGCCTCGGGACATATACGCGGGCTCAACAGTCGAGCCCGCCCAGTGCTTACGTGCGAGCATAGAATAAAGTGTTTGGTTTTGTACAACGCGTGGTGGCCTACCTTCTTGGCAAACGAGTTCTGTGTGCATAGCACCACACTGGTGACCCCGACTGGTTCAGCCGTAGCTGACCCCTGAACGCGCCATGGCTACCAACGCTGTCGCCGTCAAACTCCCGGAGTTCTGGGAAGCACAGGCCGACGTTTGGTTTGTGCAGGCCGAGGCCCAATTCCAGCTCCGAGGCATCACAACGGACGACACCATGTACTTTTACGTGGTCGCCGCCCTCGGGCCCGGCACTGCCGCCCACGTCGTGTCCTTCTTTCAGCACCCGCCAGGCGCCCACAAGTACGCGGCGCTCAAACGACTTCTCCTCACCACGTTCGGGCTCACAGAGGCCGACCGCGCCGATCGCCTCCTTGACCTTCCCGCCCTCGGCGCACACGACCGTCCATTCGGATGGATTATATGTTGTCCCTTCTTGGCGACAAACGCCCGGATTTCCTTTTCCGAGCGCTTTTCCTCCGCCAGCTACCTGCGCAGGTGCGGCTTGCGCTGGCTGGTTCGGCCATAACGGAACCCCGCGCCCTGGCCAGAGAGGCGGACACATTTTTCGCGGCCTGCGACATGCGGCCGATGTGTAGCGCTGCCATAATGGATCCCGGTGCGGAGGCTTCAGCGCCGCACACGCGGCCGACGTATAGCGCCGCCGTACTGGATCCCGGTGCGGAGGCTTCAGCGCCGCGCCCCCTCGTGGCCGCTGCTACACCCCGTCCACCACTGCCGTCACGACCGACGCGGCAGCCACCACCGGGGCAAACCTGGTGCTATTATCATGCCAGGTTCGGCCGCAAGGCTAGGGCGTGCCGCCCGCCGTGCTCTTTCGATGGGTCGGGAAATGACCGGGCCGGCGCTCACTTGCGGCCATGAGCGTCGGCCATTCCGGCAGCCTCCTTTTTATCACAGACACCTCGTCTGGTCGTCGATTTCTGTGCGACACTGGAGCGCAGGTAAGTGTCCTCCCTGCCTCCGCGTCCGACAAGCAAGCCGCGGGCCGGGGCCCCGCCTTGCTCGCCGCCAACGGAACTCCCATCCGCACATTCGGGAAGCGTTGTCTCTCGCTGCGATTCAGGGGGGAAGCGCTTCCAATGGTCTTTCGTCACCGCCAGCATGCCAATGGCCCTGCTCGGTGTGGATTTCCTTTGTGCGAATGGGCTGTTGATGGACGTTAAGTGCAGACGCCTCGTCCAGGCCGAAACCTTCAGCTCGCTCGCTTGCTCGCTGAGCGGCTCGTTGAGCAGCTTGCTGAGTGGCTCACCGAGCGGCTTACCAAGCGGCTTGCTGAGCGGTTCCGTCCCGGCGAGGTTGGTCTGTATGCTTCCGGCAGAGGACAAGTTTACCCGCCTCCTCGCCAGTTTCCCGGCACTCACACGGTCCACCTTTTCAGCGGTGGCCGTCAAACACGGGATGGAACACCATATTCCCACCGTCGGACCACCGATCTACGCCCGAGCGCGCCGCCTCGACCCAACGAAGCTCGCCATTGCGAAAGCGGAGTTCGCCACGCTGGAGCGGCTGGGCATCGTCCGGCGCTCCAACAGCGCATGGGCCTCACCTCTGCACATTGTGCCCAAGCCCGGCGGCGGATGGCGGCCTTGCGGTGACTACCGCCAGCTCAACGACGCCACCACCCCCGACCGCTACCCGGTCCCGCATATTCAGGACTTTTCCGCCCGGTTGGCGAAAACGACCATTTTTTCCAAGGTGGACCTCATCCGGGGCTACCACCAGGTCCCCGTAAAACCAGACGATCTACCGAAGACAGCCTTTATAACACCTTTCAGCCTCTTCGAGTTTTTGCGGATGCCTTTTGGGTTGAAAAATGCGGCCCAGGCATTCCAGCGGCTCATGGACAGCGTCTTGCGCGACTTGTCCTTCGTCTACGTCTACCTGGATGACATCCTAGTCACGAGCGCGTCCCGGGAGGAGCACGTGCTCCATCTCCGCACGCTCATCGAACGCCTGGGCCAGCATGGCCTGACAATCAACCCCGCGAAGTGCCGGTTCGGCGTCACCGCCATCGACTTCTTGGGGCACCGCATCACCAGGCATGGGGCCATCCCTTTACCGGCCAAGGTGGAGGCGGTCAAGAGTTTCCCGCACCCCCGCACGATCAAGGGGCTCCAGGAATTCCTGGGCATGGTGAATTTTTATCACCACTTCGTGCCCCGCGTCACCCAGCTCCTGCGCCCCCTGCACGAGGCCCTCTGGGGGAAACCGGGCAAAGGGCATATCGCCTGGACGGAGCAGATGGACGCGGCATTTGCGGGCGCGAAGCTGGCCTTGGCCAACGCCACCATGCTGGCGCACCCGGCGCCCGATGCACCAATCGCCCTCACCACGGACGCGTCGGACGACGCGGTGGGCGTGGTGCACGAGCAGTGGGTGAATGGTGCTTAGCAGCCGCTGGCGTTTTTTAGCCGGCAGCTCCGCCCGCACGAACGCCGGTACAGCACCTTCGACCGCAAGCTTCTCGGGCTCCACCTGGCGGTCCGACACTTAGGCCATCTTCTTGAGGGCCGCCCGTTCACGGCTTTCGTCGATCACAAGCCCCTTGTTTTCGCGATGGCCAAGGTCGCCGAGCCGTGGTCGGCCCGGCAGCAACGTCACCTCTCTGCCGTGTCCGAATACACGACGGACATCCGACACGTTGCAGGTAAGGACAACGCGGTGGCGGATTGCCTTTCCCGGTCCGTCGCACACGCGGTCCACCTCGGGATCGACTATGCCCGGATGGCGGCGGACCAGACCGCCGACCCCGACGTCCAGGCCTTTCAGACCGCCGTCATGGGACTCCGCGTCACCGAGGTACCGTTCGACGTCGCGTGCACTGCCCTCTTGGGCGACGTCTACCTCGGCCGGCCTCACCCCATCGTGCCCGCTGGCTGGCAGCGCCCGGTTTTTGACGCCATCCACGGCCTGTCCCACCCGGGCACGAAGGCCTCCCAGAAGCTTGTCGCGGCAAAGTTCGTCTGGCATGGCCTCTGGAAGAACGTCCGCGACTGGGCCAGGACATGCCTCGCGTGCCAGCGCGCGAAAGTCCACCACCACACCCAGGCCCCGTTGGCCCCGTTTACGGTGCCCGAACGTCGGTTCGACCATGTGCACGTCGACTTGGTGGGACCTCTGCCCCCCTCGCGGGGTTTCACCCACCTCCTCACCATGGTGGACCGCACCACCGAAGGCTGTGCCATTGGCGGTGACGGCTGCGGCTGACGTCGCGAAAGCTTTCATCACCACTTGCGTTGCCCGGTTCGGCGCCCCCTCGGACATCTCGTCCGACCGCGGCCCCCAGTTCACCTCGGAGCTCTGGGGAGCAGTGGCGCAAGGGCTCGGCATCAAGCTGCACCGCACCACGGCCTACCACCCCCAGGCCAACGGCCTGTGCGAGCACTTCCATCGCTCGATGAAGGCCACGCTCCGGGCCAGCCTCCGCAACGGCAGCTGGGCCGACAGGCTTCCCTGGGTCCTGCTGGGCCTCAGGACGGCGCCCAAGGACGACCTGCGCGCGTCCTCGGCGGAGCTGGTCTTCGGACAACCACTGCCGGTACCGGGCGAATTTATGCCCGACTCCACGGCACCTTGGTCCGCGGCGCAACAGCGCTCCACCCTTCAGGAGACCGCCAGGAGGTTCGCCCCGGTGCCGACGGCACACCACGGTTGCCCGTCCTCACACGTCGCCCAGAGCTTCGCACGGCGGAGTACGTTTTTGTCCGGCACGACGCCCACCGGGCACCGCTGCAGCCCCCGTACGACGGGCCCTTCTGCGTGCTGGAGAACGGGGACAAGCACTTCACCGTGGACATCGGCGGTACTCCAGATCGTATCTCCGTGGACCGCCTCAAGCCGGCCCACCTCGACCTGGACCACCCCCCGCAAGCAGCTCTGCCTCCGCGTCGAGGCCGCCCCCCGGTGGGCAGACCCCCGGCACCCCCCACCCCCGCCGTCCCGCCACCCCGCAGCCCTGCACGCATCGCCAGAGGGTGTTTTGGCCGAGTCATCCGGCTTCCCCGCAAGCTCACCCTTCAGGTGCGCGGGAATTCTGGGGGGGCGCGTGTGGCGGACACAACGCCAGCAGGTAATAATTTTCGCGCACCAGTGGGTGGCGCGAGCGACCGGGCGTGGAAGCACGGCTCGGGCCATGCCCGGAGCAAAGGCGTCATGAGGCGCAAGGTTGAACTGGAATACATGCCCCGCCTTTCGGCCGACCGGCCACGCCCGAGGGCAAGGCGTGGCCTCGGGACATATACGCGGGCTCAAAAGTCGAGCCCGCCCAGTGCTTACGTGCGAGCATAGAATAAAGTGTTTGGTTTTGTACAACGCGTGGTGGCCTACCTTCTTGGCAAACGAGTTCTGTGTGCATAGCACCACACTGGTGACCCCGACTGGTTCAGCCGTAGCTGACCCCTGAACGCGCCATGGCTACCAACGCTGTCGCCGTCAAACTCCCGGAGTTCTGGGAAGCACAGGCCGACGTTTGGTTTGTGCAGGCCGAGGCCCAATTCCAGCTCCGGGGCATCACAACGGACGACATCCGTGATGGGGACTGGGGCTGGAGACAGTGTCCTTCATTAAAAGTATAATAAAAGCTGTCTCCATCGATCTTGCCAAGGCCGTAACAGCCGTAACGTTTAATCTCGACATGAGAGAATTCCACATAGCTATTTGGGCGGTGAATACGCTAACAGATCGCTGTCTCCATCGATCTCGCCAAGGCCGCAACAGCTATCGGCTCAAAATCCTTTCACCTGTTTATTTGGTACAGTTACACGGATCGGGAATTTGGTACACGTCTCGGGAGTTCACACGACATAGCGATTGTGAACACGATTATCGATCATGATTCGAAACACGATGGAATAATATTTACCGATATGAACAGTGATGTGGCTTTTATTGAAATTCGAAAGATACTGTTTAGATTTTGATGATTTGCGTGTGATATGATTCAACGGATGTTTATATGAATCGTTTAAAATAAAAAAACCCTTCAATTTCTGATATTTTGCATTTTCATTTGGGCTTCCCAATTGGAGCCCCGCCCGCAGGGCTCCTTCTGTCGTAACACTTGTGGGTCCACCAGCCACAATCAACCCCTCCCCTCGCCCCCCCCCCCCTTCCCAATTTTTTTTGGGTAAACCGTTTCACTGGAAGTATACATATCCCTCGGTGTCCTTCGCGAATAGTCGGCGAGCTATTTCCGGCACCATGAACAATCCACATTCCGTCCTAATCTTTTAATGAAACGTCAGGCCTGGCCAGCCTGTTCGTGAACGACTTGAGCCAAATCTCCACATGGACCGGCCCACTCATTCTCATCTTCCACACGAACAACTGACGTCCAGTACACAATCACTCAAATCACCACACATCACTCAAATCACTCTCATCTTCCACACATCACACTCAGTCACTCAAATCACTCTCATCTTCCACACATCACACTCAGTCACTCAAATCACTCTCATCTTCCACACATCACACTCAATCACTCAAATCACCACACATCACTCAAATCACTCATCTTCCACACATCACACTCAATCGCTCAAATCACCACACAATCACTCTCGTCTTCCACATATCACACTCAATCACTCTCATCTTCCACACATCACACTCAGTCACTCAAATCACTCTCATCATCCACACATCACACTCAATCACTCAAATCACCAAACAATCACTCAAATCCCTGTCATCTTCCACACATCACACTCAATCACTCATTTCCTTCATTTCCACCGAATAAACAACATGGCTTCCCCTCACTTACCGCAGCATTCTGGTTCACTCGTAATTGCTTCTTCTAAAAATGAGTAAAACTCAATTTGTTGGAGCAACTCGTCCGTGCACGACCGACCGCAGCGTACATACACTGATATGACGATATGCTGTATATGTTCGATTAAAACAGCCAATTGTGACGTCACAAATGATATATTGCACTGTCGTGCTTACATCACAATGCATTTTTATTTCCTCCTATTTTCGTATATTAAAGAGTCAAGGCTATTATGACGTCATAGTGTAATCATTTTCAAATTTCACGATAAATCTTACTATAATTCACCAAATGTCTGTCCCTCTGTTCGAAGGTAGGCCTACCGCAAAAACGGCTCAACCGACCAAAACAATATTTTGTGTGGGTAATCCTGGGATCTCCAGGAGTAAAATAGGCTATTTCGTTTTCCCAATTTCAGCTTTGGTCTCCAGTATTCTCAGGTTCGGAATCCCGCATAACATTCACGTTCAGATAACGTCAATTGTGACGATGTTCTCATTGTGACGATGTATGTGTACAAGGTTGTGTGAACGTAATTTCGTAATGTTTTTCATTTCGTAAACCTTTAATGAACGTTTAATGTTCAATGAACGTTTAATGTTAAATGAACGTTTAATGTTTAATGAACGTTTAATGCCCGTCGATGTCCGGGGCAGACCCCGGCACCCCCCACCCCCGCCGTCCCGCCACCCCCCAGCCCTGCACGCATCGCCAGAGGGTGTTTTGGCCGAGTCATCCGGCTTCCCCGCAAGCTCACCCTTCAGGTGCGCGGGAATTCTGGGGGGGCGCGTGTGGCGGACACAACGCCAGCAGGTAATAATTCCGCGCACCAGTGGGTGGCGCGAGCGACCGGGCGTGGAAGCACGGCTCGGGCCATGCCCGGAGCAAAGGCGTCATGAGGCGCAAGGTTGAACTGGCATACATGCCCCGCCTTTCGGCCGACCGGCCACGCCCGAGGGCAAGGCGTGGCCTCGGGACATATACGCGGGCTCAAAAGTCGAGCCCGCCCAGTGCTTACGTGCGAGCATAGAATAAAGTGTTTGGTTTTGTACAACGCGTGGTGGCCTACCTTCTTGGCAAACGAGTTGTGTGTGCATAGCACCACATTCTAAAGATACTGTTTAGATTTTGATGATTTGCGTGTGATATGATTCAACGGATGTTTATATGAATCGTTTAAAATAAAATAAAACCTTCAATTTCTGATATTTTGCATTTTAATTTGGGCTTCCCAATTGGAGCCCCGCCCGCAGGGCTCCTTCTGTCGTAACACTTGTGGGTCCACCAGCCACAACCCAGAGCTGTAGATAGAGAGAGTTTGGCCAACTAAACAATAGGCGCCATGTTGTTACCCATGGTGAAGTACACGCACGCGTGCGTTCAAGCGTGCATGCAACTTACTGCTATTAGGGACGGGTTTATTTTTATGTTCCTGAGTTTCATACATTGTTTAGTCAGTTGCGAATGAGTGGAAGTTGGGATGGATGAGTGCAAGTTGGGATGGATGAGTGGAAGGAGGGATGGATGAGTGGAAAGAAGGATGGATGAGTGGAAGGAGGGATGGATCAGTGGAAGGAGGGATGTATGAGTAGAAGGAGGGATGGGTGAGTGGACGGATGGATGATGAGTGGAAGTTGGGATAGATGATGGGAAGGAGGGATGGATGAAGGGAAGGAGGGATGGATGAGTGGAAGGAGGGATGGATGAGTAGAAAGAAGGATGGATGAGTGGAAGGAGGGATAGATGAGTGGAAGGAGGGATGTATGAGTGGAAGGAGGTTGGGTGAGTGGAAGGACGGATGGATGATGAGTGGAAGTTGGGATGGATGAGGGGAAGGAGGGATGGATGAGTGGAAGTTGGGATGGATGAGTGGAAGTTGGGATGGATGAGTGGAAGGAAGGATGGATGATGAGTGGAAGGAGGGATGGATGAGTGGAAGGAGGGATGGATGAGTGGAAGGAAGGATGGATGAGTGGAAGTTGGGATGGATGAGTGGAAGGAAGGATGGATGAGTGGAAGGAGGGATGGAGGAGTGGAAGGAGGGATGGAGGAGTGGAAGGAAGGATGGATGATGAGTGGAAGGAGCGATGGATGAGTGGAAGGAAGGATGGATGAGTGAAAGTTGGGATGGATAAGTGGAAGGAAGGAAGGATGGATGAGTGGATGGAGGAGTGGAAGGAGGGATGGATGAGTGGAAGGAGGGATGGATGAGTGGAAGGAAGGATGGATGAGTGGAAGGAGCTTTTTTGTTTGTTTGTTTTTTGTATACAGGATGGAGGCTCGTGAAAGAGCCAACATTTGTCACACAAAAAAAATCAAACAGACAAACGAAGCATATACTAAGGGGAGCGGTAGACAAGATGGGGAGAGAAGGGGCAACGCACAAACACAACATTTGAGAGCAGGGATATCGGGAGATCTGTGGGAGGGAGAGGGCTTGGGGGGAGGAGGCGTGGGAAGGGGTGGGGGGTGGGAGAAGTATAAAACAAACGCTCTTCGCTCTTACACACTCTTAGCTCTTACACGAGCCTCGATCTTTTACACAAAAAAAAAAAAATGAGGGATGGAGGAGTGGAAGGAGGGATGGATGATGAGTGGAAGGAACGATGGATGAGTGGAAGTTGGGATGGATGAGTGGAACTTTGGATGGATGAGTGGAACTTTGGATGGATGAGTGGAAGTAACGGATGGATGAGTGGAAGATCAATCACTCATCCATCCTTTCTTCCACTCATCCATCCTTCCTTCCACTCATCATCCATCCCTCCTTCCTTCCACTCATCCATCCTTCCTTCCACTCATCCATCCTTCCACTCATCCGTCCCCCCTTCCACTCATCCATCCTTCCTTCCACTCCTCCATCCCTCCTTCCACTCCTCCATCCCTCCTTCCACTCCTCCATCCCTCCTTCCACTCATCATCCATCCTTCCTTCAAACGGCAATCCATCCATCCTTCCTTGTACTCATCCGTCCCTTCTTCCAGTCATCCATCCTTCCCTCCTTCCCCTCATCCATCCCAACTCCCACTCATCATCCATCGTTCCTTCCGTCTCACTGGTAAACCGTCTCACTGGTAAACCGTCTCACTGGTAAACCGTCTCACTGGAAGTATACATATCCCTCGGTGTTCTTCGCGCATAGTCGGCGAGCTATTTCCGGCACCATGAACAATCCACATTCCGTCCTAATCTTTTCATGAAACGTCAGGCCTGGCCAGCCTGTTCGTGAACGACTTGAGCCAAATCTCCACATGGACCGGCCCACTCATTCTCATCTTCCACACGAACAACTGACGTCCAGTACACAATCACTCAAATCACTCTCCTCTTCCACACATCACACTCAGTCACTCAAATCACTCTCATCTTCCACACATCACACTCAATCGCTCATATCACCACACAATCACTCAAATCACTCTCATCTTCCACATATCACCACACAATCAATCTCATCTTCCACATATCACACTCAATCACTCTCATCTTTCACACGTCACACTCAATCACTCAAATCACCACACAATCACTCTCATCTTCCACATATCACACTCAATCACTCTCATCTTTCACACGTCACACTCAATCACTCAAATCACCACACAATCACTCTCATCTTCCACATATCACACTCAATCACTCTCATCTTTCACACGTCACACTCAATCACTCAAATCACCACACAATCACTCAAATCCCTGTCATCTTCCACACATCACACTCAATCACTCATTTCCTTCATTTCCACCGAATAAACAACATGGCTTCCCCTCACTTACCGCAGCATTCTGGTTCACTCGTAATTGCTTCTTCTAAAAATGAGTAAAACTCAATTTGTTCGAGCAACTCGTCCGTGTACGACCGACCGCAGCGTACATACACTGATATGACGATATGCTGTATATGTTCGATTAAAACAGCCAATTGTGACGTCACAAATGATATATTGCACTGTCGTGCTTACATCACAATGCATTTTTATTTCCTCCTATTTTCGTATATTAAAGAGTCAAGGCTATTATGACGTCATAGTGTAATCATTTTCAAATTTCACGATAAATCTTACTATAATTCACCAAATGTCTGTCCCTCTGTTCGAAGGTAGGCCTACCGCAAAAACGGCTCAACCGACCAAAACAATATTTTGTGTGGGTAATCCTGGGATCTCCAGGAGTAAAATAGGCTATTTCGTTTTCCCAATTTCAGCTTTGGTCTCCAGTATTCTCAGGTTCGGAATCCCGCATAACATTCACGTTCAAATAACGTCAATTGTGACGATGTTCTCATTGTGACGATGTATGTGTACAAGGTTGTGTGAACGTAATTTCGTAATGTTTTTCATTTCGTAAACCTTTAATGAACGTTTAATGTTCAATGAACGTTTAATGTTTAATGAACGTTTAATGCCCGTCGATGTCCGGGGCAGACCCCGGCACCCCCCACCCCCGCCGTCCCGCCACCCCCCAGCCCTGCACGCATCGCCAGAGGGTGTTTTGGCCGAGTCATCCGGCTTCCCCGCAAGCTCACCCTTCAGGTGCGCGGGAATTCTGGGGGGGCGCGTGTGGCGGACACAACGCCAGCAGGTAATAATTCCGCGCACCAGTGGGTGGCGCGAGCGACCGGGCGTGGAAGCACGGCTCGGGCCATGCCCGGAGCAAAGGCGTCATGAGGCGCAAGGTTGAACTGGCATACATGCCCCGCCTTTCGGCCGACCGGCCACGCCCGAGGGCAAGGCGTGGCCTCGGGACATATACGCGGGCTCAAAAGTTGAGCCCGCCCAGTGCTTACGTGCGAGCATAGAATAAAGTGTTTGGTTTTGTACAACGCGTGGTGGCCTACCTTCTTGGCAAACGAGTTGTGTGTGCATAGCACCACATTCTAAAGATACTGTTTAGATTTTGATGATTTGCGTGTGATATGATTCAACGGATGTTTATATGAATCGTTTAAAATAAAATAAAACCTTCAATTTCTGATATTTTGCATTTTAATTTGGGCTTCCCAATTGGAGCCCCGCCCGCAGGGCTCCTTCTGTCGTAACACTTGTGGGTCCACCAGCCACAACCCAGAGCTGTAGATAGAGAGAGTTTGGCCAACTAAACAATAGGCGCCATGTTGTTACCCATGGTGAAGTACACGCACGCGTGCGTTCAAGCGTGCATGCAACTTACTGCTATTAGGGACGGATTTATTTTTATGTTCCTGAGTTTCATACATTGTTTAGTCAGTTGCGAATGAGTGGAAGTTGGGATGGATGAGTGCAAGTTGGGATGGATGAGTGGAAGGAGGGATGGATGAGTGGAAAGAAGGATGGATGAGTGGAAGGAGGGATGGATCAGTGGAAGGAGGGATGTATGAGTAGAAGGAGGGATGGGTGAGTGGACGGATGGATGATGAGTGGAAGTTGGGATAGATGATGGGAAGGAGGGATGGATGAAGGGAAGGAGGGATGGATGAGTGGAAGGAGGGATGGATGAGTAGAAAGAAGGATGGATGAGTGGAAGGAGGGATAGATGAGTGGAAGGAGGGATGTATGAGTGGAAGGAGGTTGGGTGAGTGGAAGGACGGATGGATGATGAGTGGAAGTTGGGATGGATGAGGGGAAGGAGGGATGGATGAGTGGAAGTTGGGATGGATGAGTGGAAGTTGGGATGGATGAGTGGAAGGAAGGATGGATGATGAGTGGAAGGAGGGATGGATGAGTGGAAGGAGGGATGGATGAGTGGAAGGAAGGATGGATGAGTGGAAGTTGGGATGGATGAGTGGAAGGAAGGATGGATGAGTGGAAGGAGGGATGGAGGAGTGGAAGGAGGGATGGAGGAGTGGAAGGAAGGATGGATGATGAGTGGAAGGAGCGATGGATGAGTGGAAGGAAGGATGGATGAGTGAAAGTTGGGATGGATAAGTGGAAGGAAGGAAGGATGGATGAGTGGATGGAGGAGTGGAAGGAGGGATGGATGAGTGGAAGGAGGGATGGATGAGTGGAAGGAAGGATGGATGAGTGGAAGGAGCTTTTTTGTTTGTTTGTTTTTTGTATACAGGATGGAGGCTCGTGAAAGAGCCAACATTTGTCACACAAAAAAAATCAAACAGACAAACGAAGCATATACTAAGGGGAGCGGTAGACAAGATGGGGAGAGAAGGGGCAACGCACAAACACAACATTTGAGAGCAGGGATATCGGGAGATCTGTGGGAGGGAGAGGGCTTGGGGGGAGGAGGCGTGGGAAGGGGTGGGGGGTGGGAGAAGTATAAAACAAACGCTCTTCGCTCTTACACACTCTTAGCTCTTACACGAGCCTCGATCTTTTACACAAAAAAAAAAATGAGGGATGGAGGAGTGGAAGGAGGGATGGATGATGAGTGGAAGGAACGATGGATGAGTGGAAGTTGGGATGGATGAGTGGAACTTTGGATGGATGAGTGGAACTTTGGATGGATGAGTGGAAGTAACGGATGGATGAGTGGAAGATCAATCACTCATCCATCCTTTCTTCCACTCATCCATCCTTCCTTCCACTCATCATCCATCCCTCCTTCCTTCCACTCATCCATCCTTCCTTCCACTCATCCATCCTTCCACTCATCCGTCCCCCCTTCCACTCATCCATCCTTCCTTCCACTCCTCCATCCCTCCTTCCACTCCTCCATCCCTCCTTCCACTCCTCCATCCCTCCTTCCACTCATCATCCATCCTTCCTTCAAACGGCAATCCATCCATCCTTCCTTGTACTCATCCGTCCCTTCTTCCAGTCATCCATCCTTCCCTCCTTCCCCTCATCCATCCCAACTCCCACTCATCATCCATCGTTCCTTCCGTCTCACTGGTAAACCGTCTCACTGGTAAACCGTCTCACTGGTAAACCGTCTCACTGGAAGTATACATATCCCTCGGTGTTCTTCGCGCATAGTCGGCGAGCTATTTCCGGCACCATGAACAATCCAC
Source organism: Myxine glutinosa (assembly GCF_964187855.1). Classification (NCBI taxonomy): domain Eukaryota; kingdom Metazoa; phylum Chordata; class Myxini; order Myxiniformes; family Myxinidae; genus Myxine; species Myxine glutinosa. The sequence goes on from NC_136270.1 coordinate 89,055,779, forward strand.
ATTCCGTCCTAATCTTTTCATGAAACGTCAGGCCTGGCCAGCCTGTTCGTGAACGACTTGAGCCAAATCTCCACATGGACCGGCCCACTCATTCTCATCTTCCACACGAACAACTGACGTCCAGTACACAATCACTCAAATCACTCTCCTCTTCCACACATCACACTCAGTCACTCAAATCACTCTCATCTTCCACACATCACACTCAATCGCTCATATCACCACACAATCACTCAAATCACTCTCATCTTCCACATATCACCACACAATCACTCTCATCTTCCACATATCACACTCAATCACTCTCATCTTTCACACGTCACACTCAATCACTCAAATCACCACACAATCACTCTCATCTTCCACATATCACACTCAATCACTCTCATCTTTCACACGTCACACTCAATCACTCAAATCACCACACAATCACTCTCATCTTCCACATATCACACTCAATCACTCTCATCTTTCACACGTCACACTCAATCACTCAAATCACCACACAATCACTCAAATCCCTGTCATCTTCCACACATCACACTCAATCACTCATTTCCTTCATTTCCACCGAATAAACAACATGGCTTCCCCTCACTTACCGCAGCATTCTGGTTCACTCGTAATTGCTTCTTCTAAAAATGAGTAAAACTCAATTTGTTCGAGCAACTCGTCCGTGTACGACCGACCGCAGCGTACATACACTGATATGACGATATGCTGTATATGTTCGATTAAAACAGCCAATTGTGACGTCACAAATGATATATTGCACTGTCGTGCTTACATCACAATGCATTTTTATTTCCTCCTATTTTCGTATATTAAAGAGTCAAGGCTATTATGACGTCATAGTGTAATCATTTTCAAATTTCACGATAAATCTTACTATAATTCACCAAATGTCTGTCCCTCTGTTCGAAGGTAGGCCTACCGCAAAAACGGCTCAACCGACCAAAACAATATTTTGTGTGGGTAATCCTGGGATCTCCAGGAGTAAAATAGGCTATTTCGTTTTCCCAATTTCAGCTTTGGTCTCCAGTATTCTCAGGTTCGGAATCCCGCATAACATTCACGTTCAGATAACGTCAATTGTGACGATGTTCTCATTGTGACGATGTATGTGTACAAGGTTGTGTGAACGTAATTTCGTAATGTTTTTCATTTCGTAAACATTTAATGAACGTTTAATGTTCAATGAACGTTTAATGTTTAATGAACGTTTAATGTTAAATGAACGTTTAATGTTTAATGAACGTTTAATGCCCGTCGATGTCCGGGGCAGACCCCGGCACCCCCCACCCCCGCCGTCCCGCCACCCCCCAGCCCTGCACGCATCGCCAGAGGGTGTTTTGGCCGAGTCATCCGGCTTCCCCGCAAGCTCACCCTTCAGGTGCGCGGGAATTCTGGGGGGGCGCGTGTGGCGGACACAACGCCAGCAGGTAATAATTCCGCGCACCAGTGGGTGGCGCGAGCGACCGGGCGTGGAAGCACGGCTCGGGCCATGCCCGGAGCAAAGGCGTCATGAGGCGCAAGGTTGAACTGGCATACATGCCCCGCCTTTCGGCCGACCGGCCACGCCCGAGGGCAAGGCGTGGCCTCGGGACATATACGCGGGCTCAAAAGTTGAGCCCGCCCAGTGCTTACGTGCGAGCATAGAATAAAGTGTTTGGTTTTGTACAACGCGTGGTGGCCTACCTTCTTGGCAAACGAGTTGTGTGTGCATAGCACCACATTCTAAAGATACTGTTTAGATTTTGATGATTTGCGTGTGATATGATTCAACGGATGTTTATATGAATCGTTTAAAATAAAATAAAACCTTCAATTTCTGATATTTTGCATTTTAATTTGGGCTTCCCAATTGGAGCCCCGCCCGCAGGGCTCCTTCTGTCGTAACACTTGTGGGTCCACCAGCCACAACCCAGAGCTGTAGATAGAGAGAGTTTGGCCAACTAAACAATAGGCGCCATGTTGTTACCCATGGTGAAGTACACGCACGCGTGCGTTCAAGCGTGCATGCAACTTACTGCTATTAGGGACGGATTTATTTTTATGTTCCTGAGTTTCATACATTGTTTAGTCAGTTGCGAATGAGTGGAAGTTGGGATGGATGAGTGCAAGTTGGGATGGATGAGTGGAAGGAGGGATGGATGAGTGGAAAGAAGGATGGATGAGTGGAAGGAGGGATGGATCAGTGGAAGGAGGGATGTATGAGTAGAAGGAGGGATGGGTGAGTGGACGGATGGATGATGAGTGGAAGTTGGGATAGATGATGGGAAGGAGGGATGGATGAAGGGAAGGAGGGATGGATGAGTGGAAGGAGGGATGGATGAGTAGAAAGAAGGATGGATGAGTGGAAGGAGGGATAGATGAGTGGAAGGAGGGATGTATGAGTGGAAGGAGGTTGGGTGAGTGGAAGGACGGATGGATGATGAGTGGAAGTTGGGATGGATGAGGGGAAGGAGGGATGGATGAGTGGAAGTTGGGATGGATGAGTGGAAGTTGGGATGGATGAGTGGAAGGAAGGATGGATGATGAGTGGAAGGAGGGATGGATGAGTGGAAGGAGGGATGGATGAGTGGAAGGAAGGATGGATGAGTGGAAGTTGGGATGGATGAGTGGAAGGAAGGATGGATGAGTGGAAGGAGGGATGGAGGAGTGGAAGGAGGGATGGAGGAGTGGAAGGAAGGATGGATGATGAGTGGAAGGAGCGATGGATGAGTGGAAGGAAGGATGGATGAGTGAAAGTTGGGATGGATAAGTGGAAGGAAGGAAGGATGGATGAGTGGATGGAGGAGTGGAAGGAGGGATGGATGAGTGGAAGGAGGGATGGATGAGTGGAAGGAAGGATGGATGAGTGGAAGGAGCTTTTTTGTTTGTTTGTTTTTTGTATACAGGATGGAGGCTCGTGAAAGAGCCAACATTTGTCACACAAAAAAAATCAAACAGACAAACGAAGCATATACTAAGGGGAGCGGTAGACAAGATGGGGAGAGAAGGGGCAACGCACAAACACAACATTTGAGAGCAGGGATATCGGGAGATCTGTGGGAGGGAGAGGGCTTGGGGGGAGGAGGCGTGGGAAGGGGTGGGGGGTGGGAGAAGTATAAAACAAACGCTCTTCGCTCTTACACACTCTTAGCTCTTACACGAGCCTCGATCTTTTACACAAAAAAAAAAAAATGAGGGATGGAGGAGTGGAAGGAGGGATGGATGATGAGTGGAAGGAACGATGGATGAGTGGAAGTTGGGATGGATGAGTGGAACTTTGGATGGATGAGTGGAACTTTGGATGGATGAGTGGAAGTAACGGATGGATGAGTGGAAGATCAATCACTCATCCATCCTTTCTTCCACTCATCCATCCTTCCTTCCACTCATCATCCATCCCTCCTTCCTTCCACTCATCCATCCTTCCTTCCACTCATCCATCCTTCCACTCATCCGTCCCCCCTTCCACTCATCCATCCTTCCTTCCACTCCTCCATCCCTCCTTCCACTCCTCCATCCCTCCTTCCACTCCTCCATCCCTCCTTCCACTCATCATCCATCCTTCCTTCAAACGGCAATCCATCCATCCTTCCTTGTACTCATCCGTCCCTTCTTCCAGTCATCCATCCTTCCCTCCTTCCCCTCATCCATCCCAACTCCCACTCATCATCCATCGTTCCTTCCGTCTCACTGGTAAACCGTCTCACTGGTAAACCGTCTCACTGGTAAACCGTCTCACTGGAAGTATACATATCCCTCGGTGTTCTTCGCGCATAGTCGGCGAGCTATTTCCGGCACCATGAACAATCCACATTCCGTCCTAATCTTTTCATGAAACGTCAGGCCTGGCCAGCCTGTTCGTGAACGACTTGAGCCAAATCTCCACATGGACCGGCCCACTCATTCTCATCTTCCACACGAACAACTGACGTCCAGTACACAATCACTCAAATCACTCTCCTCTTCCACACATCACACTCAGTCACTCAAATCACTCTCATCTTCCACACATCACACTCAATCGCTCATATCACCACACAATCACTCAAATCACTCTCATCTTCCACATATCACCACACAATCACTCTCATCTTCCACATATCACACTCAATCACTCTCATCTTTCACACGTCACACTCAATCACTCAAATCACCACACAATCACTCTCATCTTCCACATATCACACTCAATCACTCTCATCTTTCACACGTCACACTCAATCACTCAAATCACCACACAATCACTCTCATCTTCCACATATCACACTCAATCACTCTCATCTTTCACACGTCACACTCAATCACTCAAATCACCACACAATCACTCAAATCCCTGTCATCTTCCACACATCACACTCAATCACTCATTTCCTTCATTTCCACCGAATAAACAACATGGCTTCCCCTCACTTACCGCAGCATTCTGGTTCACTCGTAATTGCTTCTTCTAAAAATGAGTAAAACTCAATTTGTTCGAGCAACTCGTCCGTGTACGACCGACCGCAGCGTACATACACTGATATGACGATATGCTGTATATGTTCGATTAAAACAGCCAATTGTGACGTCACAAATGATATATTGCACTGTCGTGCTTACATCACAATGCATTTTTATTTCCTCCTATTTTCGTATATTAAAGAGTCAAGGCTATTATGACGTCATAGTGTAATCATTTTCAAATTTCACGATAAATCTTACTATAATTCACCAAATGTCTGTCCCTCTGTTCGAAGGTAGGCCTACCGCAAAAACGGCTCAACCGACCAAAACAATATTTTGTGTGGGTAATCCTGGGATCTCCAGGAGTAAAATAGGCTATTTCGTTTTCCCAATTTCAGCTTTGGTCTCCAGTATTCTCAGGTTCGGAATCCCGCATAACATTCACGTTCAAATAACGTCAATTGTGACGATGTTCTCATTGTGACGATGTATGTGTACAAGGTTGTGTGAACGTAATTTCGTAATGTTTTTCATTTCGTAAACATTTAATGAACGTTTAATGTTCAATGAACGTTTAATGTTTAATGAACGTTTAATGTTAAATGAACGTTTAATGTTTAATGAACGTTTAATGCCCGTCGATGTCCGGGGCCGCACGCGTGCTACACTGAACGGGCCAGCGTGTACCTTGCCCTTCGCCGTCATGCTCGGGTAAACCGCTGAGCCCCATCCGTGATGGGGACTGGGGCTGGAGACAATGTCCTTCATTAAAAGTATAATAAACGCTGTCTCCATCGATCTTGCCAAGGCCGCAACAGCTATCGGCTAAAAATCCTTTTAACTGTTTATTTCGTACAGTTACACGTATCGGGAATTTGGTAAACGTATCGGGAGTACATACGACATAGCGATTGTGAACACGATTATCGATCACGATTCACGATCACGATCATCACGATCACGATCTTCACGATCATAGTGTATCAATCACGATTTGAAACACAATGGAATAATATTTACCGATATGAACAGTGTTGTGGCTTTTATTGAAATTATTGTGGCGGACACAACGCCAGCGGGTAATAATTCCACGCACCAGTGGGTGGCGCGAGCGACCGGGCGTGGAGGCACGGCTCGGGCCACGCCCGGAGCAAAGGCGTCATGAGGCGCAGGGTTGAACTAGAATACATGCCCTGCCTTTCGGCCGACCGGCCACGCCCGAGGGCAAGGCTTGGCCTCGGGACATATACGCGGGCTCAACAGTCGAGCCCGCCCAGTGCTTACGTGCGAGCATAGAATAAAGTGTTTGGTTTTGTACAACGCGTGGTGGCCTACCTTCTTGGCAAACGAGTTCTGTGTGCATAGCACCACACTGGTGACCCCGACTGGTTCAGCCGTAGCTGACCCCTGAACGCGCCATGGCTACCAACGCTGTCGCCGTCAAACTCCCGGAGTTCTGGGAAGCACAGGCCGACGTTTGGTTTGTGCAGGCCGAGGCCCAATTCCAGCTCCGGGGCATCACAACGGACGACACCATGTACTTTTACGTGGTCGCCGCCCTCGGGCCCGGCACTGCCGCCCACGTCGTGTCCTTCTTTCAGCACCCGCCAGGCGCCCACAAGTACGCGGCGCTCAAACGACTTCTCCTCACCACGTTCGGGCTCACAGAGGCCGACCGCGCCGATCGCCTCCTTGACCTTCCCGCCCTCGGCGCACACGACCGTCCATTCGGATGGATTATATGTTGTCCCTTCTTGGCGACAAACGCCCGGATTTCCTTTTCCGAGCGCTTTTCCTCCGCCAGCTACCTGCGCAGGTGCGGCTTGCGCTGGCTGGTTCGGCCATAACGGAACCCCGCGCCCTGGCCAGAGAGGCGGACACATTTTTCGCGGCCTGCGACATGCGGCCGATGTGTAGCGCTGCCATAATGGATCCCGGTGCGGAGGCTTCAGCGCCGCACACGCGGCCGACGTATAGCGCCGCCGTACTGGATCCCGGTGCGGAGGCTTCAGCGCCGCGCCCCCTCGTGGCCGCTGCTACACCCCGTCCACCACTGCCGTCACGACCGACGCGGCAGCCACCACCGGGGCAAACCTGGTGCTATTATCATGCCAGGTTCGGCCGCAAGGCTAGGGCGTGCCGCCCGCCGTGCTCTTTCGATGGGTCGGGAAATGACCGGGCCGGCGCTCACTTGCGGCCATGAGCGTCGGCCATTCCGGCAGCCTCCTTTTTATCACAGACACCTCGTCTGGTCGTCGATTTCTGTGCGACACTGGAGCGCAGGTAAGTGTCCTCCCTGCCTCCGCGTCCGACAAGCAAGCCGCGGGCCGGGGCCCCGCCTTGCTCGCCGCCAACGGAACTCCCATCCGCACATTCGGGAAGCGTTGTCTCTCGCTGCGATTCAGGGGGGAAGCGCTTCCAATGGTCTTTCGTCACCGCCAGCATGCCAATGGCCCTGCTCGGTGTGGATTTCCTTTGTGCGAATGGGCTGTTGATGGACGTTAAGTGCAGACGCCTCGTCCAGGCCGAAACCTTCAGCTCGCTCGCTTGCTCGCTGAGCGGCTCGTTGAGCAGCTTGCTGAGTGGCTCACCGAGCGGCTTACCAAGCGGCTTGCTGAGCGGTTCCGTCCCGGCGAGGTTGGTCTGTATGCTTCCGGCAGAGGACGAGTTTACCCGCCTCCTCGCCAGTTTCCCGGCACTCACACGGTCCACCTTTTCAGCGGTGGCCGTCAAACACGGGATGGAACACCATATTCCCACCGTCGGACCACCGATCTACGCCCGAGCGCGCCGCCTCGACCCAACGAAGCTCGCCATTGCGAAAGCGGAGTTCGCCACGCTGGAGCGGCTGGGCATCGTCCGGCGCTCCAACAGCGCATGGGCCTCACCTCTGCACATTGTGCCCAAGCCCGGCGGCGGATGGCGGCCTTGCGGTGACTACCGCCAGCTCAACGACGCCACCACCCCCGACCGCTACCCGGTCCCGCATATTCAGGACTTTTCCGCCCGGTTGGCGAAAACGACCATTTTTTCCAAGGTGGACCTCATCCGGGGCTACCACCAGGTCCCCGTAAAACCAGACGATCTACCGAAGACAGCCGTTATAACACCTTTCAGCCTCTTCGAGTTTTTGCGGATGCCTTTTGGGTTGAAAAATGCGGCCCAGGCATTCCAGCGGCTCATGGACAGCGTCTTGCGCGACTTGTCCTTCGTCTACGTCTACCTGGATGACATCCTAGTCACGAGCGCGTCCCGGGAGGAGCACGTGCTCCATCTCCGCACGCTCATCGAACGCCTGGGCCAGCATGGCCTGACAATCAAACCCGCGAAGTGCCGGTTCGGCGTCACCGCCATCGACTTCTTGGGGCACCGCATCACCAGGCATGGGGCCATCCCTTTACCGGCCAAGGTGGAGGCGGTCAAGAGTTTCCCGCGCCCCCGCACGATCAAGGGGCTCCAGGAATTCCTGGGCATGGTGAATTTTTATCACCACTTCGTGCCCCGCGTCACCCAGCTCCTGCGCCCCCTGCACGAGGCCCTCTGGGGGAAGCCGGGCAAAGGGCATATCGCCTGGACGGAGCAGATGGACGCGGCATTTGCGGGCGCGAAGCTGGCCTTGGCCAACGCCACCATGCTGGCGCACCCGGCGCCCGATGCACCAATCGCCCTCACCACGGACGCGTCGGACGACGCGGTGGGCGTGGTGCACGAGCAGTGGGTGAATGGTGCTTAGCAGCCGCTGGCGTTTTTTAGCCGGCAGCTCCGCCCGCACGAACGCCGGTACAGCACCTTCGACCGCAAGCTTCTCGGGCTCCACCTGGCGGTCCGACACTTAGGCCATCTTCTTGAGGGCCGCCCGTTCACGGCTTTCGTCGATCACAAGCCCCTTGTTTTCGCGATGGCCAAGGTCGCCGAGCCGTGGTCGGCCCGGCAGCAACGTCACCTCTCTGCCGTGTCCGAATACACGACGGACATCCGACACGTTGCAGGTAAGGACAACGCGGTGGCGGATTGCCTTTCCCGGTCCGTCGCACACGCGGTCCACCTCGGGATCGACTATGCCCGGATGGCGGCGGACCAGACCGCCGACCCCGACATCCAGGCCTTTCAGACCGCCGTCATGGGACTCCGCGTCACCGAGGTACCGTTCGACGTCGCGTGCACTGCCCTCTTGGGCGACGTCTACCTCGGCCGGCCTCACCCCATCGTGCCCGCTGGCTGGCAGCGCCCGGTTTTTGACGCCATCCACGGCCTGTCCCACCCGGGCACGAAGGCCTCCCAGAAGCTTGTCGCGGCAAAGTTCGTCTGGCATGGCCTCTGGAAGAACGTCCGCGACTGGGCCAGGACATGCCTCGCGTGCCAGCGCGCGAAAGTCCACCACCACACCCAGGCCCCGTTGGCCCCGTTTACGGTGCCCGAACGTCGGTTCGACCATGTGCACGTCGACTTGGTGGGACCTCTGCCCCCCTCGCGGGGTTTCACCCACCTCCTCACCATGGTGGACCGCACCACCGAAGGCTGTGCCATTGGCGGTGACGGCTGCGGCTGACGTCGCGCAAGCTTTCATCACCACTTGCGTTGCCCGGTTCGGCGCCCCCTCGGACATCTCGTCCGACCGCGGCCCCCAGTTCACCTCGGAGCTCTGGGGAGCAGTGGCGCAAGGGCTCGGCATCAAGCTGCACCGCACCACGGCCTACCACCCCCAGGCCAACGGCCTGTGCGAGCACTTCCATCGCTCGATGAAGGCCACGCTCCGGGCCAGCCTCCGCAACGGCAGCTGGGCCGACAGGCTTCCCTGGGTCCTGCTGGGCCTCAGGACGGCGCCCAAGGACGACCTGCGCGCGTCCTCGGCGGAGCTGGTCTTCGGACAACCACTGCCGGTACCGGGCGAATTTATGCCCGACTCCACGGCACCTTGGTCCGCGGCGCAACAGCGCTCCACCCTTCAGGAGACCGCCAGGAGGTTCGCCCCGGTGCCGACGGCACACCACGGTTGCCCGTCCTCACACGTCGCCCAGAGCTTCGCACGGCGGAGTACGTTTTTGTCCGGCACGACGCCCACCGGGCACCGCTGCAGCCCCGTACGACGGGCCCTTCTGCGTGCTGGAGAACGGGGACAAGCACTTCACCGTGGACATCGGCGGTACTCCAGATCGTATCTCCGTGGACCGCCTCAAGCCGGCCCACCTCGACCTGGACCACCCCCCGCAAGCAGCTCTGCCTCCGCGTCGAGGCCGCCCCCCGGTGGGCAGACCCCCGGCACCCCCCACCCCCGCCGTCCCGCCACCCCGCAGCCCTGCACGCATCGCCAGAGGGTGTTTTGGCCGAGTCATCCGGCTTCCCCGCAAGCTCACCCTTCAGGTGCGCGGGAATTCTGGGGGGGCGCGTGTGGCGGACACAACGCCAGCAGGTAATAATTTTCGCGCACCAGTGGGTGGCGCGAGCGACCGGGCGTGGAAGCACGGCTCGGGCCATGCCCGGAGCAAAGGCGTCATGAGGCGCAAGGTTGAACTGGAATACATGCCCCGCCTTTCGGCCGACCGGCCACGCCCGAGGGCAAGGCGTGGCCTCGGGACATATACGCGGGCTCAAAAGTCGAGCCCGCCCAGTGCTTACGTGCGAGCATAGAATAAAGTGTTTGGTTTTGTACAACGCGTGGTGGCCTACCTTCTTGGCAAACGAGTTCTGTGTGCATAGCACCACACTGGTGACCCCGACTGGTTCAGCCGTAGCTGACCCCTGAACGCGCCATGGCTACCAACGCTGTCGCCGTCAAACTCCCGGAGTTCTGGGAAGCACAGGCCGACGTTTGGTTTGTGCAGGCCGAGGCCCAATTCCAGCTCCGGGGCATCACAACGGACGACATCCGTGATGGGGACTGGGGCTGGAGACAGTGTCCTTCATTAAAAGTATAATAAAAGCTGTCTCCATCGATCTTGCCAAGGCCGTAACAGCCGTAACGTTTAATCTCGACATGAGAGAATTCCACATAGCTATTTGGGCGGTGAATACGCTAACAGATCGCTGTCTCCATCGATCTCGCCAAGGCCGCAACAGCTATCGGCTCAAAATCCTTTCACCTGTTTATTTGGTACAGTTACACGGATCGGGAATTTGGTACACGTCTCGGGAGTTCACACGACATAGCGATTGTGAACACGATTATCGATCATGATTCGAAACACGATGGAATAATATTTACCGATATGAACAGTGATGTGGCTTTTATTGAAATTCTAAAGATACTGTTTAGATTTTGATGATTTGCGTGTGATATGATTCAACGGATGTTTATATGAATCGTTTAAAATAAAAAAAACCTTCAATTTCTGATATTTTGCATTTTCATTTGGGCTTCCCAATTGGAGCCCCGCCCGCAGGGCTCCTTCTGTCGTAACACTTGTGGGTCCACCAGCCACAATCAACCCCTCCCCTCGCCCCCCCCCCTTCCCAATTTTTTTTGGGTAAACCGTTTCACTGGAAGTATACATATCCCTCGGTGTCCTTCGCGAATAGTCGGCGAGCTATTTCCGGCACCATGAACAATCCACATTCCGTCCTAATCTTTTAATGAAACGTCAGGCCTGGCCAGCCTGTTCGTGAACGACTTGAGCCAAATCTCCACATGGACCGGCCCACTCATTCTCATCTTCCACACGAACAACTGACGTCCAGTACACAATCACTCAAATCACCACACATCACTCAAATCACTCTCATCTTCCACACATCACACTCAGTCACTCAAATCACTCTCATCTTCCACACATCACACTCAGTCACTCAAATCACTCTCATCTTCCACACATCACACTCAATCACTCAAATCACCACACATCACTCAAATCACTCATCTTCCACACATCACACTCAATCGCTCAAATCACCACACAATCACTCTCGTCTTCCACATATCACACTCAATCACTCATCTTCCACACATCACACTCAGTCACTCAAATCACTCTCATCATCCACACATCACACTCAATCACTCAAATCACCACACAATCACTCAAATCCCTGTCATCTTCCACACATCACACTCAATCACTCATTTCCTTCATTTCCACCGAATAAACAACATGGCTTCCCCTCACTTACCGCAGCATTCTGGTTCACTCGTAATTGCTTCTTCTAAAAATGAGTAAAACTCAATTTGTTGGAGCAACTCGTCCGTGCACGACCGACCGCAGCGTACATACACTGATATGACGATATGCTGTATATGTTCGATTAAAACAGCCAATTGTGACGTCACAAATGATATATTGCACTGTCGTGCTTACATCACAATGCATTTTTATTTCCTCCTATTTTCGTATATTAAAGAGTCAAGGCTATTATGACGTCATAGTGTAATCATTTTCAAATTTCACGATAAATCTTACTATAATTCACCAAATGTCTGTCCCTCTGTTCGAAGGTAGGCCTACCGCAAAAACGGCTCAACCGACCAAAACAATATTTTGTGTGGGTAATCCTGGGATCTCCAGGAGTAAAATAGGCTATTTCGTTTTCCCAATTTCAGCTTTGGTCTCCAGTATTCTCAGGTTCGGAATCCCGCATAACATTCACGTTCAGATAACGTCAATTGTGACGATGTTCTCATTGTGACGATGTATGTGTACAAGGTTGTGTGAACGTAATTTCGTAATGTTTTTCATTTCGTAAACCTTTAATGAACGTTTAATGTTCAATGAACGTTTAATGTTAAATGAACGTTTAATGTTTAATGAACGTTTAATGCCCGTCGATGTCCGGGGCAGACCCCGGCACCCCCCACCCCCGCCGTCCCGCCACCCCCCAGCCCTGCACGCATCGCCAGAGGGTGTTTTGGCCGAGTCATCCGGCTTCCCCGCAAGCTCACCCTTCAGGTGCGCGGGAATTCTGGGGGGGCGCGTGTGGCGGACACAACGCCAGCAGGTAATAATTCCGCGCACCAGTGGGTGGCGCGAGCGACCGGGCGTGGAAGCACGGCTCGGGCCATGCCCGGAGCAAAGGCGTCATGAGGCGCAAGGTTGAACTGGCATACATGCCCCGCCTTTCGGCCGACCGGCCACGCCCGAGGGCAAGGCGTGGCCTCGGGACATATACGCGGGCTCAAAAGTCGAGCCCGCCCAGTGCTTACGTGCGAGCATAGAATAAAGTGTTTGGTTTAGTACAACGCGTGGTGGCCTACCTTCTTGGCAAACGAGTTGTGTGTGCATAGCACCACATTCTAAAGATACTGTTTAGATTTTGATGATTTGCGTGTGATATGATTCAACGGATGTTTATATGAATCGTTTAAAATAAAATAAAACCTTCAATTTCTGATATTTTGCATTTTAATTTGGGCTTCCCAATTGGAGCCCCGCCCGCAGGGCTCCTTCTGTCGTAACACTTGTGGGTCCACCAGCCACAACCCAGAGCTGTAGATAGAGAGAGTTTGGCCAACTAAACAATAGGCGCCATGTTGTTACCCATGGTGAAGTACACGCACGCGTGCGTTCAAGCGTGCATGCAACTTACTGCTATTAGGGACGGATTTATTTTTATGTTCCTGAGTTTCATACATTGTTTAGTCAGTTGCGAATGAGTGGAAGTTGGGATGGATGAGTGCAAGTTGGGATGGATGAGTGGAAGGAGGGATGGATGAGTGGAAAGAAGGATGGATGAGTGGAAGGAGGGATGGATCAGTGGAAGGAGGGATGTATGAGTAGAAGGAGGGATGGGTGAGTGGACGGATGGATGATGAGTGGAAGTTGGGATAGATGATGGGAAGGAGGGATGGATGAAGGGAAGGAGGGATGGATGAGTGGAAGGAGGGATGGATGAGTAGAAAGAAGGATGGATGAGTGGAAGGAGGGATAGATGAGTGGAAGGAGGGATGTATGAGTGGAAGGAGGTTGGGTGAGTGGAAGGACGGATGGATGATGAGTGGAAGTTGGGATGGATGAGGGGAAGGAGGGATGGATGAGTGGAAGTTGGGATGGATGAGTGGAAGTTGGGATGGATGAGTGGAAGGAAGGATGGATGATGAGTGGAAGGAGGGATGGATGAGTGGAAGGAGGGATGGATGAGTGGAAGGAAGGATGGATGAGTGGAAGTTGGGATGGATGAGTGGAAGGAAGGATGGATGAGTGGAAGGAGGGATGGAGGAGTGGAAGGAGGGATGGAGGAGTGGAAGGAAGGATGGATGATGAGTGGAAGGAGCGATGGATGAGTGGAAGGAAGGATGGATGAGTGAAAGTTGGGATGGATACGTGGAAGGAAGGAAGGATGGATGAGTGGATGGAGGAGTGGAAGGAGGGATGGATGAGTGGAAGGAGGGATGGATGAGTGGAAGGAAGGATGGATGAGTGGAAGGAGCTTTTTTGTTTGTTTGTTTTTTGTATACAGGATGGAGGCTCGTGAAAGAGCCAACATTTGTCACACAAAAAAAATCAAACAGACAAACGAAGCATATACTAAGGGGAGCGGTAGACAAGATGGGGAGAGAAGGGGCAACACACAAACACAACATTTGAGAGCAGGGATATCGGGAGATCTGTGGGAGGGAGAGGGCTTGGGGGGAGGAGGCGCGGGAAGGGGTGTGGGGTGGGAGAAGTATAAAACAAACGCTCTTCGCTCTTACACACTCTTAGCTCTTACACGAGCCTCGATCTTTTACACAAAAAAAAAAAAATGAGGGATGGAGGAGTGGAAGGAGGGATGGATGATGAGTGGAAGGAACGATGGATGAGTGGAAGTTGGGATGGATGAGTGGAACTTTGGATGGATGAGTGGAACTTTGGATGGATGAGTGGAAGTAACGGATGGATGAGTGGAAGATCAATCACTCATCCATCCTTTCTTCCACTCATCCATCCTTCCTTCCACTCATCATCCATCCCTCCTTCCTTCCACTCATCCATCCTTCCTTCCACTCATCCATCCTTCCGCTCATCCATCCCTCCTTCCACTCATCCATCCCTCCTTCCACTCATCCATCCCCCCTTCCACTCATCCATCCTTCCTTCCACTCCTCCATCCCTCCTTCCACTCCTCCATCCCTCCTTCCACTCCTCCATCCCTCCTTCCACTCATCATCCATCCTTCCTTCTAACGGCAATCCATCCATCCTTCCTTGTACTCATCCGTCCCTCCTTCCAGTCATCCATCCTTCCCTCCTTCCCCTCATCCATCCCAACTCCCACTCATCATCCATCGTTCCTTCCGTCTCACTGGTAAACCGTCTCACTGGTAAACCGTCTCACTGGTAAACCGTCTCACTGGTAAACCGTCTCACTGGTAAACCGTCTCACTGGAAGTATACATATCCCTCGGTGTTCTTCGCGCATAGTCGGCGAGCTATTTCCGGCACCATGAACAATCCACATTCCGTCCTAATCTTTTCATGAAACGTCAGGCCTGGCCAGCCTGTTCGTGAACGACTTGAGCCAAATCTCCACATGGACCGGCCCACTCATTCTCATCTTCCACACGAACAACTGACGTCCAGTACACAATCACTCAAATCACTCTCCTCTTCCACACATCACACTCAGTCACTCTCATCTTCCACACGAACACCTCACACACAATCACCCAAATCACCACACATCACTCAAATCACCACACATCACTCAAATCACCACACATACTCTCATCTGCCACACCAACACCTCACACAGAATTACGCAAATCACCACACACCACTCTCACACATATGCATCACATATCCACAACAAACTTTTATTTATTTATTTATTATTTTTGGAGTGATCTTCCCCACTGACCCCTCCCACATCTCTCCCCCCCCCCCCCCCCTCCCTGGGGCAGTCCTTCCCTTTCTCCTCATCCTAGCTGGGGTCATATACACCCAATTACACGAGAAAAACAAAACACCGACCATCCCCATCGATATACCCACACGCTCAGACAGACAAAACACCAGAGGTGGAGGCCTCATCACATATATTCACAACACAGATATAACACAACACACAAAAGCACTTTTACCACATACGAGACATACGGGACACCGGAATGATAACCAGGTCTGACACACAGGGGTTACAAGCATAATCCCTACTCTACCTATCACACGATCATCCTTGTATGATCACAGATATACACTTAAGCCGAGCAAACCGCCTAAACAAACTTATTCCAGGTAAGGTTCCCAATCACGACAGCCGGAGCATAATACCTATGCAGATCTACCTGGATCTATACGTGCCCTACCCAAAATTCATAACAATATATTAGCATACAGTGAGCTGCTACATTGATAAGCGCAGCATTAATCAGTCTTCATAGCTTCAGAAACCAGTTTTGGTTTTGCCAAGATTGGCAGCCCAACCCCTGGAAAAGGGAAGCAATGAACAGACGCTTTGCTGGCTTTTGGGAGTGCCCTTGAATTGCCTCCTTTCTCCAAGAAATGGATTGACGATCTTGCGAAATGGATTGACGAAAAGCCTTCCAAAGCCATGAAGGTTGAGTGGTGCTGCGCTTAGCGGTGTAGCAGCTGACATAACATTAGGTAGTGTGCAGTTCTGTTTATTTCACAGAGTGCAACTGAGCCGGTGTACCTACTTAATTTCTGCAGTTATCATCCCAGCTGCAACGGAAAGTTCTTGTAAACCAGTAAGGGGTGTCTAAGTATTGTGGATAAAAAGTCCACAATCCCTGCAGGCTGCAGCAACTATCACTATGGGCTCGGCAGGGTTAATGGGCACCATTCCTTTTACGAGGCAGGTTTATATTGCAGGAAACTCTCTTTTTCATGGTCAAATTAATTGGTTTCCACTTTGTGGAGGAAAGTTATTTTGATGTCCTTCTGTTTGGTCTGTTTGGAGACAAATCCCTCTGCAGATCAGATGTGTTGTTCACACAGCATTATAGGATGTATATCGGCTTATAATTCTACCTTTGTTGGTGTTCCTGCTTTAGATTTTGCGTAAAGTAAAATACAATAAAGAAAATTGCCGTGAATGGCGTACCTGACCTTCAATAGAGCTTCCAAATGCGCTGATAATTTAGCAAAATGAAATTTTAAATAAAGACGATAGAAATGAAATCTCGCGAGATTACGTACTATGCTGAGGGAGGGGTTCGGTGCCTCGGATTCAAGGCCAGGTTTCTGGTTTTAGCGACTGCGCTCTGTCATCCACATGGAGCTGGGATTGTGAGAAAGGAGGAGGTGGGACAAGCATGGCGGAAGCTCCAGCGGGCGAGGGCCCATCTCCTGGCTCACTGGCCGAGCCAATGGACATGCTCGCCCAGTCGCTGCAGAGCGGAGGGGCTCCTTGGGATCCAAGCCAGAGCCGGGACTGGGACGCCGAGGTGCCGTCTCCGCAGTGTCTCCTTCGCATCAAGCGGTAACGCCGTGTCGGGTCAGGGAACGGAATGGCAAGCTTGGGTGTTTAATACAAACTCGGGATAGAGTAAAGACGAAAGAGCCCAAAACAAGACGAGAGATGGTACGAGTGGGTATAATACTAATAATACTAACGGTGTAGGACACGGGTGGGCATGGAGTGGTGGAGCATGGCGCTCGTGGTAGTGCCAACGTGGTGGACTGGCAATCTGGCATGGCGAGGGCGAAACCGATATAGGGGACCGAGCTGGCACAACTGTTGTGTGCGTGTCACGTGTGTATCGGTAGCACGATAAACCCAGGTATGGCTACTGTACTGGTTGTCAACTACGGTACTCACTTTACATATAGGTACTGTAAAAAAAAAAAGCTATAGTCAAGTTCAAGTTGTTGAAAAGGTAAGTAATTGCAAGAAGAAAGAGGAGTGCAAGATAAAGTAATCACAATAATACAGCGCAGAAAACTTTTCTGGATTAATAAATTAATACTAAGTAATAGCTGTATATAGCAACTAGCAGGAGTACCCGGCGTTGCCGGGGGAGGAGGGGAGGTGGAGGGAGGAGGCAGGAGGGGGAGGGGTGGAGGTGGGAGGGGTGCGAGAGATGAGGGTAGAGGGAGGGGAAAGATGTACTACATATACATCTTTGGGGGTGGGGGCTTTGACAGGCCCCTCCGTTTTGGGGGAGAGGGGATGAGAAGGAGAAAAAATTTACCTGTGCAAAGAGTGCTTTAACCTCAGTGTTGCACAGGTAAAAAAAATATGGGAAATTGTAATACCCTGTACCATCAGTGTTGCCCAGGTTAAAAAAAAAAGGGAAATTGTAATACCCTGTACCATCAGTGTTGCCCAGGTTTAAAAAAATGGAAATTGTAATACCCTGTACCATCAGTGTTGCCCAGGTTAAAAAAAGAGAAATTGTAATACCCTGTAACATCAGTGTTGCCCAGGTTTTAAAAAATGGAAATTGTAATACCCTGTAACATCAGTGTTGCCCAGGTTAAAAAAAAGGGAAATTGTAATACCCTGTAACATCAGTGTTGCCCAGGTAAAAAAAATGGAAATTGTAATACCCTGTAACATCAGTGTTGCCCAGGTTAAAAAAAAGGGAAATTGTAATACCCTGTAACAACTAACATCAGTGTTGCCCAGGTTTAAAAAAAGAGAAATTGTAATACCCTGTAACATCAGTGTTGCCCAGGTTAAAAAAAAGGGAAATTGTAATACCCTGTAACATCAGTGTTGCCCAGGTAAAAAAAAAAGGGAAATTGTAATACCCTGTAACATCAGTGTTGCCCAGGTAAAAAAAAAGGGAAATTGTAATACCCTGTAACATCAGTGTTTCCCAGGTAAAAAAAGAGAAATTGTAATACCCTGTGACATCAGTGTTGCCCAGGTAAAAAAAAAAAGGGAAATTGTAATACCCTGTAACATCAGTGTTGCCCAGGTAAAAAAAGGAAATTGTAATACCCTGTAACATCAGTGTTGCCCAGGTAAAAAAGGGGAAATTGTAATACCCTGTGACATCAGTGTTGCCCATGTAAAAAAAAAGGGAAATTGTTATACCCTGTAACATCAGTGTTGCCCAGGTAAAAAAAAAAAAAAAGGAAATTGTAATACCCTGTAACATCAGTGTTGCCCAGGTAAAAAAAAAAGGGAAATTGTAATACCCTGTAACATCAGTGTTGCCCAGGTAAAAAAAAGGGAAATTGTAATACCCTGTAACATCAGTGTTTCCCAGGTAAAAAAAGGGAAATTGTAATACCCTGTGACATCAGTGTTGCCCAGGTAAAAAAAAAAGGGAAATTGTAATACCCTGTAACATCAGTGTTTCCCAGGTAAAAAAAGGGAAATTGTAATACCCTGTAACATCAGTGTTGCCCAGGTAAAAAAAGGAAATTGTAATACCCTGTAACATCAGTGTTGCCCAGGTAAAAAAAGGAAATTGTAATACCCTGTAACATCAGCGTTGCCCAGGTAAAAAAAAAAAGGGAAATTGTAATACCCTGTAGCATCAGTGTTGCCCAGGTAAAAAAAAAAAAAAGGAAATTGTAATACCCTGTACCATCAGTGTTACCCAGGTAAAAAAAAAAAAGGAAATTGTAACACCCTCTGCTGCCAACACCAGGTGGCGCAACACGGTACACATTTACATAGAGAGTTTATGCCCCGCTGCGGTCCCCCACACCCACACAGGAGGCCGCTGCCACAGAGCCTATGTTACCCCCTGGCCAAAGTTGTATTTGTATTTGTACCCCGAGTAAAGCGTTTATAGTTGGAGTACCCGGTGTTGTATAGTTGGAGTAGTGAAAAAGAATCTAACATATTTAAAATGAGGGCAAATATAATGGAAAAACAATTGCATCCAAATCAGAATCCATCACAAATGTCAAATCATCATTTCACCTTTTTGTTGAATATCTGCTGGTGAATGTGCCGTTGATCACGTTTCTGAGTTAAGTATGATGACGTTCAGGAAGAAGCAGAAGAAGCTTTACTACCAACTTTGTACACTTCCAGAATTTTGATTTATTTGTGTTCAAATGTTTGTGAATTGTTTTGTATTTATTTATGTGAATGTGTACTTGTGTTTAACTGTCATTAATCAAAAAGGCTTACGCACTTTAGAGCGATATTTTTATTTTATTTATTTATTTTTAATCCAAAAAAACGAACTTTTTTTTCAAAAATTCTTCTTTTCTTTTTTTGCCTAAACACTCCCAAAGGAGTCACTGATGAAACTCTGAAAGTTTGACAAAGATCCGTTCAGCCATCTCTGAGAAAAATGGCGACATAGCCACTAGCCAGACAGACCAACGGCTCTCTTATGTAGTAGATAGGGAGTCATAGAAACCATCAATGGTGAATGCGTACAACTTGTAATATAATGGTGAAAGCATCATCAGCTCCGTTTTTAGTACTTTATCAAGAGACAGAATACAGAATATTGGACGTAAATGACAATGACGTAAATAAAAAGGTTTGATAAAGAAGAGGTAGAAATAATCAATATTGAGACTACAACTACACTCTGTCGAGAGCAAACATCTCTGCCAGGCTGTACAGTTCATGTTTTGTATCCCACTGATAGGCCGGATCTGGATTCGGACCTGAACCAAAATCTAATTGGTTTGTTCTTGTCACCTAACCAACTCGTCTACCAAGTTTAGTCAAAACTCGTCCACAACCTTTAAAAATATCATACTACATGTCGCTTTTTGCCCGATCTCTCAATGGTGAAGAATCACTTAAAAATTTATACGAGCCGCATCTGGATTTCCCCCAAAATGTAATTTCGTCCTTGTCACATGCGGTACCTCTCTGCCAAATTTAGTTGACCGAAATTTCGGACCTGAACCAAAATCGAATCAACTTGTTCTTGTCGCCTAACCAACTCATTCACCGACTTTTGTCATAATCTGTCCACAACTTTTTTTTGATATGGTGCTATATATGGTTTTGGCCCTGTCAATGAATGGTGAAGAATCACTTAAAAAATTATTGTATTCAAATCTTCACCAAAAAGGTATTTGATTCGTCTTTGTCACATACCCAACCTGTCCACCAAGTTTCGTCTGAATCGGTTCATAACTTTTTGAGATATCGTGGTGTATATCGGTTTTAGCCCCATCACTCAGTGGTGAAGAATCGCTTAAAAAATTATCGGATCCAGATTCAGATCTTCACCAAAATGGAATCAATTCTTCCTTGTCACACACCCAACCTGTCCACCAAGTTTTGGCAAATTCTTCAACAACTTTTTGAAATATCCTGCTCACAAGCAGACAAACAGATAGACAAACGTACAGGAGTGAAAAGGTAATCTCAGTCCACTTTCAGTGGCGGAGTAAAAATACTACAACAGAAGGAAGTGTGGAGTTGTAAACATCCAGAAGCCACTAGAGTGAAGTCAGTGGCGCACCATCACAAATCCCCACACTTCCCACCTGAAGCAAAATTGAAAGATGGCAAAGGGTTGCACTATGAATGACCCAATATCAAATTTTGAGTTTAAAAAATTCTGTTTTTGACCCCTCTGGCACTAGGTCCACCCTTCCCTGGAGCATGGACTGGGAGTCAAACCCAAAAAATCGTTGCATATTTCATGCATCTACTAATGCTCATGCATATACAAAGTTTAGTGGAAAAAATGTTTTCAAATGTGCCCGTAATTACCTCTTTTGGTTCTGTTTTTGACCGTGGTTCAGGGGGTGGGACCAAGAATGATACTGTTCTCACACCTTCTTGGCACGTGGTGATCTTAACTACCAAGCTTGATGAATTTCTGCACAACCGTTTAGGTGGAGATAGCGTGACGGACGAGGGATATTTTAATTTGCCCCATCTGTCTGTCTGTCTTTGTCTGTCCGTCATGCTATCTCCTTCCGTCACAGGGTTCAAAATGGGGAAAGAAGAATTAACTTGAAATTTGATATTGGGTCATTCCTGATGGAACCTTTTGCCATCTTTCATCTTTGCTTTATTTGGGAAGTATGGGAATTTACCTTCGTTAGGTGGGCATATCTAGTTACCTACTCCATCGGAGGTGGACGGAGGTTATGCCGTTCCGTCTGATTGTCTGTAAGTCAGATATCTGAAAAGGTTATGGACGGTTGCAGATGGAACTTTGTGGACAGGTTGGTTGTGTGTTGGGAATGAATTGAATCGAATTTGGTAAAGATCCGGATCCAGACACGAGAATATATTCCTAAAATTTCAAGTGATTCTTCACCATTGAGACATGGGCCCAAAAACTATATATAGCATGATATCTCAAAAAGTTGTGGACGAATTATGACAAAACTAGACAGATGGGTTGGTTAGTTGACGAGAACAAGCTGATTAGATTTTGGTTCAGGTCCGGATCCAGATCCGGCCTATCAGTGGGATGCAAAACGTAAACTGTTCAGCCTGGTGGAGGTATGCACTCTCCTGAGTGCTGTTCTAGTTGTAATTGTGTTCATTCTCTATTTAAAATATCACATCCATCAAAAACCCACAATCACAGATGATCGAAGAATGAAGATCAGATCATGAACCAAGCTCTATATTGAGCTTCAATTCTGCCAAAGCAGTTTCTTTGTCTTGGGTTACAATCCTGGACGGGTGACCACATGGAGACAGGAAGTCAGGACAGGAATTTGTAATTTGTTCAGGGTGCCGGAGATAGCTCGCCTACTCTTCGCGAAGGTCGCCGTGAGATCTTTAATGTCCGCCAGCTAATTCCAGCGGACAGGATGCCTCTCAGAATAGTGAAAGACAAAATGTTGTGTGGATTACTAACAAAAGGACTGAATTAAAGAGAGAATGTAAGGATTAACCTGAATAAAGCAATGTAGCTTATAACACTAGGGCTGAGTGAATGGATGAGAACAAATTTAGGATTGCAAAATACCAAACACAAATGGTTTTATGATTCGAGGAGGGAGGGAAATATGAAAAGGACAGTTGTTGATTTGAAGAGGAAAAGTCGAATCAATAATCCAAAGGTCTATTAGACAATGCAGAGACGTGTGATTATTTGAAACAGCTTCAAACACAAATGCAATAAATGTTATTGTTCCAATTGACCATGCAAGTGATCATGTGTTTATATGAAGAACAAACTTCATTAAAACACTTTTGAAAGTAGTGTAGCAGCATAGCAAACCTGTTGTGCATTTTGTGATACAAGCACCAAATTTGGCACAAATGTACATTAATATGTTGCGAACATTTTCAGATATTGGGCCACTTGAAATTCCGTAATTTTATTTTTCAAATTTTTTCAAATTTCGTAATTTCAAATTTTTCGGGTGACACCGTCACAATTTCGGTCTTCGAGGCCGGCCGATATAGTGGGGCGGCTTAGCCCAAATATTCAAAAGAATTGTGCATTTTGTGATACAAGCACCAAATTTGGCACAAATGTACATTAATATGTTGCGAACATTGTGTGGTCAGCAATGAAGACGAGAGTCTGAATTACATGTATGCAAAAGACCTTGTGAACCAGTGAAGCAAATACACGGGTAAGCATGAATTAAATCTAGGGCATGATATAATTTCCATGATGTTTACCTCTACACTCAATGGTGGAAGGAGGTAATGTTTTGATCCCAGCTTGTCTGTATGTCTGTTTGTCTGTTAGTCCACAAAATTCCAGACAAAGCTTGTAGTAGTGGTAGTTGTAGTGGTAGTGGTGATAACAGAAATTGTTATATAGAACTGAACTTATATTATTATTATATGCAGAAAATAACTTCATTTCTATATGCCCTGCAGTGGACAGGTTAATTGGTTTATGCACTGAAGGGGTCACCCTGGTGTGCACTGCTGTGTTCTGCCTCACTGAGTTGTTCAGGTATGATGTACTCAGCACAAGCTTCCGGTCGGCCCGGAGGTGGGGGTGCGGGGCCTGTCACGGAACGTCAAAACAAACGGCCTGCCGGGGCCGCCCAAAAGTCGGGCGTGAGGGGCGCGTCCACTAATGGAACGCCTCTCGCTTCCCAGATCGAGGGCCACGTGGTCAGGAGAACCTCGTCCCTTCCGGTCACACTTTGCCTATCGGCCGGCCTCGAAGACCGAAATTGTGACGGTGTCACCCGAAAAATTTGGAAAAAAAAATTTGAAAAAATTTGAAAAAAAAAATTACGGAATTTCAAGTGGCCCAATATCTGAAAATGTTCGCAACATATTAATGTACATTTGTGCCAAATTTGGTGCTTGTATCACAAAATGCACAATTCTTTTGAATATTTGGGCTAAGCCGCCCCACTAAGAGTTAGACTTGCAGAGTGGACCTTCCAAGACGTACAAAATATGTAATGATGATGAAAAAACTTGACATGGCACTAAACAAGAATGACACTCGGTAGAGCACACACCGCAGCAAGGCTGAACAGTTTATGTTTTGTATCCCACTGATAGGCCGATCTGGATCCAGATCTTAACCAAAGTCTAATTGGCTTGTTCGTTACACCTACCCATCTCATCCACCATGTTTTGTCGGAATCCGTCCACAATGGTTTGAGGTATCCTGCTCACACATACAGACAAAAAACGAACACACAAGGGTGAAAACGTAAGCTCCGTCCACCTTCAGTGGTGGAGGTAATAAAATATAATTAAACCTTTTGTTCCAGGTCAACCATAAATTACCATTCATTGTCTCGGTCCCTAAAAAGTACATGAATCCTTTAATATGATCTTCATCATTTGCAGGTGGACAATGCAATTTGAAAACATTGTCAGGCGGTATTACAATGGAAATGAAACTCATTTACAAATGCTAGCAGAACTACCATAAAAATGACAAGTTTCATTCTGGTGTTAAACAATTCTGGATCATAGATAGTTCCAAACATGTAATCAATTATTATCCACATTAACAATAGGTGTAACGCTGAATGTGCATCACCTTGTGATTTTTGCACATTGTACGCAGCACGTTCCACATGACAAACTCACAACTGCATTCCACAGTGTGGTTGGTGAAGCATTTGCCAGATGTGGTAAAGTGTACCTGACAGTCTTTCAAAAATGACAACAGTGGTCTGTAAAGGAAAGTCCATTTTCATGCAGTTAAAAAAAAAAAAAGAATAAACAATAAGTATTCAGTTTATCTTGATCAATGATGCCAGTTCAGTTTATCTTATGCCAAACAGGAAATCAGAGCTGTCTCCCTTGACATATCACGTGCCTTCAATATGATCTGGCACCCAGCTCTGCTCACCAAACTCTCCTCCTATGGTATCCATGGAAATCTCCACGCATGGCTGGTGGACTTCCTCTCTGGTCGTAGTCAATGTGTGGTCCTGAATGGATTTCTCTCATCTCCCCTTCCTGTTCAGGCTGGAGTTCCCCAAGACAGTGTTCTGGGCCCTGTGCTTTTTCTGGTCTTTATCAATGATCTCTCCGACTCTCTGGAAAATCCTCTCTATCTCTTTGCTGATGACTCCACTCTCTGCCGCTCCATTCCTCATCCCTCAGATCGGCAGTCTGCAGCCTCCTCACTCTCTGAAGACCTGGACAAAATCACAGACTGGTCAAACAAGTGGAACATGTCTTTCAATCCTGACAAATCTCGCACTCTTACTATGTCTCTCCGAAAAGACCGACTGGCCTACACAAACTGAGTCCTTCAGAACAACTGTGATGCCGATGGGCTGCAACCTTTCGACATTTGATGATGCTTTTAATAGTCTTTGTTGGTGTTTTTCACACTGATGAGAAAGGTTATAGGGAGTGCATGGCTATTGTGAATATAACACTTCTGTTTGTTGTTTGTTGCTTGTTGTCCCATGTATATAAATGTTTTTGAAAAAGTTTTGATATTGTTATAGATCGCGGTTAGATGTTATAGACCGAGCGGTGGTGTAAGACCGCGACCTAACAAAACTCACCCGATTCCACCCGAACTTTGGCCGTATCGCACCGTAGCTGCCCAATGGGGAAAAGACAAAGGCGACGAATGCAAAGAGGAAAAAGAAGGCAAAGAAAGGTTTGGAAATACGACTGAATTTATTGGCTATTTACACACAAGCAAAAAGAAAGCAATCAAGGTTTATTTACAACACATAAGACGCAGGTGACACAGGGAAAATACTAGCTTATACAGACTTAATTAACCCAGGACAGAACAAACAAAAGACGGACTCACGCGGGGAATTGCAGGAGGTGGATGGCTGGAGGTGAACGCTTGGTGGAGCCAACGCGGAGCTTGGTGGAGCTGAACGCTTGGTGGAGCCAACGCGGAGCTTGGTGGAGCTGAACGCTTGGTGGAGCCAACGCGGAGCTTGGTGGAGCCAACGCGGAGCTTGGGGGATTGGTGTGACGGGTTCTCTCTCCTTCCTTAGTCCCACCCAGTCCAACAACTTCCTCTCGTGCTTCAGGACTCTTTCTCTTTCTTTCTTGGTCCCTCACTCTTTACCACCGACTCCTCACCGCAACCAACGCAACCACTTGACCACCACCTCTACTGACTGACTCTTCACCACTCTGCACTTGACGACCGACTCCCAACCAACTCAGACCAACTCAAAGTCCAACTCCAGGCCTTTCTGTCTTCTGCTCTCCTCTGTAAAAACGCATCTCTCCTGGCCACACCCCTGCCTTGGGTTATATAGGCCCCCGCCCCTCAACCTTTGCGAACCTCCCCGGCCGCTCTTCCTCCGCCCTCTGTAGCCAAACCCCTGGCTCATGGTTGGTCGAGCGGGGCTGGTTCACTCCTCCCCTCTCTGACGAGGTGGGGAAACGCCTTCCTTCCCCCAACCCTGCCTCGTGGTCAATGGCGGCAATTGGATCGGAGGTAATATGGGATGGAGATTTTGGGGATGGGAAGGAAAGGGGATCTATTCTCTTTCACTGGTGCAATGGAGTATTTCAATTAATGGAAGACACAGCCTTACGCTAATACACATAATAAGGATATAACTGTCAAAAGAAAGGATATATCGTGTCCTGCATGTATGTTTTATGGACTAACTACGGAAACGCCCTTTGACCTTTATACAACCACAAACGGAGGGAGGAGGGGTGATATTTTACAACAACCTTTTACAACAACATTTTACCACAACAACAAAATAAAAAAACATTCTCATATCCACAACACTGCACCCTCCTCCCCTTAGGCACGTCCCGGGCCTATTACTTTTACCTTAGTGTGGCATGTAGGTGTAGTTCCCTCTACTTTTAGCCTGACCCTGAGTGCGACAGTTTTAAAACATAAATAAATGTGTCCCGCTGCTCCATTGCACCCTGCCTAACAGACTTACGCCCACAGTTAACCGAATTGCGGAATGGTCTTCAAACTACACACTGACGGTGGGAAGCATTATTTACAATTGACGCTATTTTTATTTACAAAACTAACCCAGGACCTGTAATTGTTCTTTCTGGGGGGAGGACAGTCTGCTCTGCATCAATGCACCATGAAAGCACCTATAACGCACCAACACACCCTCAAGCACCAATCAGTGCAGTCACCACTGTTCATCAATAAAATAAATCCAACAAACCCAAACCCTGCAGGTGATCTCTTGCTCTTCGGCTCCCTCTGCTGGTTATTATTTGTTCTTCCAGATGTTGTCATTCTTTTGCTTTGCTTACTGGCGGCCTATTTTCAATAAAGTGTGCCCAATGTGTCCTTTTTTTATTTGATTTTATTTATGGCCCACAGGGCCGACTAGTGTGGTTCACCTGTGGGGCATCGGTGCCCTGTGGCCAAGGTCCGCCAGCAAGATTTCGGGCCCTCATGGCCGGTTCCAGCAGAGGGGCCTTGCCCCAACCCATGGGGTCCATAAGTGGTGCTCGGCCACTGACATGTGGTCCATAACGTGGTGCATCGATGCAGACAGCTGGTTCTGGGAATTTCGGGCGCACAATGGCCGACCCACGCACGCTCCCCTCGGCGCCCAACGGCGCTCAGGTCCTCATGTGGGAGACAAAAAGGGGGGACAAGACAGATGAGCGAGGGGTAAGGTCTCAAGGGTACACGTCAAAAAGGCAATGCAAGGCAAAATGCGTACGGAGGGCGAAGTGAGAAAGCTCGTCCCTACCGTACGTCACCCCCCTGTCACCTAGCCTACCCTTGCCCTTACGCCATATGTACAAAATCTACACATTACCAATTCGTCACTACTGTCACGTCTTCCCCATATTTCCCCTATACCAAATTCGTCACCACAATCCCTCTACTTCAAAAATTTGCCATCATCAATTCATCATCAATCCTCATAAGGAGGAAGAGATGGAATTACGCACAATGTCACACCCACGTCATGATGCGTCTCACATTCCAAACATTTGCACAGTAAAAATAATTAAACATGGCATGGTGTGGAGTACCTGTCACCTCAGGTGAGTGGATGCAGATGGTGCGAGGAGATCCTTCATCCTAACTATCCTCTAAATGATTTTAACACACTTTACACTACCCGGGTTCTTTCTCCGGCCAAACCATTGGCCCTCTTACACTATGGGTTCTAAAAACCAATTCCCATTGGCCAAACTGTGGTGCTTCTCAATTTGGGGTCTCACTCCCCCGATTCATCTCCCGGTGCTCTAGCACAATTTCTGGGCTGCGACGTGTACCTCTCCCAGTGGGTCTACCCACCTGCACACCTCCACCACTGCAGTTGCCACCCGAGCTTACCTAGCTCCTCACCCTAACCTATCTAACTGGGGCAGGCCCCTCCTGGCTCTGTCACCCCACTCGGTGCCCTCTGGCACTGGGCTACCCGGGTCCGTCCTCCGGATCCTCGGGCCCCATCCACAACAACTACTACCGGCTCCCAGAGCCCACCTGCGGCCTCACCTGGCCGACATCCTCACAGTGGTGGAGCGCCCAACCAACTACACACACTAACAGGCTACACGCCCAGCCATTTCCACAACACCAACGCACCCATCCACATACCATTCTGTCACCCGCACCACAGATGCCAATATCCAACTACAATTTACCTGTACCCTCTACCTAACACTTACACTACCCGCCCCGGGTATCCGTGATGGGGGTCCACTCTTCCCCCATTCACACCTTTGCACCATCCACTCCACTCCACAATTTCCACCTTTCTCACTCCACTACCATCCATTCCACTACTCCATACCATTTATTCCATACAACCACATACACCTGTTGTTGCACACCTGTGCAATCCTACCTGGTGCCACCTGCACCCTCCTCCTCTTCCTGGACCAGTTGGTCAACACAACACACAATCACCACTACTCCCTCATACACTGCTCCACACACCTGTTCAGTTGCACACCTGTGCAATCACACCTGTCCAATTCTCACCTGTTCAATCCTCACACACACGGCATCATCTCAGCTAACTACTCCCTTCTGAAACTTGCGCTTCCCAGTCGTCCCTTTAAACTATTGCGCTCCCACGTCATTATCATCCACACTAATCTACCTGCGTCCCCACTACAGGTATCAGTCACTAACTAACCTTAACGTTACCTAATGTCAATCTCTTCTAGATCCCTACAATATAACCTAACCCACCCGGGCTAGTTTTCACTGCCATACACCCCATAAACTATAGCTCCTTTGCCCCACGTCTGTGAGGGATGGTGGATTTGCCATCCCACCACATCGGGGGTCTCTCACTATCAATTTTGTACACCTAAATTCCAACCAATCAAAAATTTGCCAATCACTACTCATCATCTGCCAATCATTACTGCCAATCATCAAATTTTGTTTTTCTCTAATTTTGGGTCCAAAACACTATCACTATCACGATCACCATCATCACAGTCCGCTATATCCTAGCCTCGGTGCGTCATGACATCATTAAACTCGGCTTCGTAAAGCCGAGCAATGAATTCGGGTGGTTTGGTTGCCTGCAGGTTGAATCCGTCCGGCTTTCGGTTCAAGGGAGGTGGTTTGGTTGGACCGAGATTCCACGCACCATCTCGGCGCGGCACCTTGCGGTCCCGGGCCCGATGGCTCCATCTCCCCTGGTCGGAACCCCGTCCCCACGAGGGGGCACCGTTCCGCTTCCTCCCACTCGCCCTCGAACCGGACCGGTCGCCTCGCCCGACAAAGCCCGGACTCGACCGTGCGGGGCGGGGCCAAGCCCGAATCGGCAACGACGCTTCGAAGAGAAACGACGCAGCTTCGATCGACGCCGGGCCTCGCACCCAACCAAGCACCCCTCGCACCGAGTGCTCGCATCGGCTATCCGTCGCTCTAACCACTAAACCGGTTACCATCGATGCTTCACTTGCATGCTTACAAGCATACGCTACCCCTTTCACCCTCACAAAACCTGGCGTTCCAAGTCCAACGCCGTCCGTACATTCCACCAACGCTCTCTCTGTTACACACCACACCTCTTGCGCACACTCTCCCGTTACACCCTCTGTAACACTCACCACAGGTGTACACTCTCTCGTTACTTCCTCCGTAACACTCACCACAGACGTACACTTTCTCGTTACATCCTCTGTAACACTCACCACAGGTGTACACTCTCTCGTTACTTCCTCCGTAACACTCACCACAGGTGTACACTCTCTCGTTACTTCCTCCGTAACACTCACCACAGACGTACACTTTCTCGTTACATCCTCTGTAACACTCACCACAGGTGTACACTCTCTCGTTACTTCCTCCGTAACACTCACCACAGACGTACACTTTCTCGTTACATCCTCTGTAACACTCACCACAGGTGTACACTCTCTCGTTACTTCCTCCGTAACACTCACCACAGGTGTACACTCTCTCGTTACTTCCTCCGTAACACTCACCACACCGCGCTTCCATGTACCCCCTCGCACACGCGCTTCGACCGGCTCACTCCTGACGGCACACTCACTCCTCGGCGTGCACTTTTTCCTCACACACCCCATGGTCGGACATTCTCGCACACCTCTTTTTTCGCACACCTGACCTGTCACACACTTCACCAACGGCCTTTCACGAACACCCGGATCCAAACCAATCCCCAAGCCGACTGAATCTTTCCTCACATCATATACATTGCCACTCACCTCCGTACCTTGTCTCCGCACCTCCTTTGCCACCTGCAAACTTTTTATTTGGTTAGTGAGCATCTCATCATGATTTGAACACAGACTTTGTACATTATCCATTTCTCCCTGCAATTCCCGGGCTACCTCCGTCATCTCTTCAATTTCAATGCCCACTTCCGCTTTTTCTTTACTCACCTCGACGACCGTTGGCTTTAATAAAATTCCCTCTACCTCATCGGTCGCCGGCTTTTCCAAGCCCCGGGTCGCGATTTCTACCCCCGTCATTGTACCCGTGCTTTCCTCCGCTTCGCTCAACCAGCGCTTTTCGACTCGCGTTACCTCCTCGTGCACCCCTGGGACCCTTTCGCCCACCATGCGATCCATGGTCTCCCCACATTTTTGCATGCGGTCACCCATTCTGTTGTTTATTGCTTCCATTTTATTACTCAATTTCTCCCCGTTTATTCTCAGCATCTCGGCGAATTGCGCCATGAAGGCTTGCATTTGGACCACCGTTGGTAGTACAAAGGGTGCGGCCGCAGCTGCCCCCTCAACCACGTGCGCGAGGCCGCCATTTTGTGCACCTGATACACCCTCAACCACACCTTCTTTACTCTCCTCCACCATTTTTTTTCCTAAGTCCTGGGTCGATTCTACCCCGTCTATCTCTCCCACCGGCATCCCGTCGCCTTGAACAGCCATGGCGCGATTTCAAAATTCGGGTTTTGCTTTAAAAAAAAACCAATTTCGGCAGCTCGTAATTTTGACCAAAATTTTTTTTCTAGATGTTTTAAAAATTTGGTTCGGGCCCCGAATCTCACTCCCAGACACCAATTGTTATTCTAATAGTACAATTGGTGTTCCAAAATTTGGGCTAAATAGATTTAGTCCCAGGTTCGAATCCAACTCCTGACAACCAATTGTTATAGATCGCGGTTAGATGTTATAGACCGAGCGGTGGTGTAAGACCGCGACCTAACAAAACTCACCCGATTCCACCCGAACTTTGGCCGTATCGCACCGTAGCTGCCCAATGGGGAAAAGACAAAGGCGACGAATGCAAAGAGGAAAAAGAAGGCAAAGAAAGGTTTGGAAATACGACTGAATTTATTGGCTATTTACACACAAGCAAAAAGAAAGCAATCAAGGTTTATTTACAACACATAAGACGCAGGTGACACAGGGAAAATACTAGCTTATACAGACTTAATTAACCCAGGACAGAACAAACAAAAGACGGACTCACGCGGGGAATTGCAGGAGGTGGATGGCTGGAGGTGAACGCTTGGTGGAGCCAACGCGGAGCTTGGTGGAGCTGAACGCTTGGTGGAGCCAACGCGGAGCTTGGTGGAGCTGAACGCTTGGTGGAGCCAACGCGGAGCTTGGTGGAGCCAACGCGGAGCTTGGGGGATTGGTGTGACGGGTTCTCTCTCCTTCCTTAGTCCCACCCAGTCCAACAACTTCCTCTCGTGCTTCAGGACTCTTTCTCTTTCTTTCTTGGTCCCTCACTCTTTACCACCGACTCCTCACCGCAACCAACGCAACCACTTGACCACCACCTCTACTGACTGACTCTTCACCACTCTGCACTTGACGACCGACTCCCAACCAACTCAGACCAACTCAAAGTCCAACTCCAGGCCTTTCTGTCTTCTGCTCTCCTCTGTAAAAACGCATCTCTCCTGGCCACACCCCTGCCTTGGGTTATATAGGCCCCCGCCCCTCAACCTTTGCGAACCTCCCCGGCCGCTCTTCCTCCGCCCTCTGTAGCCAAACCCCTGGCTCATGGTTGGTCGAGCGGGGCTGGTTCACTCCTCCCCTCTCTGACGAGGTGGGGAAACGCCTTCCTTCCCCCAACCCTGCCTCGTGGTCAATGGCGGCAATTGGATCGGAGGTAATATGGGATGGAGATTTTGGGGATGGGAAGGAAAGGGGATCTATTCTCTTTCACTGGTGCAATGGAGTATTTCAATTAATGGAAGACACAGCCTTACGCTAATACACATAATAAGGATATAACTGTCAAAAGAAAGGATATATCGTGTCCTGCATGTATGTTTTATGGACTAACTACGGAAACGCCCTTTGACCTTTATACAACCACAAACGGAGGGAGGAGGGGTGATATTTTACAACAACCTTTTACAACAACATTTTACCACAACAACAAAATAAAAAAACATTCTCATATCCACAACAATATATATCAGTTAAAATATAAAGTTTTTATATGTATACTTTAGAAAGAAATATGTGCATCCTTCAGAAATGTTTCCATTTCAAACGTGTCTGCTTCCCAGCTCATTGTTTAGTTTGATTTGATTTAACGATTCCTTCATTTCCCCAACCGGACAGGGACATTATGAGCATATACAGGGAGCCACCACCAGGCATGTTTGTTGTCCCAGATTCTGAAGATATGACCAAGGTGAGTGGAAATAGCTGCAATCTTTATTTTATCCTTTTTTGTCTTGTCTGCATTGTCACCTTGTATTTCTTTGCTCACCTGCTGATTGTCTATCTGCCTACTTGCCTGATGTTTGTCATCAGGGAAGAGGATTTGATGAAACTATGCTTTAAAAAAATTTATGGTTTTGTTGACGAAGTCGCTGGTGGCATTATGTTTTTGGGTTGTCCGTTTGGCCGTCCGTGATAGGTTTTCATTCCCATGATAACTTGAGAATGGCTGAAGGGACTTTAATTAAACTTAGATCAAGTATGTACTATTATGCAAAGATGAACTGATTAGATTATGGGGTCACAAGGTCAAAGGTCAGAGGTCCCGTTTGGTGAAAATTCTGTTACCGAGCTAACTTGTGAACTAGTGATGGGATTTTGACCAAGCTTGGTATAAGTGTATATCATGATGAAAAGATGAACTGATTATATTTCAGCATCAAAGGTCAGAGGTCATGTTAGGTAAAATGTGATACTGGAGAACAGCTGAAGGGATTTAAATCAAACTTCGTAAAAATATGTTTAATGTTTTGGCGGAGGCATATCGCTCGACGTCACGACGTCAAAAATGCCATTCCCATTTAGTTTAAAAGAAAAACATTGCATGAACCTTTCAATAGAAATGTTGAAATACTTTCAGGCAAAACAAGGCAATCTTTTTCAAATGCTGATAAAATTTGTGCACTCTGTTTGGATTTTGTTTTCCAGATTCATGCGCTGATCACTGGACCTTTTGAAACACCGTATGAAGGAGGATTTTTTCTCTTTCTCATTCGCTGCCCTCCTGATTATCCCATAAAACCCCCAAGGGTCAAGCTTCTGACAACTGGAGGGAATACTGTCCGGTTTAACCCCAATTTCTATCGTAATGGCAAAGTCTGCCTCAGCATACTCGGGTAAGGCTTCCGGGATTACTAGAAGTTCCATTTGTGTTACTTAATGATAAGAATTGCTATTTATTTACAACTCAAGAATTCTCTTTTTTGGATGGGAGAAAGACACTGGGTGTGGGGGTGGGGATTATTATCTGAGGAAGTGGATTGAAGGGTAAGAAGACTAACAGACAGAAATTGTACAGATTTAAATCACATGCGCATATACATACAGCTGTTAACACAGTCACAACAAAGTATGTAGAGTAATCCACTGGCACATCTGCAAAAATTTCAATATCCCTATTCCAGAAAACTCATGGAAACACGAACCAAAAGCGATGATTGAAAACAAGGACGTTGCATTCACGTACGACGTGATGATCCCATCGAGCGTGAACAAAGAAAACAAAGCCTTGCGACCGGATATAGTACTCATATACAAAAAAAGTAGTTGTAATTGTCATGGTTCTCTTTTTGAGGCAATGTTTTTATGGCCGGATGCCTTTCCTGACGCCAACCCTTTTAGTCGCTTCTTACGACACGCAGGGATATGGTGTACCTATTCTAAACCGGGGTACACCGGTACACACCGGTACACACACCAACTGAGTGGCGTGCTGACGAGGAGGGGAGTGTCGTTGAAGCTGAAGGGAAAGGTGTATGCTGCATGTGTGAGAAGTGTTATGATTTATGGGAGCGAGGCATGGGTAATGAACGTAGAGCAGCAAGGAAGGCTGGAAAGGGTGGAAATGCGAATGGTTCGGTGGATGTGTGGAGTATTGTTGAGAGAGAGGAAGACAAATGATGAATTGCGAAAGATGATTGGAATAGAGCCTGTGATGGATGCTGTGAAGAGGAACAGGTTGAGATGGTTTGGTCATGTGTTGAGGAAGGATGAAAGTGACTGGTTGAGAAGAGTGATGGCAATGAATGTAGAAGGAAGTAGAGGACGGGGAAGACCGAGAAAGACTTGGCTAAAGATGGTCGAAGATGAAATGCGGCAAGGGGGTTAACAAGGGGAGATGCAGATAATAGGGCAAAATGGAGAACATTGTCATGCGGACCGCAAGGCTAACCCCCGCTCTTGCAGGGAAAATGGCCTTAAAATGCCTGTTGTTTCAGGTGATGTCCTGGTCCTGCCATTCAACCCATCAATGTAACATAACTTATTTCAACTTTACTCGCTACAGGATTTAATGTATTATCATAAATTTATAACTCTCCTTTCACACTCCATAATATGAATGAATGAATGAATGAATGATCGTTTTAAGGCCATTTTCCCCGCTAGAGTGGGGGTTAACCTTGCGGGTCCCGCTAGAGCGGGGGTTAGCTTTGCTGGTCCCATGACAATCATGGTTCCCTGTTTGAGGCAATGTTTTTATGGCCGGATGCCCTTCCTGGTGCCAACCCTTGGTCACCTCTTACGATGCGCAGGGATACGGTGTACCTATTCTAAACCGGGGTACACACCGGGAGCACTCCATAACCGGGAGCACTCCACACTCCATAATATAATACATTAAATCATGCACAACTTATTTTAAATACTGTCGGACCCCGCTATTTGCGGTTCTGCTATTCGCGGGTTCCCCGTATTCGCAAATGATAAAATGCGACCTGTTTCTCTATTCACGGAAAAGTGTCCCGCAAATTCGCGGGTTTCTTCTATTTGTGGCAATGTTCCGCGAAAGCCCTGGTTTTTTTTTTTTTTCTATTTGTGATCGTGTTCCGTGAATTCGCAGTTTTTATGGGGTGCAAAAAAAAACTTTCATGAGCTGTTAGCTTCGGATACGGTATTTATACAACCATGGATTATTGTTGACATTCGTGGATTTTGCCTCGCCATTCATGGATTTTGCCTCTCCATTCGTCGATTTTGCCTCTATTCATGGTTTGGTCCTCTCTATTCGCAGATTTTCGTGACTCGGGAACCTATCTCCCCTTTTCCATTGAAACAATGACCCGCTATTTGCGGGTTTGGCTATTCGTGGATTTTCCAAAAATGTGTCCCCCGTGAATAGCGGGGTCCGAGGGTATACCATGTCCACCAACCAGCAGGACCACGCCACTTAACTCTGGATCAAATTGTATTTCAAATGTTCAAACTGTCACTTATAACGGTGTTTTACATGCTGCCATCTCCGAGCAACCACTGATTCCTAGCAAGATTGTTGTATATTTCTTTCTAATATTTTACTCTAGTTATATAAATATCTCATGAATAATATTTTTACTATTCATATTGTATTTTAATAATTTGATTTCGTGTCGTTTTGTGAAATTAAAGAAAACTTGTTTTAATCTGCCAACTGTAGCTCCCTTTGCTAGCATATGTCTGACTAGTTGTAATCTATTGACAAGTTCAGAGCTGTGTGTGGTTGCTCTCACAGTCCTAATTATTTCACCTGCAACCGTACCATAGCCTGGTGTTAGCTTAGTGGTTATAGTACCGGCTTGGGATCCTAGGATCCTGGGTTCGAATCCCGGTCATCGCTGAATTAACGCCAGGGGGGTTGACTCAGCCTGCCATCCTTCTGAGGTCGGCAAATTGAGTACCAGTTAATTGGTAATTCCCTGTGTCTCGCAAGAGGCGACTAACAGGGTTGGCGGCAGGAAGGGCATCCGACCATAAATCATTGCTTCAAAAAAGGGGACCATGGTGCCCGAAAAAGGCCAACCCCTGCTCTGCGGGAAAAAATGGCCTCTAAAGGTGGTTCGAAAGGTGGTTCAACCGTACCATAAAATAGCTTTTTAGGAATGTTGCTGTCTAAGAAAGGCATTCGGACAATGTGGAATGGAAAAGCATCTCGTTTATCAGATAACTAGAATATAAGACCTGTCGCTTGCTGACGGAAATACCACCTTTGCTGCGATGGCTAATCTATGGGGGAAGAAAAAAAAATGGATTCCTGGGAGATTCTGCTCTCCATGCAGGGACGTGTTGGCAATAACCAACGTCACGTGTTGGCATTTGCAGTTTTGACACACGTGTCCATGTACCAGTAAAAAATATATATATACACTTTATGGGATAACAAACACT
Source organism: Myxine glutinosa (assembly GCF_964187855.1). Classification (NCBI taxonomy): domain Eukaryota; kingdom Metazoa; phylum Chordata; class Myxini; order Myxiniformes; family Myxinidae; genus Myxine; species Myxine glutinosa. The sequence continues at coordinate 89,092,417 of NC_136270.1, forward strand.
CCCGAGTCCACCGTAGTTAGATTTATTGAAATCCGTTAATCCGTTCTCATGTTATAACGCGACAAACAGACAGACACAGCTCCTTTTATAATATAGATTTGGTGTGAAATTTATCATTATTAATATCTATTTGTAATTCTAAAAAAGAAACTGACGTAGAAGTTTGGTTTTCCTTTTTTAATTCAACTTCTTGTGTGTGTGTGTGTGCAAAATAAAGAGATAATTCTGGAAAACGTACAGAAGTTTAACAAAGTACTGTCCGTGAATTGAGTTCGATATCAGTTTACATCACTTTCAAGGATCAATTTATTTGCTTCGAAATGTCAAATGTGGTTTTTGTTTCTTTTAAAGGTCACATTAACAAAATCTAGAATAATTTCAACATAATTCCAATGAACTTTTGGTTCTAAGTCATGTTGAAAAGTAAGTTCACCCCCACAAAAAAAATATTCCATATTAAATGCCGTGTGTGTGTGTGTGTGTGTGTGTGTGTGTGTGTGTGTGTGTGTGTGTGTGTGTGTGTGTGTGTATATATATATACAGTGAAACCTTGACTTACGAGTGCACCAACTTACGAGTTTTCCGAGATACGAGCCGTCGCTCGGTCGGTTTTTTGCTTTGTGATGCGAGCCGAGATCTGAGTTACGAGCGAGCGAGCTTGGATATAAAACACGTAATCGTCGAAAAACATGAGCGAGGTGTGCGTGTTGTCGACTTGGCGAGGCAGTACGATCGTAGTACTTCTACGATATGTACGATTTT
>NC_136270.1:89095678-89215178 GCF_964187855.1 Myxine glutinosa
CTTCTATCAGTTCGGCAAAAGTTATAATAAAATCTTCAGCTGCCTTCACATCCGCCTCACCAAGTCGACAACACGCACACCTCGCTCATGTTGTTCGACGATTGCGTGTTTTATAGCCAAGCTCATCATCCTCTTCTTCTTCTCAGCACTGCACTTGGCACTCACTTTCTTAGGCCCCATGGTTAAAACTAAGAAATTTTCCAAAATAACCAAAATGCGAAAACAAAAATGCAGCGATATACGGCAGAGATACTGTACTTGCACGGCAAGATAACCACGTGACCGGGTGGCGAAAGCTCGTAACTCAGATCTCGGCTCGCATCTCAAAGCAATAAACTGCCCGAGCGACGGCTCGTATCTCGAAAAACTCGTAAGTTGGGGCACTCGTAAGTCAAGGTTCCACTGTATATATATATATATATATATATATATATATATATATATATATATATATATATATATTGTTGTGGATATGAGGATTGTGTTTTTTTTTGTGTTTTTTTTATTATTGCTTTATTCTGGACCCTCCTGCCTCCAGTCTGTGTATAAAGGTCAAAGGGCGTTCCCGTAGTTAATTCCATAAAACATACATGAAGGACACCATATATCCCTGTTCAGTAGTTATATCCTTATTATCTGTATTAGTGTAAGGCTGTGTCTTCCATTAATTGACACTCCATTGCACTGCATTAAATAAAGTAGATCCCTCCGACATGGCATCTTCAAAGTGCCAGGTTTGCCAGGTTAGCTGCAATTGCCAACTGCATTTGGGCGGTTTTCTTCGTTCGCCATTGCTGCCCTTTGGCTGGGGCTAGCTCGAATCGCCCCAAAACCACCATTGGCCACGAGGTAAGGTCGGGGAAGAAGGGCGTGTCTCCACCTCGTCATAGAGGGGAGGAGTGAACCAGCCCTTGCCGACCAACCCAGAACGAGGGGTTGGCTTTAGAGGGCGGAGAAAGAACGTTTGGGGGAGGTTCGCAAAAGGGTCAAGGGTGGGGCTTATATAACCCGAGGAAGACGCCCCCAGAGAGAGTGGAGGAGGGAGGAGATCAGAACACAGACAAGCCTGAAGAGAGTCCTGGAGTTTGTGAGAGAGGGAGAGAGAACCCGTCACGCCAGACCCCCCACCAGCAGCGTTGGCTCCACCAAGCAGCTCCGACCCGTTACACCGCGCACACGACAGGATCGGTGGCATCGGCGGCCGTTGAGGTCCAGCCCGACGTCCCGTGCGGGATCAAGCTCCAGCCAGCTCCGTGCCTTCCTCCCCCTCCAGCCACCCACCTCCTGTCATTCCTGCCTGCAATTTCCTCATTCGTGTACGTGAGTTTGTTCTGTTTGTCTTGTCCCTGGGTTAATTAAGACTGTAGGTAAGCCAGCATTGCACTGTGTCTCCTTGATTCCTTCTGTCTTTATTTTATTATCTTTCCTTCTTCCTTGGTTTCTTTGGTCCTGTACATAGTAATAAATTATATTCGTATTGCAAAACCTTTTTGTCTTCTTCTTCTCCTTCACATCCGTGTCGCTTTTGTCTTTTCCATATTGAATATCTGTGGCGCGATTTTGGACAACGTTCAGGAATCGGGTTAGTCGGGGTAACTGTTAGGGCCGCGGCACCATCCGCTCGGCAAATTAACATCTTATCCGCGGTCCGTAACTATATATATATATATATATATATATATATATATATATATATATATATATATATACAGTGGTACCTCGGCTTACGAGTGCCCCAACGTACGAGTTTTTCGGGATACGAGCCGTCGCTCGGGCGGTTTGTTGCTTTGGGATACGAGCCGAGATCCGATGTACGAGCTCAAAAAATTTATTTTTTTGAATTTTCCGGTTGTGGCTTCCGGTTCCGGTCACGTGGTTATCTTGCCGTGAAAGCATCTCTGCTTGGATATAAAACACGCAATCGTCGAAATACATGAGCGAGGAATCTCCTTGCTCCAGCCGGTGACGTCATCGGCGGGGATCCCCGCCTCCAGAGTGGCTGGTCACGTGACCGCCAAAGCGTGTCGCGCGTGCGGGTATAATGAGCTACACCTGTGGATCACGTGACCACGGAAGCACGCCTCGCTTGAGAGGCATGGCTTTCGATTTGCGTTTTGCTTTATAAGGCGCGATAAATGGGCTTTTGAGTGTTAGCGGTTCATGGCGTTGACGGTTCATGGCGGTTCATGGCGGTTCATGACGGTTCATGACGGTTCATGGCGTTGACGGTCAAAAACCCATTACATCAATTTTACCAGGCACTGTACAGTAAGTACAGTGGACACCAAATGCACGGTGGAAGGCTAGAAGTAGAAGATCGTCCAAGACAAGTGAGAATAAGCCATACTTTGGAGATGACGTCATTCGCTGGTCCGATAACCAAAGATGTGGTATAAAAAACCAGGTGAGCTAACAATGCAGCAATGAAGGAATTCGGCCAAGGCACCGGCACACAACGACCTACCTACATCGAAAGACTCAATGCCAATGGTGACAGAAGCCAAGACGGCCGGCTTAAACACCGCCGAAAGACCACGGTGTACCAACTTACGATGCAGAACATCTTGCACTTAATATGATGACAACAGGTGCCATCCTCTGACGTACCATTACAGGTACAGGTACAGTACACGTGAGCACAGAGCAAAAGTTCACTGAAACCGAGATTAAGAAAAAAGAAAAAACACCTCGTGGTCCGTGCTCGATATCCGAGTTTCAATCTTTTCAAACACATGATGCTCTCGGTCACGGTATCTCCTGCGAGCTGCTTCTCCTTCAACCACACAAACAACAACTTCTCCATATCTTCATGGATAGAGGTCCGGAGCTTTGAAATAATCGTAACGCCCTTGGCTGGCGTTATAGCCTTTATGGACTCCTTCTGCTTCAAAATCGTACATATCGTAGAAGGAGTACGATCGTACTGCCTCGCCAAGTCGACAACACGCACACCTCACCTGGCATGCTCTTCTCCTCTGCTTAATAAAACCAGTTTATTTCTTTACATTCTCTTGTATTATGTACAGTATATACGAGGTCGTGCTTGTTTATACATTATTTGTTATTTATAAAGTACATTTTTGTTATTTAAAAGCACCTAACAAAAAAAATTGGTGTTTTTTTTTTGAGGCTGGAACGGATTAATAGCATTTCAATGCATTTGAATGGGAAAATTTGCTTTGACTTACGAGCGATTTGGCTTACGAGCTCCGTCACGGAACGGATTAAACTCGTAAGCCGAGGTACCACTGTATATATATATATATATATATATATATATATATATATATATATATATATGTATGTATGTATGTATGTATGTATGTATGTATATGTATGTATGTATATGTATGTATGTATATGTATGTATGTATGTATATATATATGTATGTATATGTATGTATGTATGTATATATATATGTATGTATATATATGTATGTATGTATATATATATATGTATGTATATATATGTATGTATGTATATATATATATGTATGTATGTATATATATATATGTATGTATATGTATGTATATATATATATGTATATGTATGTATATATATATATGTATGTATGTATATATATATATGTATGTATATATATATATGTATGTATATATATGTATGTATGTATATATATGTATGTATGTATATATATATATGTATGTATATATATATATATGTATGTATATATATATATGTATGTATATATGTATGTATATATATATATGTATGTATATATATATGTATGTATATATATATATGTATGTATATATATATATATGTATGTATATATATATATATGTATGTATATATATATATATGTATGTATATATATATATATGTATGTATATATATATATATGTATGTATATATATATATATATGTATATATATGTATGTATATATATATATTGTTGCGAATATGGAATTTGGCCTCCATATCCGCTTGTAAATATTCCCCTATTTCCCCAATACTCCCCAACTATCCCCAATCCCCCATTCCCTAGTCCCATTGTCTGTAAACAACACTCTGTAGAACCGACCTTCCCCTTTTTCCCCCCATTAAATGTCGTGCCCAGGTCCACCGCATCACACGTAGACAACTTTCGGACATCTTGCTAGTTATTCTTAGTCTATGTCAGTTAAGGACTCGTTTCCATTAATTATGACTCTTCGTTGCACCAGAATGTGATTATATGGCACCAGTAGTGAGTTTAGGACCTTTCCCATACCTCCTTCCATCTTCTTCCCCAAACAACAACTACAACTACAACTACAACAACAATTACAACAACAACGACGCTGCGCGGGGGGGAGTGTGCGTCATCACACCGGCTCGGTTAGCCGCCATTGACAATGCGCGCCGGACCATGCGCTCCACGGGGTTACCACGAAGGGGCTCCTTGTCAGTCCCCCGTCGAGGGCGGAGCCGGTAACCCCCCCCGCACGCACCCAATGAGAGGCGACGTGCCGATTCCATCTGGGGCGGAGCTAACGAGCCGAGGGCGTGTCACTCCCCGCCGGAGATACGAAGCGACTCACCGGATGTGAGGTCAGATGCGCCCCCAGCCTGGAGAGAAAAGTTGCCACGTACGAGCGCTGAATACCTCCCCGCATCTCTGGACCGGACCGAGTCGATTCTGACCTTTGAGCCCAGGTGCACCTGGAGCCATCGATCCTGCCTTTCCTAGCCATCAATCCCCGTGTGAGTCAGCCTTTTGTCCCGTTTATCTGTCGTCTGTTGGGAATAATATAAGAGTGTGTCTAAGTGCTTATCTTACTATGCTGTCCCTCTTGTAGTTGTAATCTAACCTTCCGTAACAATATAACCTCCTCCGGAGGTCTTGAGAACCGTATCCCTGGTGTGTCATTTTAATCCCAGCCGTGTGTCTTTTCCTTCATTGATCTAGCGTAGCGCGATTAGTCAACGTTCGGGTATAATCGGGTAACTTGTGCAGACGTGGTCATACTAAACCGCTCGGTAAATAACATCTAAGCCACGTCTGTAACAATTGGTGTCTAGGAGTGGAATTCGAACCCGGGACTAAATTTATTAGGCCCAAATTTGTAACAATTAGAATCGATTCGGAGCGCGTTTCCCGCGCGAAATTATAACGGCGAAATTTGATTTTGTTATACGAAAATAAAAACCCGAATTTTGAAAGTCGCGCTATGGCGGATCAAGACAGCTGGGGTCCGGTAGGGGAGAGTGAGGCAGGGTCGGTCCAGGACCAAATTGAGGGACGGGAGGAGAGCGAAGCAGTGAGGGCGGCAGGGTCGCAAAATAGCGTTGTCATGCACGAGGTGGCCACGGCGTCCACGCCCGCGACCGTAGTGGCGCCACCGGTGGATTTGAACTTGTTTTTCATACAAATGAAGGCCCTTATGGCCCAGAATAGGGAGGAAATGAGGGCTCAGAGTGAGCAAATGAGGGCTCAGAGTGAGCGATTGGAGGGCCAATTGGGGGTAATGGGAAACCAAATGGGGGTAATGGGAAACGAAATGGGGGTAATGAGGGACGAAGCGAGGGGTACCAGTGAGGGATTAGACAATAATTTTAAGGGATTAGACAATAATTTTAAGGGATTAGACAATAATTTTAAGGGATTAGACAATAATTTTAAGGGATTAGACAATAATTTTAAGGGATTAGACATGAAATTTGGGAAATTAGACGATAGATTAGGGGAAATACAGGAGGGGTTAACGGGGGTAGAAAACAGAATGGCCGCTCAAGAGAATCAAATGGAAGGGATGCAAAAAGGGTTAGAGGGGTTAGAAAACACCATGGAAGGCAAATTGAGGGACATGAGGGACCAAGCGGAAAGGGAAGTTAACCAAATGGGGCAGCAGATAGAGGGGGTCAGAATGGGGGTAGAAACCAAACTGGATGCTCACAGGGAGGAAATGGAGCAGATGAGGGTGGCATCTGGGCAGGAGATGCAAGTGATGGGAGAGGAGATCAGAAGAGGTGTGAGTGAGGAGGTCGGAGGAGTGCGCGAGGAGGTGAGGCACTGTAAGGAGCACATGGAGAAGGAGGTGAGAAAGGGGACTGTAAAGTTACAAGGGGCCATAGAGGACCTGACGCAGGAGGTGGAACAGCTGACGGAGGGACAAAAAGAACTAACGGACCAGGTAAAGAAGAACACAGCGGTAATAGGAGGGTTAAAAGCGACACAAAATGACCTAAAAAATGACTTGGTAGCGACGAAGAGGGAATGTCAGATGGTACGTGAGGGACTGACAACGAGGTTGGACGAGGTGATAGAGGTAATGGAGACGAAGGACCGGCAGGTGAGGACGCACCTGGAAACGGTCAAGGTAGCCTTAGAGGATGAGCTTGAGGAGACGTACCGGGGAATGAAAGAGGTGAAGCAGAAACTAGAAGAAGTGGAAGAAGGGATGAGCGAAATTAAGAAGCGACGGAGAGGGGATAAGAAAGAAATAAAAGAGGAGATAAAAGAATTGGTCCAAAGTCTGTGTTTGGATCGTGATGATGTGCTCATTAACCGGATGAGGGATTCGCAGGTGATGGAGGAGAAGCGAAGAGGAAGAGGACCCGGTGTAAGTGGTGACCAATATGGTCGTGCGTATGATGCGCCAGGGGATTTAAGAAGCTTGGGGGTCGAGATAGACCCGGGTGTTCGTGAGAGGCCGTGGGTGAAGTGTGCGAAAGGTCTGGTGTGCGAAAAAAGAGGTGTGCGAGAAAGTCCGACTCTGGGGTGTGTGAGGAAAAAGTGCGTGCCAAGGAGTAGTGAGGGTGCTGGCGAGAGTGAGTCGGTCGTAGCGCGTGTGCGAGGGAGCACATGGAAGCGCGGTGTGGTAAGTGTTACAGAGGGTGTGACGGGAGAGTGTGCGCAAGAGTGTGCGTGAGAAAGGTGTGTGACGGACAGGTGCATGAGGGAAGAGTGCGCTGTCAGAAGTAAGGAAGAGTGTCCACCTGTGGTGAGTGTTACAGAGGGTGTAACTGGAGAGTGTGCGCGAGAAAGGTGTGTGACGGACAGGTGCATGAGGAAAGAGGGCGCTGTCAAGAGTAAGGGTGAGAGTAGTGAGAGTGACAAGGAGAGTGAGCTGGTTGTGACAGGTGAGCGAGGATGTACACCTGGGATGGAAGGATGCACACCTGGAATGGTAGAGCGTGAGTGGGAATGCACGCTGGAGTTGGTGGTGAGGCACGTGGTTGGGTGTGCGAATGAGAGCACACCTGTGATTGTCACAGAGGAGGTGACCGAGGAGGGGGCGCGAAGCGGTGTATTAGTGAGGTGTGCGACCAACGAGTGTGTGCCAAAGTGTTCGGTGGTCAGGTGTGTGACCAAGGCTGTGAGTGGAATGAGTGTACCGAGGTGTGTAAGGAAAGGTACGAGGAGAATGGGAACGGCTGGATGTGTGAGCAAGGAACGGGCTGCGGGGTGTAAGCGTCCAGGTGAAGCATCGACGTTAGACGGGGTAGAGTGTAGAACGACTTATAGCCGAATCGGGCCCTCGGTGCGTGCCGGGCCTCGCTTTGAACGGCCGCGTCCAGGCTCCACTAGGTGGAGCGGGCAGCTGGATAGGAAGGGTCGTCATGGCGACCACGTTTTGTGGAGACGTGCCGGCAGGTCGAGATCGGGACATTGGATGGCTCCACGCCGAGGTGGTGCGTGGGATCTCGGCCCGGGTAAGCCCCCGTCCCTGCCCCGAATGCCGGACGCATCCAGCCGCCGGCACAAAAAAACCAGCATTCATTGCTCGGCTTTACGAAGCCGGGCTTTGGACAGGAATTGGCGCACCGAGAGGCATTAGTGAGGAGACTGGGTGATGAGGTTAGTGTTTTGGACCCAAAATTAGAGAAAAACAAAATTTGATGATTGGCAAGGGATTGGCAGTAGTGATTGGTAGATGATGGGTAGTGATTGGCAAATTTTTAATTTGTTGAAATTTGATATGCAAAATTGGTAGTGAGCGATGGGCCCGGTGGGTAAGGGGGGGCATCCCTGCCACCCTTCCCATGGTGGGGGCAAAGGAGCAATAGATTATGGGGTGTATGGCAGTGAAAACTAGCCCGGGTGGGTTAGGTTATATTGTAGGGATCTAGAGAGATGACATTAGGTAACGTTAAGTTTAGTTAGTGACTGATACCTGTAGTGGGGACGCAGGTAGATTAGTGTGGATGATAATGACATGGGAGCGCAATAGTTTAACGGGACGACTGGGAAGCGCAAGTTTCAGAGGGGAGTAGTTAGATGAGATGATGCTGTGTGAGAACTGGACAGGTGTGATTGCACAGGTGTGCAACTGGACAGGTGTGTGGAGCAATGGATGAGTAGTGAGTGTGTGGATCAGCGCGAATGCGCTTGGGGAGAGAAGGGTGCAGGCGGCACCAAGAATGAGAGCACAGGTGTGCAGGTACAGGTGTGTGGAGAGAGTTGGAGTAAGTGGTACGGAGTGGTGTGCATGGTGCGAAGGTGTGGATGGGGGAAGAGTGGACCCCTTTCACGAGTACCCGGGGCAGGTAGTGTAAGTGTTAGGTAGGGGGTATAGGTAAATTGTGGTTGGATATTGGCATTTGTGGTGCGGTTGCAGAATGGTGTGGTGAATGGGTGCATTAGTGTCGTGGAAATGGCTGGGCGTGTAGCCTGTTAGTGTGTGTAGTTGGTTGGGCACTCCACCACTGTAAGGATGTCGGCCAGGTGAGGCCGCAGGTGGGCTCTGGGAGCCGGTAGTTGTGAGTGGGTGCCTGAGGATCCCGGGTGTGGATCGGGCAGCCCAGTGCCAGAGAGGGCACCGAGTGGGGAGAGGGCCAGAGGGCCTTCCCCAGGTAGTTAGGTTAGGGTAAGGAGCAGGTAAGCTCGGAGGCAACTGCAGTGGTGGGGGTGTGCAGGTGGGTAGACCCACTGGGAGAGGTACACGCCACAGCCCAGAAATTGTGCGAGGGCACCGGGAGATGAATCGGGGGAGTGAGACCCCAAATTGAAAAGCACCACAGTTTGGCCAATGGGAATTGGTTTTTAGAACCCATAGTGTAAGAGGGCCAATGGTTTGGCCGGAGAAAGACCCCGGGTAGTGTAAAGTTGTTAAAGTCACTTAGGAAATAGTTAGGATTGATGAACCTGTCGCACCATACGCAGCCACTTACCTGTGGTGATGATGATGACTCCACACCTGTGTTTTCGTTGTTTGTTGCAGGAAATGAGATTGCTGTGGATTTGTGAGACGCATCACGACGTGGATGAGACATTGGGGTGATTCCATCTCTCCCTCCCTAGGAGGGACTGATGATGAATTGGTAATGGCAAATTATGATGTTGAGTTGGAGATGGCAAATTATGATGTTGAGTTGAAAATGGCAAATTTGATTGGTTAGGAGGGAGAGAAGACGAATTTGGTATATGGGAGGAACGGGGAAGACAGTAGGGATGTTTGTTGATTTGTAAAGTAGATGTTTATGGGTAGTGTTGTGTTTTGTGGATACAGTAAGGGGTAAGGGAGGGGCCATGTAGGTTACCTGGTGGGGGGGGGGGGAGCGTACGGTAGGAACGTACCTGTCTCACCTGGTTCCCATGTGCCCCCAGTGTGCATCATCTTATATTGCGTGCACTTTTGCGCCCTTACCACCTTACTCACTTGTCTGCTTCTTTTGTCTCCCACCTCCGAGGATCTGGCTTTGGGGTAGAGAGAGAGGAGAGAGCGGTGCTGGCTACGCAGTTGTGGGCCTGCACTTTCGCTGCTTGCTGCTTGGATCGATACACCATATGGACCGCAATGTTTGTGGCCACCCACAATGGACCGCAGCTCTTTTGCGGCCAAGCACCACCCGTGGATGGACCTATGGGTCAACGTGGCACCTATGCCATACAGGTGAACCACTTATAGTTGGCCCCCTGACGGCCACAATAAAGAAATGGACGCGGTTGGCGCCTTTCTTTATTTTGTTTAAAAGAAGTAAGAAGGCCAAGTGCACCACATGAAGGCAAGACCAGCGGCAGAACATCGGCCGGCTGCGACACCACCGGTGATTTGTAAACACTTTATTGGTGCACCGGATGGTGCTCACTGTGTGATGGGGTGGTGCTTGATGCTTGGAAGGGGTGCTCTGCACATTATTAAAGGCCGTAGGCCACAGAGCACTCGTGGGTTGGTGTATCGATGCTAGCATGCGTGCTCTCTCTATGCATAACATCTGCATGTGTTCCTCCAAAAACAGGTCCTGGATCGTAGTGTAAATATCAGCGTAGTCTTGTGTAAATAATGCTCCCTACCGGCTGTATGTTTAGTTTGAGGATTCTTTCCGGATTCGGTTATCCTGTGGGTGTGTTTCTGTGAGGAGAAGGGTGCAACGTCGCAGGGGGACATATTTACTCATTTGTGAATATCTGTAAAACTGTCGCACTCAGGGTAGAGTTAATAGTAGAGGGAACTACATTGCGTGCCACACTAAAGTAGGTAAAAATTTATCGGGTCGGGACGCCCCGAGGGTAGAGAAGGGTGCAATGTTGCGAATATGGAATTTGGCCTCCATATCCGCTTGTAAATATTCCCCTATTTCCCCAGTACTCCCCAACTATCCCCAATCCCCCATTCCCTAGTCCCATTGTCTGTAAACAACACTCTGTAGAACCGACCTTCCCCTTTTTCCCCCATTAAATGTCGTGCCCAGGTCCACCGCATCACACGTAGACAACTTTCGGACATCTTGCTAGTTATTCTTAGTCTATGTCAGTTAAGGACTCGTTTCCATTAATTATGACTCTTCGTTGCACCAGAATGTGATTATATGGCACCAGTAGTGAGTTTAGGACCTTTCCCATACCTCCTTCCATCTTCTTCCCCAAACAACAACTACAACTACAACTACAACAACAATTACAACAACAACGACGCTGCGCGGGGGGGAGTGTGCGTCATCACACCGGCTCGGTTAGCCGCCATTGACAATGCGCGCCGGACCATGCGCTCCACGGGGTTACCACGAAGGGGCTCCTTGTCAGTCCCCCGTCGAGGGCGGAGCCGGTAACCCCCCCCCCGCACGCACCCAATGAGAGGCGACGTGCCGATTCCATCTGGGGCGGAGCTAACGAGCCGAGGGCGTGTCACTCCCCGCCGGAGATACGAAGCGACTCACCGGATGTGAGGTCAGATGCGCCCCCAGCCTGGAGAGAGAAGTTGCCACGTACGAGCGCTGAATACCTCCCCGCATCTCTGGACCGGACCGAGTCGATTCTGACCTTTGAGCCCAGGTGCACCTGGAGCCATCGATCCTGCCTTTCCTAGCCATCAATCCCCGTGTGAGTCAGCCTTTTGTCCCGTTTATCTGTCGTCTGTTGGGAATAATATAAGAGTGTGTCTAAGTGCTTATCTTACTATGCTGTCCCTCTTGTAGTTGTAATCTAACCTTCCGTAACAATATAACCTCCTCCGGAGGTCTTGAGAACCGTATCCCTGGTGTGTCATTTTAATCCCAGCTGTGTGTCTTTTCCTTCATTGATCTAGCGTAGCGCGATTAGTCAACGTTCGGGTATAATCGGGTAACTTGTGCAGACGTGGTCATACTAAACCGCTCGGTAAATAACATCTAAGCCACGTCTGTAACAATATGTATGTATATATGTATGTATATATATATATATATATATATATATATATATATATATATATATATATATATATATATATATGTATATATATATATATACAGTGAACCCTCGTTTATCGCGGGGGTTACGTTCCAGAACCCCCCGCGATAAACGAAAATCCGCGAAGTAGCGACCATATTTTTTTTTTATATATATATATATTTTAAAGCATTATGAACTCCCCACACTCTTATTAACCTTTCCCATACTCTTATAAACACTTCCTATACTCTTAAACACTTTTTACACTCTTAAACATACGTAATTTTAACAACATATAAAATTCTAATGGGTACTCACCATTGAAGATACTGTAGCTACCCATGGGTTCCCCAAGCAAGACCAGCATCAGAATCTCCTTGCTCCAGCCGGTGACGTCACCGGCGGGGATTCCCGGCGCGAGAGTGGCTGGTCACGTGACCGCTAAAGCGTGCCGCGCTTTGCGGGTATAATCAGCTACACCTGTTGATCACGTGACCACCGATTCACCGAAGCACGCCACGCTTGAGAGGCGTGGCTTTCGGTTTCTGGTTGTGCTTTATAATGCAGCCCGATAAATGGGCTTTTCAGTGTTCCCGAGTTGGTTTTGAGAATAAATATCTTCTCGGACGAGTTTGTGTCTTGCCCGTCATTTCGTCCGTATCAAGCAAGAGCCCCGGCTCTTCAATACTACAACTTGCGTGATGAAGATGATGATGAATTAGCTGTGCAGTACTGATGACGATGAAGGTGATGACGATGATGAATGTACTGGCGTTTTCCATACGCACGACTCTTTGTCTACCCTTCTACTGTACACTATGTACAGTATTTTATTTCTTGTAATATGTTTTAAATACTGTATTTTTCTTATTTCTTTACGTTTTTAAAATTTTTAGGCTAGAAAATGCTTATTTTACCACAAAAATATTTAAAATAATAGTATATAAAAATACATTTATACCGCAAAATCCCGCGATATAGCGAAAAATCCGCGATATAATTTTACATATACTAGCGAGAAAAAACCGCGATGTACCGAATCCGCGAAAAGTGAACCGCGATATAGCGAGGGATGACTGTATATATATATATATATGTATATATATATATATATATATATATATATATATATATGTATATATATATATATGTATATTTTCCGGTTCACGATCAATGATCGATGTGTATATATTGTTACGGAACCCAACATCGGCCTATGGTTCCCCTTCGAGGGGGGATTAAGCCCCTCGTCTGTTACGGACCGACGTGGTCCCGGGGGTATGACGCCACGCCCGGTCGGCGCTGGATAGGGTTTTAGGCCCACAAGTCCTATGACCTAAATACCAGCGCTTCCCGGTACGCGAAGGAACACCCCCCGCTCACGGCCGCAGCGTAATGGATGTTGCGCCGAGCGAAGCGAACCGCGGCGTGAGCCGTTTACCAAGACTAGACCCGATCCTGAAACGTTGGCCAAATCGTGCCACAGATATTCAATGAGGGAAAAGACAAAGACGACACGGATGTGAAGAAGAGGAAGATGAAGGCAAAAAGGTTTGAAATACGATTATTATTTATTACTATTTACAGGACCAAAAGAAACCAAGGAAGAAGGAAAGATAATAAAATAAAAACAGAAGGAATCAAGGAGACACAGTGAAACTCTAGCTTAACTAAACAGGCTTAACTTATACCCCAGGACAAGACACACAGAACAAACTCACGTACACAAGAAGGATGGAATGGCAGGGATGGTTTGGGACGGCAGAGGAGGGTCCAGGCAGATGGTAGGCGTCGAGGTCCGGCTCCAAGCGCGCGCTCCGATCCACGCTTTGGGGTCGAGGCGAAAACCCGGCAAACACAGCCTCGCGTCTCACCGACCGGCAATAGGGCCGAGAGGGTATCGGCCTATTGCCGGAATACAGGCACCCCCTCACGTTTCTCTCTCTCAGTCTTGCTCAATGGTTCGCTCTCCGTGCTGCCGTGGGGACGTCGTGTGCTTTTTCAGGACTCATCTGCCGTTGCGCGATCTTCGCACGCATATCTCATCCTCAAGCGCCGGTGTGACACGCCCTCCTCGGTTTCGGTACCGCCCTCCCCCCCGTGCTCTGTTTCGTGACCTTGTATGGCAATCCCACGGGCTTGTCTCCTTATTTGGGCATGGCGCCGAACGGCACGCCCCTCGTGGCGAGCCACGGGCTTGTTTCCTTATTTGGGCATGGGGCTGAACAGCCCCGCCCTTCGTGGCTTGCCATGGGCTTGCCTCTCCCTGGCGACCCCGCCCCTCCTGTTCAAACAGAGCACGGAGCACATGGCAATGGCGGCGAATGCAGTTGGCAATCGAGGCTTTGGGAATGGGAATGAATTGGGATCTATCTATTTGAATTCGGTGCAATGGAGTATTAATTAATGGAAGACAAATCCTTAGCCTAATACACAGAATAAGGAAATAAACTACCAACAAGGAGGAAATCTATGATTGGCTAACGTGATTGTTGATGACCTAATTACGGGACGCCCTTTTGACCTTTATCCACAACTGGAGGAAGGAGGGCGATATTTTACAATGTACTATACAAGAAAAAAAACAATTAAAAAAACACCATTCTCATATCCACGACAACATATATATATATATATATATATATATATATATATATATATATATATATATATATATATATATATATATATATATATATACACACACACATGTTGCTCGGCTTGGCTCCGCCCCTCCGGAAAGCGCGCGATGTGTCGCGGTGTTGACGTTCGCGAGACGAGGCTGAGGGCGCGCGGTGCGGCTTGAGGAGAACTCCAGAATAAACAAGAGATATCCATTTTTAAAGATTTTCGTTCAATTAACGATATCTGCCAAACCACGTGCCCTATCGCAAATTCCAAAATGACATTTTAGTAGATTGACATGCTGAACAGATCTGTGAAGTTTCCCCTCGATTGGATCAAAAATGAGGGAGGGGCTCGGTTTTGAAGGTTCATGCTTAAAAACGTCATAACTCTGAAACAATGTGACGCATGACGTCATGCTCGCTGACTTTTTTTGTTCGTCATGGGTATGCGATTCTGCCTGCAAAGTTTGGCCTCGATCTGTTCAGCCGTTGCAGAGAAAAAGGGGTTTTCGTGTTTTCACGAAAAACAATATGGCGGCCGAACCACGTGATCTGTGACGTCATAATTACCATTAAAATATTCTACAGACCGAGTAGTCAAAAAAGGTCCGGAAAACTGTTCTTGGACTGACGGACTGACGGACTGACGGACTGACGGACTGACGGACTGACGGACTGACGGACTGACGGACTGACGGACTGACTGACGGACTGACTGACTGACTGACTGACGGAGGGACGGCGTGCAAACCGATAGTCCCCTCCGGTGTACACCGGTAGGGGACTAATAAGCAAAGTACCAACATCTAATCTGGTGTGTGGGTGTATCCAGGCATACGGAAGAACGCTATTGAAAATTGGTTTGCCACGTCAAAATCCCAGATGGCCGCCACCATATACATGTCTGAACCTTGTGAGCGAAATATCTTGAAAAACAAGCACTCTGAGTATTGCGCTGCAATACATGTCCCCTACCAAAGTTCAAAGTGCCATAACTTTGTCAAAAATGATCGAATATGCAAATTTATGCACGGTTGATGCTGGTTTTCAAACTTGATCTGAGGTATGCTGAGACACGTGTGTCATGCCTCGCCTCGTTGATAAGCCCGCAAGGTCGCTCCTCGGAGCGGCCTGCACATATTGCACTGTGTGAATTATATAAATTATTACCAACTCACGGTCTGAGGTACTAGCGATTCAAGAGATATCCATTTTTTTATGGCACATTGGAGAAGCCAATGCGAGGTTTCTTCTTCCTCAGCTTGTCACAACTCTGTCAAATGCGATCGAGTTAAAAAAAGTCAGAATTTGACCAAATCTTTTTTATTCGTTTGTTAATATACCTCAGCTATTGACAAATCTTAAATTAGAATTTTATTTGAGGTTAAAATGACTGCGACAGGTCGTGTCCAACGATGCCTTCAGTCTGTGCATGTGATAAATAATTAAATCCGCACACTTGACGCCTCTTCTTCTTCACGCAATAACAACTTCTAGCTTCCAGACTTCCATCCAATCATCTTGAAATTTTGCACACTTGTTACTCTTCATGACTTCTACTATAGTATGAAGTTTCACGTCGATCAATAAAGCGATTGAAGAGATATCCATTTAAAAAATATTTTCGTTTAATTAACGATATCTGCCAAACTACGTGAGCTATCGCAAATTCCAAAAGGACATTTTAGTAGACTAACATGCGGAACAGATCTGTGAAGTTTTCCCCTCGATTGGATCAAAAATGAGGGAGGGGCTCGGTTTTAAAGGTTCATGCTTAAAAACGTCATAACTCTGAAACCATGTGACGCATGACGTCATGCTCGCTGACTTTTTTGTTCGTCATGGGTATGCGATTTTGCCTGCAAAGTTTGGCCTCGATCTGTTCAGCCGTTGCAGAGAAAAATGGGTTTTCGTGTTTTCACGAAAAACAATATGGCGCCCGAACCACGTGACCTGTGACGTCATAATTACCATTAAAATATTATACAGACCGAGTCCCTCCTATGGTCAAAATTTGATCTCAATCGGTCCTATTATTGCAGAGAAAATCTTTTTTAAAGGAAATTAAAACTTAAAATGGCACTGAGTTAAGGATCATCAGAATTATCAGAATTCCCAAAGTTCAAAGTGCCATAACTTTGTCAAAAATGATCGAAACGTCGTGAAGTTCGAACTTGATCTGTAACTTATCATGAGGAAACTATGTGCCAAGTTTGAAATCGTTAGCTTTAAGCGTTTAGACAAAAAGTCCGGAAAACTGTTCTTTGCGTGACGGACGGACGGACTGACGGACTGACGGACTGACGGACTGACGGACTGACGGACTGACGGACTGACGGACTGACGGACTGACGGACTGACTGACGGACGGAGGGACGGCGTGCAAACCCTCCGGTGTACACCGGTAGGGGACTAACAAGCATTCTGAGTATTGCGCTGCAATACATGTCCCCTACCAAAGTTCAAAGTGCCATAACTTTGTCAAAAATGATCGAATATGCAAATTTATGCACGGTTGATGCTGGTTTTCAAACTTGATCTGCGTTATGCTGAGACACGTGTGTTCAAAATTTTGTTGAAATCAGCCAATGTTTGGTGCAGTTATCGTACGGAAACCAAACTGTGACAGACAGACGGATCTAATTAAATATGCAAATTTATGCACGGTTGATGCTGGTTTTCAAAGTTGATCTGAGTTATGCTGAGACACATGTGTGGACAAAACTTTGTTGAAATCAGCCAATGTTTGGTGGAGTTATCGCACGAAACCAACGTGTGACAGACGAACCTCATTAAATATGCAAATTTATGCACGGTTGAATGTGGGCGCGGATGATGTGAGACCGGGTTATCTTGACCAGATTATCCGCGGACCCTGGAAGCTAGGTTACTTCTGACGTGTACTGTGTATACTGCTAAGAGGGCAGAGTATCAGATACATATTTAAAGAAGTATTCACGCAGATTATATGCACAGAAGCATACGGTAAAGTGACACTCCAACCTCCCTAGATGTATTGCTGATTTATTGGTAAACTATGTGAATTCAATGTATTCTTGCCTGATATGAAGAATTGTGTCAATGGAAACAAAATTCAGTGAAAATGTTTTTGACTTGATGCTTATTCTAGGAAAGCATTTTAAAGAACAGTCCACGATTACAGCATATTGTACACAAGGAATATTAACAGCTTTGCCTTACCGCACTCCAAATTATAGTCCGGAAAACTGTTGGGGAAATTACCAAGGGTTATTTACTTACAGGTTCTGAATCGTTCCCAATCACTAATTACCTCAGGACGGGCTCACCTGTGATTCGCACTCGGGACTTCGATTTATTCACCTCGCAGACAGGTCAGCAGAAGCACAAGAAAATACGTTGTTTTTCAAGATCAATGATCGATGTGTATATATATGTTGCTCGGCTTGGCTCCGCCCCTCCTGAAAGAGCTATCGCAAATTCGCACCTCCTGAAAGAGCTATCGCAACTCACGGTCTGAGGTACTGTGTCGCACTTTTGACGTTCGCGAGACGAGGCTGAGGGCGCGTGTTGCGGCTTGAGGAGAACTCTAGAATAAACAAAGTGCCATAACTTTGTCAAAAATGATCGAATATGCAAATTTATGCACGGTTGATGCTGGTTTTCAAACTTGATCTGAGGTATGCTGAGACACATATGTGTCACGCCTCGCCTCGTTGATAAGCCCGCAAGCTCGCTCCGTGCAGCGGCCTGCACGTATTGCACTGTGTGAATTATATAAATTATTACCAACTCACGGTCTGAGGTACTGGCGATTCAAGAGATATCCATTGGGAAAAAAAAAAAAATCGTTAATTAATGATGTCTGCCAAACCACGTGCCCTATCGCAAATTCCAAAATGACATTTTAGTAGACTGACATGCTGAACAGATTTGTGAAGTTTCCCCTCGATTGGATCAAAAATGAGGGAGGAGCTTGGTTTTAAAGGTTCATGCTTAAAAACGTCATAACTCTGAAACCATGTGACGCATGACGTCATGCTTGCTGACTTTTTTTGTTCATCATGGGTATGCGATTCTGCCTGCAAAGTTTGGCCTCGATCTGTTCAGCCGTTGCAGAGAAAAAGGAGTTTTCGTGTTTTCATGAAAAACAATATGGCGGCCGAACCACGTGACCTGTGACGTCATAATTACCATTAAAATACTCTCCAGACCGAGTCGCTCCTCCGGTGAAAATTTGATCTCAATCGGTCCAATTATTGCAGAGAAATTGGTTTTTAAAGGAAATTAAAACTTAAAATGGCACTGAGTTAAGGATCATCAGAATTATCAGAATTCCCAAAGTTCAAAGTGCCATAACTTTGTCAAAAATGATCGAAACGTCATGAAGTTTGAACTTGATCTGTAACTTATGAGGAACCATGTGCCAAGTTTGAAATCATGAGCATTAAGCGTTTAGAAAAAAAGTCCGGAAAACTGTTCTTTGCGTGACGGACTGACTGACGGACTGACTGACTGACGGACTGACTGACTGACTGACTGACGGACTGACTGACTGACGGACTGACTGACTGACGGACTGACTGACTGACTGACGGACTGACGGACTGACGGACAGACGGCGTGCAAACCTATAGTCCCCTCCGGTGTACACCGGTAGGGGACTAATAAACGAACTACTAACTTCTAATCTGTTGTGTGGGTGTATCTAGGCATAAGGAAGAACGCTATTGAAAATTGGGTCGCCATGTCAAAATCCAAGATGGCCGCCACCATATATATGTCTCAACCTTGTGGGCGAAATATCTTGAAGAATAAACGAACTACTAACTTCTAATCTGGTGTGTGGGTGTATCTACGCAGAAGGGAGAACGCTATTGAAAATTGGGTCACCACGTCAAAATCCAAGATGGCCGCCTTGCGTCTTCCACTTCGTCAACTCACATCACTTCACCGATGGGGGACCTAGGCCTAACGCTTGTTTTTATTAGTCTTTAATGCTTACAAAGCAAAGGCCATCTCGCTGTACTTCGTGCGTACATCTCCGTCCGGCCATCCGTTAGCAGTTTTCTGTTACCAAGATAACGTATGAACCACTGAAGGGATTTCAACAAAACTTGGCACAAGCATACACTGCAATGCAAAGATGAACTGATACGATGTTGGGTTCAACAGGTCAAAGGCCATGTGCCCTTTCCGATTATTGTCCCCCGTCGTACCGCGGAGCGAAAGGGGGACTATGGTTTTCCTGTGCGTGCGTGCGTAAGCGAAGGACCGCATTCAAATTTGGTGTGTGGGTGCAACCCACATCAAAATCCAAGATGGCCGCCACCATGTATGTCTGATGCCATGTATGTCTGAACATTTTGAGCGGAATATCTTGAAAAATAAGCGAAGTACCAACTTCTAATCTCGTGTGTGGGTGTATCCAGGCATAAAGAAGAACCCATTTGAAAATTGGGTCGCCACGTCAAAATCCAAGATGGCCACCTCCGTGTATGTCTGAACCAGACACATACACACTCCATACGACAGAAGATCCCCTGTCGGCGATTAAAGGGGAGGGGGAAATCCAGACGCATTTCCCGCCCCACACAAAAATGGCCTCAAAAACAGGGTTCCAGGCGATGTGAGGGATCGTTGATGCATTGAAGAAACGACAGTTATTGTAACATAAATAGCGAGGGTTTAGGCTAATAAAAGTGGTTTTTAGGATAATCCAACAACAGCACCAAAAACACCTCCATGCTTGGCTCCTTCCCTGCTTTTCAACCAAGTCCATATCATTTGAAGGGAAAACAAACACAAAGCTGGTTGCCATGTTATATAATAACACCAGTATGGAATTTGACAATGAAGTGTTTGTGGCATGGCCACCACCAGTTGCTTGCCCTGAAGCCCCCACAACTCTTTGTCCGCCCTGTGTCGGTGACTGGCTTTGGAGGCCAACTTAGAAGTGTGGTTTACCCAAGAACGATCATGGCTGCTGGTAAGACCCAAAATGCTTGAGTGACTAAACTTCTTCAAGAGGATTGTTCAGAAAGTAGATGGGAAGGTTTTCCAGGATTGAAAGACATGTCCAAATGTTTGACTGAATTTTAATTCCATCAAGGTCTGTAGAGAGGGAAGAGGCTGCTGCTTGTCTTTCTGAAGGATGAGGGATTTCACTAGAGAGGGTGGAGCTGTCAGCAAAGAGATAAAGAAGATCTTCCAGAATCAGATAGATCATATATGCAGATTAGATTTCCAAGTAGATGTAAGATGACCTAGGTTAAATTATAGGGTGAAAAGGGCAGAGAAAAGATGTGTAAGAGTAGCAGAACTGTATTTTAGTGCACGTGAGATGATGCCGTCTGGTGCAGTGGCAGATTCAGAGTCGAGGGTTGCCAGAAATAGTAGTAGTAATCTTTATTGTCTCATACCCATAGAAATTCCTCTTCAGTGACACTGCAAGTTCAAAACATAATGTAGAAACATAAAACATAAAAAGGAATAAGAATAACAAAGATATAGAAGATGTACTCAACAGCAAAATGGCAAAAAATTTGATTTTCAACATTTGAATTGCAAATGGTATAAATTACTTATTGAAAATGTTCTTCTTAATAAACATAGAACGAAGGCGTCTCTCTGATGGCAGTTTTTCAAAAACTCTGCTCAAGAAGTGACTTTCATCGGTACATACATGCATCGACTTCCTTTTGAACACGAGTAAATGTGGAGACTCCATACTAGTTAAAGGTCCACCCACTTTAAATCCAGTCCTTCCACCCATTGTAATGACCTTTCTCAGTCGTGACCTGTTCCGCACATTTAGATAACTACACCAAGAAACCAAATAAAATGACAACACGCTTATCAGCAAGAAATTTGTTACCATCTGCATAATGTTTGAGCTAACACAAAATTAATTCAACTTCCTGAGAGATACCAACATTGATTCATTGCACACAGTTCATCGGTATTTCCATCAAAAGTTACCTTGTTATCAATAATAGTGCCCAGGTATTTGGATTTGTTAACAATTTCTACCTCTTCGCCATTTATGGTTACAGGCTCATGATTGTGACCTTTTCTGAAATCCAAATCACCTCTTTAGTTTTGCACACATTCAGAATGAGACAAAAGTCCTCAACACTGATTCAATGCATCAATAGCAAACACCTCGACTTTCTCAGGTGCAAATGACACAGATCCCTGGAGCAGTTGGCTGCAATTGGGTACAATGTTGACGGTGCGGTGGGTTGGGGACACGAGCTTTGGAAGCAAATTGGGCAAATACATGTAGTATACGGGATTTGAACATGGGTTTCTCTACCATCTTGAGCCTTTTGTTCAGTGGGGAACACTAAACAGGTCATTCGAACCAGGTTATATGGATCCTGACAGAAGTGTCTGCACCACTGAGTCCCTGTCACCATCTTATCTGATTAACCTTTCTCTTCTGTTGTCCTGCACTCTTCTATGATCCTTGATATAGGTGTTAAAGAAAAGGAAGGGAGGACACACAGGTGGTTGGTTTTTGATAGACTGATGAAGATCAGTCATTTGGAGAGTACAGGTTGCCTTATTCACTCAAACATGGAACTTATATGTCTGTATTTTATTTATTTTTACTCACGCAGCGGCCAAAGACAGAGCACGCAGGTATTGGGATGATCTCGTCTATGGGTTTGTTACTTGTGAAATTGAAGGTTTGCAAGTATATTGATAGGTCTGGTCTGTTATTACCACTGTCACCTATGGTGGACAGAGGTTATGTTTCACCCCTGTCTGTTTGCCTGTGAGCAGGATATGTCAAAAAGTTATAGACAGATCCAAACGAAACTTGGTGGACAAGTCGGGTGTGTGACGAGGACAAATTGATTAGATTTTTGGGAAGAGCCGGATCCGGATACGAGAATTTCTAAGTGATTCTTCATCATTGAGAGATTGGGCCAAAACCAATATCTCAAAACGTTGTGGATGAGTTATGCCAAAACGTGGTAGATGAGTTGGTTAGATGACGAGAACAAACCCATTAGATTTTGGTTCAGGTCCCAGATGCAGATCTGGCCTATCAGTGGGATACAAAACGAAAACTGTTCAGCCTGGTGGAGGTATGCATTTTAAATAGATTTTATTTGCTTCAACTCACGTTCAACAATTTTACTCTTCTCTCGAAGAAGTGAGCAAAGTAATGTTGGATGTACAGTCGTGGCCAAAAATATTGGCACCCTTGCACTTTTTTCAAACAACTCACAATTTTCTCTGAAAATAAATTGAAATTAACAAAAATATTTGGTTTCCACAATTCTTTATTTCACTGTTAATATTACAGAACCATTGTTTTTGATTCAGAACTTAAGACATCCTTTTAAATAATAAAATAAAATAAATGGCATTGACAAAATTATGGACACCCTCGGCTTAATATTTGGTAGCACAGCCTTTGGACAAAATAACTGCAGTCAAGCGCTTCCTCTAGCCATGAATGAGCTTTCTACACGTCTCTACTGGCAGTTTTGCCCACTCTTCTTGTGCAAACTGCTCCAGTTCTCCCAGATTTGAAGGGTGCCTTCTCCCAACTGCTGTTTTCAGATCTCCCCACAGGTGTTCAATGGGATTTAGATCTGGACTCATTGCTGGCCACTTCAGAACAGTCCAGCGTTTCTTGAACCATTCCTGGGTGCTTTTTGAAGTGTGCTTGGAGTCATTGTCCTGCTGCAAGACCCTTGACCTTTGCCAGAGACCCAGCTTTCTGACACTGGGTTTATCATTGTGCTCCAAAACGCCTTGGTAATCTCCTGATTTCATGACGTCATGCACATATGCAAGGCACACAGTGCCAGAGGCAGCGCAGCAACCCCAAAATATCACTCAACCTCCTCTATGTTTGACTATAGGGAATGTGTTCTTTTCTTTGAAGGCTTCATTTTGTTTTCTGCAAACATAGAGATGATGTGCTTTACGAAAAGCTTTAATTTGGTCTCATCTGTCCACAGGACATTTTCCCAGAAGGATTTTGGCTTGTTCAGGTGTGTTTTGGCAAACTCCAGTCCGGCTTTCTTATGTCTCACTCTCAGCAGTGGGGTCCTCCTGGGTCTCCTACCATAGAATCCCCTTTCATTGAGTTGGTGACGGATGGCGCAAGTTGAAACTGTCGTACCTTGTGTCTGAAGGTCAGCTTGAATCTGTTTGTTTGAATGGTGGAGAAAGCACCCCGATCAACTGTCAATCATTCGCTGCAATCTTCGATCAGGTTTTCTCTTGCTGCCACGTCCAGGGAGGTTGGCTACAGTGCCATGGGTCTTAAACTTCCTGATAACATTGTGTACGGTGGACACAGGAACATCAAGGTCTCTGGAGATGGAATTGTAGCCTTGAGATTGTCCATGCTTGGCTACAATCTTGTGTCTGAGCTCCTCTGACAATTCTCTGGTTTTCTTTCTTTTCTCCATGCCCATTGCGGTACACACAGTGACACAAAACAGAATAATGACTCCTTTTCTCTGTTCAAACTGGTTGAATGAATGATTTTTATATTGCAGGCACCCGCAACTCACCACAGGTGAGTTCATTTCCAAAGTAAAGGAGAATCACCTGCTTCAAATCTAATTATTTCTAGCAACTTATAAAAGGTGCCAATAATATTGTCTGGGCCATTTTCGGATTTCTGTGTGGAATAAGCTAAGATTTAGTAATTTGTTCAGCTCTTGTTTAGTTCCACTGCAAACCAAAGAAATACATATGTGGATACCAAAATATTTTTCAATTTAAACAATTTTCTGGAAGAAATGGTGCACTATTTGAAAAAAGTGCAAGGGTACCAATATGTTTGGCCATGACTGTACAGTGTACAGTGCCTTCAGCAAGTATTGTTATCTTTGTGGGGGTAGGTGACGAATTGCCATAATGGAGATAGGAATGTGGAGGTTTTAGCATGGACCATGGACACGAAGAAGAAGAACCTGGATGTAATAAGTAGGGAGCCTGTCAGGTTGTGTTTGCATGTCACAATAAGGGGCGTGGTTTTTGTGTTGACTGGAAAGGGCTCAAGATTAATTCTTTCCCGTGTGTAATTGGCCCTTGTGATTTTTCCCGTGTTTTTTTTTTTTTTTTTTTTTCCATTCATTCAGCCGGCCATGCAATGGGGCTCCATTAGCCACCACACCATCAAGGCCGACAAAAACCCAGCGCTTTTCTTTTTCATTCATTCAGCCGGCCATGCAATGGGGCTCCATTAGCCACCACACCATCAAGGCCGACAAAAAACCCAGCGCATTTGCCGATTGGGCTTATCCCACGCCACAACCACCGACGTAATATGAACATTCTCGAGAGACTAAACTCCTCCCCCGACGACTCGTAATGGAGAGATTACGCCCCGAGCTTCGTGATTGGTTAAGGAGCCATGGGGCGATGAACAGCACTCGGGCGATTGGACAGAGTGTGACGTCAGATGGCTGGAAGGTTCGAGGAGGAGTAAAGAGGCAGAATCCATCTCTCTCTCGCGCTCTCTGGTGCTGGCTTCGTGTAGGGCGGACGCTTTTTGCCTCTGCTTCTCGGCTGCGGCTTGCTCGTGTGCGCTTTTTGGGAGAACTTTCGGAGCTAGAGTGGACTTTTGCGATTGTGAGGAGGAGGTGTTAGTGGCGGTTTGTGGGTCCGCATTGTGCTTCCCTGGACGGCTGAGGGACCCGAGGGAGGACTGCCCTGAGAAGGGACCTTGCGTTCTTGGCGCCGAGGGGCGGCCATCTTGTGTGCTTCCCGCCTGTGGGGCTTTGAGCTTTGACGACCAGCAAGCTTCTAAAAGTCTCGTTGAGCAAGCTGAGTGCCGGCCGATATAAAAAGAACATGGTTTTATTTTTCTTTAATTTGTTGTGGCCTGAATTTAAAATGGTTTAAATTAAGATTTTTTTTGTCACTGATCTACACATAATACCCCATAATGTCAAAGTGGAATTCTGTTTTTAGAAATTTTTACAAAATACTTAAAATTTATTCCAATTTAAATTCAGGCTGTAACAACAAAATGTGAAAAAGTCAAGGGGTGTGAATACTTTCTGAAGGCACTAAGATTAAAACTTGTGCAGCCTGTGTCGAAGTGCTCAGATAACGTAAGCACCATGCCTTTCTGTCCCACTTGCAGCTGGAATCAAAGCTGATAACAATGCTAAATTTGCTTATCAGTTGAAAAAAACATTTCTCTTCATATATGTTTATAAACAATTGCACGAGCTGAACAAAAGTGCTGTGGTAATTTATTTTATTTATTTACCCTGCCCCAACCCCAACAGCTGTTCACTTTGTCCTAAAGCTTTTTATCATTTTTATCTTTCACTTTATCTCATATCTTTCACTGACTCTAGAGAGAGCTACGTGAAACATGTTATGTTGACTACTGATTAACCCCTGATTCCTGGCACAAAATAAAATAAAATGTTATCTACATGTTCAACAATTACTACACAAGCTTTCACTGAAGTAGTTCTTTCAAAATGGAAATGAATTTTGACACAACACACTTTTCCCCCAACACGCCCCCTTCCCCTCCCACCTCACCCCCCTCCGTCCCCCAGCCTCCTGCCCATTTGAGTTTTCTGACTTTGTCAAAATTGTATACTTTGAAAAATGATGACTTTTATCATCAACTTTATGTCAGTATTTGAAATAATTACAGAAACATGACAAGAGTCCCAAACGATGAGTAATTGTAACACATTGTGAAGGCACCATTAGTGTACAATAGATTATTACAGGAAATACAATGTTCTTCAGTTTTACAATGCACTAGTATCTTGTATGTGAGGCCCTTACTTTACCCAGAGCATTAGGCATATTTTTCATACGGCTATTCTGTTTATCAATGTGCAATTGGGAAATATTGTTCCTTCATGTCCTGGATTAGGCTTGGGTTACACTTGCCCACGGAAATGAAATCCATGTCTGTTGGTGTGGCTATA
This sequence comes from Myxine glutinosa, assembly GCF_964187855.1. Classification (NCBI taxonomy): domain Eukaryota; kingdom Metazoa; phylum Chordata; class Myxini; order Myxiniformes; family Myxinidae; genus Myxine; species Myxine glutinosa. The sequence continues at coordinate 89,121,821 of NC_136270.1, forward strand.
CCTGTTTTCCGTACTCTGTTGCCCGTTTGCAATCCTTGCTTGTTTCAGCTGTTGTATCCATTTTTCAAAAGTTTAGTACTGTATATCGTATAGTTCGGTCGTTATAGTTGCCCTCATCCTTTTTTTTTTTTTTTTCATGGACTATTGAATGTTTACAGTAATTGAGCAATGTGACATTTGCACACTACCCAGGGTGTTTTAGCCATGTTGATTGATCGCGTAACGATGATCGAGTATAGAAATGGCTCGCCCATGTAGCGTATATTCTCCAAGTATGACATTACAAGCCTGTCATAAGCAGAGATTTCCGAACGAGAAGTTAAAAAGCTACACCTGTCTAGAAGCCCGCTGTATTGCAAAAAATGGTTGTTGTTTGGAAGATCCTTAAATTCAAGAATGATGGCATCGTGAAGTAGTATAGCTGTCCGGCAGGCAAGCCTCAGGCAGACCAGTCCTGTGGTTGAGCCGACAGAACTTAAGTCTGGCCTGCTGGGCAGCTATGCTAGTTAAGGGTGTCTTAATTTTATAATATGCCCACATTATTTTTGATCTCTTAAAAAGAAAATTTTGCATTTTATCACCAAATATATATTTGAGACACAAATTTATTTCAAAAAACGATCTCCCCTTTGGGGCTGCACTCATTTGGACTTGACACTGTCACTCTTTCCATTGTTTTTCACTTCTCATGAACATATTCGTAGACAGGCTTTTAATTTCAGATATCCGGGCCTAAAAGGCCAAACTTTCTGTGATGTGAATTGCTCTTTGCTAAATTACATTTTTGTAGTCTGACATTGTAGTTGTTGAATGGCAAAGAATAGGATGACAGATTTTTTTTTAATGGCCCTTTTTTACTTTGATAAAATGTATCATCAAACTTGACGGAAAAGTTTCAATTGTATCTTTTACTGACTTTTAGTACTTTATTCTTAAAATTTTGAGAATGAAAAAACACTGAATTTTGGTTTTATCACCCAGGACATGGTCTGGTCCGGCCTGGAGCCCTGCACAAAGCATCTCTTCAGTGTTGATCTCTATCCAGTCGTTGATGACAGAGAACCCATATCATAATGAGCCAGGTTTTGAGCAGGTATTATTTACATATTTACTGTGTCACTGCTCCCCAATTCATTTTATATTTTCTTAAATCAAAGATTAATTACCCTTGCCTGAGGAGAGGGTATTGCATTTGAGTCCGTTTGTTTGTCTGTCTGTCTTTTTGTTTGTTTGTTTGTTTGTTTGTCCGCACAGAATAAATATGATTTTCTCTGCAACCTTTGGACCGATTGACAGGAAATTTTCACCATAGGTGCAACTCCACCTGTATAATTTTTACGGCGTAGCCCATAGGGCAAAGCCGTCTAAAACAGTGTTTGTCCATCTGTATGTATGTCTCCTCAAACCAATCAGAGCTGAGGATCTAGTCACATGACAGGGTGATGTGATTACATCTGATGTCATTACGGTGGTATGGCGGCTGACTCTCCGCACACCGCCATTTTGATTTATATGCCGTTCATGCCGAACATATCGTCGAACCTGTCATATATCACAATCGCCATGCTCTACCTTTACGTTTTTCAATCAATGTGAAACACAAACAAACCGATTGTTAAAATGACATCAAATAAAAACGTCTCTTCCAACAAAACGGTACGTACCCAACCCTTGTGGGGTATATAGATTACAATAGATCTTCCCTCAGTTCTGTAAGTAAAACTTACCTCATGGATGTCTGGATTCCTCCAAATTTCTTTGTTTAATGTTATAAACAGCATTAGCGACTGTTTAAAAAGCTAATCATGTGTGTTTGTGGTTTATAATATATTACAAGCCCGGCTACGCCGCTGTTGGACTTTCAGTCTTGTTTAATGATAATTATGACACCATAGGTCACGTGGTATGGGCGCCATCTTGGAAAAACCTAAATACTTTGCACCTCTATATCTCTAAAAGTGCTGCATAGGAAAAATTGAGACATGGCTCATTGTAAAGAACTCTCCATGTGGAATAACATCTGTTAATGATGATGTCATAGGTGCCTCCATTATGACGTCATAATTCGACAAGTACAAAACTTCATCCGATCAAGATGAAATTTCTTGAGCATCATCTAGGGATAAATTGTTGGAGAAAAAAAATAATGAAAACGTCATCGGTCATGTGGTTCGGCCGCCATATTTGTTTAAACACAAAAGCCTTAAAAACCACTGAGAACACGTCCTGGCAAGGGTCTGCAATCTCTGATTGCTCTTTCTAGTTATCATTTTATTTCTGACAGGATCGGTCAGGTAGAGCCAGTGTAGTTCCGTTTCAACAAAAATGCCTTTCCGTTTCCAAAATAAACCTAAATTATGTTTCAAACATGAATGAACTCACTGTGGTCACAGCCTGAAACACAAAGTCCAGTAATGGGCCAATTGGGAAATGCACATTTAAAGCACTCTTAAAAGATGGGTGAACAGCACGATTGGGAAACATATTTAATGCGCTATTAAAAGATTAACTCGACACCTCTCATCCGTGTCACCCTCCCCACTGTTATATCAGAATGAGCTGATTTGTCACGCAGTCACGGATTGCTTAACCCCAATATGGGGCCTTTCTAAAATTACACAACTTTTTTTTTTCCCCGTTTTTATTTTTTTATTTTTAGTAATTTGCATCGCATAATGCTTGATTATGTAACGTAATGTAGCGCTTGATTACCGTGTGTCTGATATACTGTGCATGCTGATGGGCTTGATTAAACCTTATTAATCATCGACATACGATTCGATTTTTTGGGGGTACCTCATCGTGAATAGCGCGCGACAAACAAAGCCAATGGAAGTCTGATGCAACAAACCCGGGCAGTGTATAATCAGCAGAGGCCTACAGGCCGAATGTGTTAGGCCCACCAGAAAACCAAGATGACAGCCTACAATTTTGTCTCCGTGCTATGGTGGGTGGAGTCAAGCGACAGGTGTGGGTGTGGTCCAGCAGCTGTCCAAACAATGGGTGCACATTTCAAAAATCGACCAACAACAACAGCAACCCGAAGCTCTTGTAGACTTGCGACATTTCGTAGGTAAAAATACATTTTGTTTCATGTTATCAATGGAAAAGGAAGCACTTGTTTGTGACCCTGTTTTTTGTATTGAAATTATTATTTGTATTGAGAAAAGAAATACAATTTTCCTCAAGTTTCGTATTCAAAACCATCTGCGGAATGCCCCTTGGCGATGTATTTATTTATTTTTACTACTTTTCGTAATTACGCTGTGGGAATTAAGTCTGTAGTGGAACGCACACACGATATAGTGGGTATTTTATTTGTAATTTGACCTAATCCTGTCTTTTTCTGTAGTTTAATACTTCCTGTTTTACGGTGTCATTTTTGGTTTTCTATTTCAAGTCACCCATTCGGTGAATTCCGTCCATTCTCTTCGAAAATCACTATCTCTAGATCGGTGTCATAGTTTTGACACGGCAAGCAAATTATTGCATATTTTCGATGAACGACACGATAATTTATCCAATTGTGAAAATGTAATTCTCATTGTGAATTTTTATCCCAGTGTGTGAATCTCAGTGTTGATGTAAATTTGATTATGCATTTGGTTATCAATGCTGAGAGGCCTGTTTAATGTTTATTTGCAATGTCTGTTTTCATTTGTGTATTTTTATTTTTATTTTTAGGAACGCCATTCAGGAGACAGCAAACGCTATAACGAGTGCATCAGGCATGAAGCAATTCGAGTCGCTGTTTGCGATATGCTTGAGGGGCGCTCTCCCAGTCCAGAGTCTTTACTGTAAGACCTAGTGCTATGATGGTTCAAGCATCAAAGTCGTTGAGTTTACCCATTCCATTCTTGAAATAGTGTGCAATGTGAAACAACCTTGATGGATAGAGTTTTCTGTAGTGATTTTGAAAGACTTGGAACAATTGTATTGCTCAACACATGGAAATGTATGAGGGTTGCCCTATAAGTAAAACTTGTTGGGCCATAACGTCTTTATTCCTAAAGATCCAGCCACATAACTTTTGCTTTTCTTGCTTTTCCACATAACTTCCGTTTAGTTAATTCAACGTTTCTCCCACATATGCCTAAAATCAATCTTGGAATTTGTTCCATGTTCAAATTTCATGTTCAAATTTCAGCCACAATTTCACAGTGTGTTTGACTTTGACATTTTGTGAAAAATATTTCCTATGTTTTGAGCAAATGTATTTGTATCTTTAGCGATCAATTTTCTTTTCGTCGGTTACGTTTGTGCATTTTGATGCATGGGCAAACTGGAGAGTTCATAAAACGCCTTACCCTGTGCAGTCTTGAGAAAAAAGACATGGGAAGGGACTTTTCAACTCTTGCTTTGTATTTCCGAGCACAATCGTAGTAATCCGAGCACTCAACAACAACAACAACATGCATTTTAAGGCCATTTTCCCCGCTAGAGCGGGGGTTAGCCTTGCGGTCCCCATGACAATCTTCTCCATTTTGCCCTATTTTCTGCATCTCTCCTTGTTAACCCCCTTGCCCGCATTTCTTCTTCCACCATCTTTAGCCAAGTCTTTCTCGGTCTTCCCCGTCCTCTACTTCCTTCTACATTAATTTCCATCACTCTTCTCAACCAGTCACTTTCATCCTTCCTCAACACATGACCAAACCATCTCAACCTGTTACTCTTCACAGCATCAATCACAGGCAATATTCCCATCATCTTTCGCAATTCATCATTTGTCTTCCTCTCTCTCAATGATACTCCGCACTATACGGAGTCGATACAACGACAATCCGAGCACTCGTAGTAAACAAATTTACTACGAGTTGCGATTTTGTCTAAATAACTCTGAAAGCGAGCGGCAAAATTTGATTGGTCGAGATGTGTAAAATGTAATATTTTGTAAAAATTTTGTCCAAAGTACTGCTAAATTGCAGGTGCCTGTTCCGATTTGTGTTCTACAGTGTTCAAAATATAAAATTCAATTGAAATGAAGTAGTTCCTCGATCATAGACTGACACCTATAGACAAACAGAGTGAACCAATTGCTGCCTAACCCTTCTTTGCACTTCGCACGTGTGATAATTAACGAGTAATCAAGCCTCAATTTTCTCTGAGCACAATTTTTGCTGTGTTCTCACCTGTTGCAACATTCGTTGGTCGGCGGCGGCCTGATTTCTGATAACTGTTTTACTATCTTTGTGGCAAGCACATCTTCGAATATTGTAAACTATGACATGTGGTCTAAAGATTTGCGGTGCAATTTGAAAATAATGTCGCACTTTCGTTCCCACGTTATAATCACCGATCACATTTCAGCGTGATGCCGAAAACACCAAAGCTGATCACTTCGCAGAGGACGATGACAACCACAATTTACTTTCAAGTACTCAAAAGAGCACTGGAATGCCTCAACTCTGTGTTTGCTTCAAAATATTGTGTCCCAAACCCGTCTCTCTCTCTGTATCCACCGTACCCAGTCGTACCGAGCTGCTCCTGGACTCTGTATTCTTCTCTCTTGACAAGGTGGAGAAGTTTCTGTCAATCCTCGACTCTGATTCTGCAACTGGACCAGACGGCATCAGCCCACGGGTCCTAAAATCCTGCTTGGCCGCTCTTTCACACCCTCTCTCTGTTCTCTTCACCCTCTATTTTGCTCAAGGTCATCTGCCATCAGCTTGGAAATCAGCCAACATCACCGCTTTACACAAAAAAGGTGCAAAAACAGATCCTTGCAACTACAGACCAATCAGCCTGCTCCCAATTATCAGCAAAGTCATGGAATCCATCATTGCTTCGGATATCAAATCCTTCCTCTTCTCCATTGGTTTGATCTCTGATCATCAATTTGGATTCAGACCTATTCTGGACACGCTGCTTCTGCTGTCTCAACAATGGATGGAGGTCCTCAATGTCAAACAGGAAATTAGAGCCGTTTCCCTTGACACATCATGTGCCTTCGATGCAGTCTAGCACCCCGCTCTGCTCACCAAACTCTCCTCCGATGGTATCCATGGAAATCTCCACGCATGGCTGGCGGACTTCCTCTCTGGTCGTACTCAACGTGTCCCCTGAAATGGATTTCTCTCATCTCCCGACGATTTCTCTCCTCTCGACGTCTTTTCGAAGCTGTCTATGCGCTCACGCTTTCGAAGTTAAGTAATTTTTCCACAATTGTGTTTTTGTCGAAACTGTATCTATTTTTCGGTGTGTGTACCTATAGTGAGTGTGTCTTTAGTAAGATTCTCGGTGTTAATTTTTCATACATGTATACAAAATCGTCGGTTAATTCGTGTCATGTATTCTGAGGCCTAGTAGGCTACCGTGTCCGACCTTGAGGCTTTGTTTTTCTCTCAGCGGTTCGTCAATTGCGCTGCAATTACTTTCGCTCTGTTTTTGTCCCAGTCTTTCACCCCATACTTCCTTGTTTAAAATCTCAACTCAAAAAAAAAAAAAATTTTTCCTTCTCTGTTCTTATTCGTTTATTCGTTGTTCTTATTTGTTCGTTCGTTCTTCGATCACGTTGTTCGTGATCACGTGATGACGTTAAAAATGTTTAAACATTCCCCTGAAGAACTGTATTCTGTCGTATATTATAACACCTTTTTCTTCTTCTTCTATAAAAGGATGCTTTCGACTTGCTCACCAAATCTATTCATTCCAAAAAAAAGTTCCATCTCTTACAGTTCCTTTTTTCTACATTCCCGAAACTCTCCTGCACTCCACCCCTCCTTCAGCATCCTCAAAAAACGTATTTTTGACTCGAAAGTCTCAAGAAACTAATTTTGCAATAAATGTTCGTTTCCCATTAATCGTACACTTTTCAAAATCCAATGTCACCCCTCCTCTCCAAATCTTCCCCATCACCCTTCCCTCCAAAACTTCCCCATCACCCCTCCCCTCCAAAACTTCCCCATCACCCCTCCCCATCAAAACTTCCCCATCACCCCTCCCCTCCAAATCTACCCCCTTGCCCCTCCCCTCCAAATCTTCCCCATCACCCATCTCTTTCAAGTATTCCCCCTTGCCCCTCCCCTCCAAATCTTCCCCATCACCCATCCCTTTCAAATCTTCCCCCTTGCCCTGCCCCTCCAAATCTTCCCCATCACCCCTTCCCTCCAAAACTTCCCCATCACCCCTCCCCTCCAAAACTTCCCCATCACCCCTCCCCTAACTTCCCCATCACCCCTCCCCTCCAAATCTACCCCCTTGCCCCTCCCCTCCAAATCTTCCCCATCACCCATCCCTTTCAAATCTCCCCCCTTGCCCCTTCCCTCCGAAACTCCCCCTACACCCCTCCCCTCTGAGACTCTCCCTCGCTCCTCCCCTCCTAGACTCCCCTCTCACCCCTCCTCCTCAAAGCGTCCTCCCCGCTTCTTCCCCCTTCCAACTTTCACCTTCATCTCCCCCAACCTTCTGCCTCGCTCTTCCCCCTCCTCAAATAACACCTCACTGCGCCTCACCCAATCACCATCAAACCTTTTGTCCGCCCCATTCTTCCCTTTCTCCAAGCTATTCTGAAATCTCTGACACACCTTCAACAGCTCTCCCTACCTCTCCCTCCTCTTCCACATCTTACCCTACCCCCCCCCCCCCCCCCTGTTCTGTATCCGATGCTCCCCCTTCCTCTTCATTAACGGTATGGACCTCAAACATCCAGCGCCTTCGCTCAAACTTGACTGATCTCTCCATACAGGTTGCTTCTGGCAAACCAGACATGATCTGCTTAACAGAAACTTTCATCCTTCATGATGTCTCTGATTCCTTGGTATCTCTCCCAGGTTACTCCCTCTTCCGGTATGATGGACCTGAGCCTCGTCCTGGAGGTGGGGTTGCTATCTTTATAAAAAAAACTCTCTTCCTCACTCGCCCTGCACTGCCCTCTCTCCACCTCACCCCCAGGAATACCTTTGGCTACGGCTTCCCCTTCGCTCCCACCTTTTGTTCATATGTGTGTTGTACCGTCCACCAAACAGTGATGACTCAATCTACATCTCGCTGTCTGATAATATGGACCAACTTCTATCTACCCATCCCAACTCTCTCTTCCTCATATGTGGTGATTTCAATTGTCACCATGCCAGTTGGCTGGGTGTGGGTACCTCTCTCACCAGCCATGGCTCTTCAGCAAAGGACTTCTGCGACTCACTGGGGCTGACACAATCTGTCAATTTCCCGACCTGGATCTCAGTCAACGCAGCATCTTCTCTTCTGGACTTGGTTATGACTAACTTCCCTCAAAATGTCTGCGGCTCTTCTTCTGCTCCAATCGGCTCATCTGATCATGTGCTTGTTAAAGTGGACATCTCTCTGACCATTCTCAGAGAGCCTCCTCAGCGTCGACGAGTCTGGCATTTCACTCAGGCCAACTGGCACGGTCTTCAAGCAGCCATCAATCATCTGGACTGGTCTCCCATCTCTACCGCCTCTGACATCAACTCATCCTGGGAATTCTTCCAAAGTAAATTGCTCTCTTCATCAATGATCTCTCCGACTCTCTTGAAAATCCTCTCGATCTCTTTGCTGATGACTCCACTCTCTGCCGCTCCATTCCTCATCCCTCAGATCGGCAGTCTGCAGCCTCCTCACTCTCTGCAGACCTGGACAAAATCACAGACTGGGCAAACAAGTGGAACATGTCTTTCAATCCTGACAAATCGCACACTCTTACGATGTCTCTCCGAAAAGACCAACTGGACAACCCTCCCATCCACCTTCTGAATAATCCTCTCCAAGAAGTTCTGTCACTCAAGCTTTTGGGTCTCACTATCTGCCATGATCTTTCCTGGGAAAACCACATTTTAAATCTGGCCTCCAAAGCGAGTCGCCGACTGGGCATCCTCTGTCGTGCGAAGTCCTTCCTTGGCACACCTGAGCTCCTCACCACATACAAGGCTTTCATCCGCAGCTCAATGGAATACTGCTCTCCTTTCTGGGCTGGTGCTCCTGCCTCACACCTTACTCGTCTTCACGCTGTTGAAACCAAAGCGTTCAGAATCATTGGAATCTCCCACGATGAAGCGAACTCCAAGGGCCTTTCACTCACTCACCGCAGGCAGGTTGGTGGTCCTTCCGTCTTCTACCGACTCCTCTCTGGCCTTGCCCCTGCCTCCCCCCAGCTCTCTCTGGGCTCTGTCCCCCAAATATTCCTCCAGGTCGCACAAGATCTGCCTGCAACCCTCTTATGGTTAAACAGGCAAAATCAAGACTCTCTGCTCACCTTCACTCCTTCATTCCTCTTTTCTCCCACCTCTGGAACAAACTCCCTCACTTTCTTCAATCCCACTCCACCCTCCAGGTCTTTAAAACAGCTGTTCACAACCATCTCTTATCTTCCCCCATCCAAAACCTTGATCTTTTCTACCCCTGCTAATTTCACCCCAAATCCACTTTTTTGAAATACTAACTTCTGTCCTGGAAGTCCTTGGTGTCCTTGTGTTTTATACTTCTCCCACCCCCCCCCCCCCTTCCCACGCCACCTCCCCCCAAGTCCTCTCCCTCCCACACATCTCCCTGCTCTCAAATGTTGTGTTTGTGTGCTTCCCCTTCTCTCCCCATCTTGTCTTCTGCTCCCTCTTTTTATATATTTTGTTTGTCTGGTTGATTTGTTTGTGAAATCAATGTTAGCTCTTTCACGAGCCTCGATTCAATATACAAAAAAAAAAAAAAAAAATCCCCTTCCGGTTCAGGCTGGAGTTCCCCAAGGCAGTGTCCTGGACCCTGTGCTTTTTCTGGTCTTCATCAATGATCTCTCTGACTCTGGAAAATCCTCTCTGTCTCTTTGCTGAGGACTCCACTCTCTGGCGCTCCATACCTCATCCCTCAGATCGGCAGTCTGCAGCCTCCTCACTCTCTGCAGACCTGGACAAAATCACAGACTGGTCAAACAAGTGGAACATGTCTTTCAATCCTGACAAATCTCACACTCTCACTATGTCTCTCCGACAAGATCGACTGGACAACCCTCCCATCTACTTTCTCAACGATTGTCTCGAAGAAGTTCTGTCACTCAAGCTTTTGGGTCTCGCAATCTGCCATGATCTTTCATGGGAAAACCACATTTCCAAGCAGGCCTCCAAAGCCTGGAATCTCCCACGATGAAGCTAACTCTGAGGGCCTTTCACTCACTCACCACAGGCAGGTTGGTGGTCTTTCTGTCTTCTACCGACTCCTCTCCGGCCTAGCTCCCCCAGCTCTGTCTGTGCTCTGTCCCCCAAATATTCCTGCAGGTCGCACAAGATCTGCCAGCAACCCTCTCATGGTGAAACTGTCAAAATCAAGACTCTTTGCTCACCTTCACTCTTTCATTCGTCTTTTCTCCTGCCTTTGGAACAAACTCCCTCACTCTCTTCAATCCCACTCCTCCCTCCAGGTCTTTAAAACAGCTGTTCACCACCATCTCTTATCTTCCCCCATCCAAAACCTTGATCTTTTCTACTCCCGTTAAGTCACAAATACAATTTTATTGTCACAAATAAATAGTCACAAATTTTACAAATATCATCTAACACCATTGTTGCATATAGTTTGAAAATTATGATGTCCGTAGGTCACGTGGTTTGGCAGCCATCTTGGATAGAAAAACGAACCTTATCCGATCAACACAAAACTTCACAAACATGATCCCCTACCCATACATATGCAGAGTGTGCATTTTTATGGTTATATGTCACGTGGTGTGGCAGCCATATTAGCTTAAAAGCCGATATTTAAAAAAATCCCTTCTCTGAAACTGCTTCACCGATCGATGTGAAACTTGTCATGGCTGGTGAAAATGTGATCCTTGAAAACATCTGAAGGGATTTAAATCAAACTTGTTTATTTTTAGGACAGTTAACGAGGACATATACCCATTGTGGGATTCTGCGGAGGCATATTGGCGAGGGGTCGCATTGCTCTAGTTTATTTTTATTTTGTGTAATGTCAGGCTTAGTTCCACGACTCTATCCAACCAAATGTCTTGGAACATCTTTTTCAAGTCTAGAAAATTTCCAGTCTTTCTCATGTGCCTAAATGTGAATATCATTAGTGCATGCAGTATTAAGAGTTAGGGAACAGCCTTGGTGATCAGTTTCAGGGCATCATGTCTCAGAAGAAAAACGCTAACAAGATTCTAACTTGGGATAGTCACCAGCTGTACTGTAGTAGAAACTTCCATCAGGAAGATTTGAACCATCCTAGCCATCTCCAAGTGAACTATAAGCAACAATTTCAGTAAGTAGATGAGTGATATCAAAACAAGTTCCATACGTATGCTCACAGCTATATCCCATTATCCCATTCTCCTCCCCTCCCAAGTTTGCTTGCAAATATTCTTCCTGGTTTTCATTCCAAAGTCTAAGCTGGATGGCCACCTCCATTCATTTAGCAACAATAATGTTTTGTCATCCAAAATCCCGATTCCCGGTGTGGACCCTGGTTAGAATAGGTGCACCATATCCTGCGTGTCGTAAGAGGCGACTAAGAGGGTTGGCGTCAGGAAGGGCATCAGGCCATAAAAACATTGCCTCAAAAAGAGAACCATGACAATTACAACTACATATGGGCAGGGTACAGCCCGAAGTGGAGATCGGTTTCTGAGGTTCGGGACATGGAATGAAGGGACAATGACAGGGAGATCAGGAAAAGTGGTGGAAGTATTGATCAGAAGAAGAGTGGACATACGTTGTGTGCAAGAGATGAGATGGAAGGGAAGTGGTGTGAGAATGGTGAAGGGTAGGCAGGGACAGAAATACAAGTTTGTGTGGCAAGGGTGCCCAGAGGACGTGAATGGTGTTGGTGTCCTGTTTTCTGAGTTTGTAGACAGTGTGATGAGTGTGACTAGAGTGAGTGAAAGGTTGATGTTGGTGAAAATGATGATTGGAAAGCTCTTGGTGAACGTCATCTTGGGATATGCTCCGCAGGTTGGTCGGAGCGATGAAGAGAAGGACAAGTTCTGGTGTGCGATAGAGAAGCTGATGGAAAACGTGAAAGATGAGGAAGTTGTTGTGGTAGGAGGAGACCTAAATGGACATGTGGGAAGGAGTATGGACGGTTTTGAGGGAGTTCATGGGGGTTACGGATATGGTGTGAGAAATGGATTAGGTGAAAGGATTTTGGAGTTTGTTGATGGAGCTGATTTGTTCATTTGTAATACTCAGTTCCAGAAAGTGGATAATAAGCTTGTTACATACACGTCAGGTGGGTCGCCGACAACCGTTGACTACCTGATGGTGCGTAGGCGAGATAGGGGGCACCTCCGGGACACAAAGGTGATCCCGGGGGAGGAGGCTGTTTCACAGCACCACTTGGTTGTCTGCGACATAAGGGTGAAAGGTGCGAGGAGAGCTCGGCGGGTGAAGTACCAACCGAGAATGAAGGTGTGGAGGTTGAAAGAGGTGACAGTAAGGGAGGCAGTAAAAGAGATGCTGGGTAGGGTAGAGGATGATGTGGTTGAGCTTGAACATGGTTGGATGTCAATGAAAGATAGTCTGTTGGGAGCTGTTGGTGAGGTATGTGGATGGACAAAAGGACCACCGAGGCACTCGAAAACATGGTGGTGGGTTGAGGAAGTTGGAAAGAGGATTGACGAGAAGAGGAAGAAGTTCAAGGAGTGACAGAAGGCAAAGGGTACCGGAGCAGAAAAAGCAGGGCATGAAAGTTATAAGGCAGCCAAGAAGGCTGCAAAGAAAGAGATAGCAAAGGCGCAGGAGGCATGTCGGAAAATGTTCGGAGAAAGCTTGGATTCGGAAGAGGGTCAGAGAGCGGTATTCAGGATTGCAAAGCAGATAGCGAAAGAGAGGTGTGATGTGATGGGGGTGAGTTGCTTGAAGGATGAAGTGGGACAAATCGTTGTGGACCCAGATGGAATTAGCGGAAGCTGGAAAAGATATATGGAAATGCTGTTGAATTCAGAGAATGAATGGGATGGCAACATCGAGAGCAACCCAGTTTTAGGATCGGCAGAGAAGATAACTGAGAAGGAAGTTGAGGAAGCGATAAAAGCAATGAAGAGTAGAAAAGCTCGAGGGCCGACGGGAGTTGTGGGAGATATGTTGACGGCAGCAGGAAGTTGGGGTGTGAAGAGAATGACAGAGACCTGTAATCTGCTGGTGAAACAAGGCCGCATTCCAGTGGATTGGGAACCGAGTACCCTCGTCCCTCTATACAAGGGGAAAGTTGACCCTCTGGAGTGTGGCTCGTACCGAGCGATAAAGTTATTGGAGCATGGAATGAAGGTATTGGAAAGGGTGTTGTAGAGGAGGATAAGGAAGAAGGTGAAGATCGACAAAATGCAGTTTGGATTTATGCCAGGAAGAGGAACGACAGATGCGCTCTCTATTGTGAGGCAGTTGCAGGAGAAGTACATGGAGAAGAGGAAGAAGCTGTTTCTTGGGTTTGTTGATCTGGAGAAAGCATTCGATAGGGTTCCACGCGAAGTATTGACATGGGCATTGAGGAAGTTAGGAGTGGAGGAATGGTTGATCAGAGTAGTGATGGCAATGTACAAAAGAGCACGCACAGCTGTAAGGAGGAAGGACGGGAACAGTGATGAGTTTGAAGTGAAGGTGGGAGTGCATCAGGGGTCGGTACTAAGTCCACTACTATTTGTAGCTGTGATGGAGGTGCTGGCTCAGAACGTAAAGGAGGGTTTACCGTGGGAGTTGTTGTATGCAGATGATCTGGTGTTGATTGCGGAAAGTATGGATGGACTGAAGGAAAAGATGAACAAGTGGAAGGAATGTATGGAGACAAAAGGTCTGAAGGTGAATATAGGAAAGACAAAGGTGATGGCAAGTGGTAAAGCATGTGGTGAGGTGGAAAGAACTGGGAAGTGGCCATGTGCTGTGTGCAGGAAGGGTGTCGGAGTGAACTCCATTCAATGTACAATGTGCAATGAGTGGGTTCATAAAAAATGTAGTGGTCTGAAAGGGTCATTAACCAGTGTGGCAGCTACATTCATATGTAAGGTGTGCACAGAGGGAGCTGCAGATGGAGGAAATGTTGAGTTGGATCTTGGAGACGGCGTGAAGCTGGAAGGTGTGAAAACATTTTGCTACCTCGGAGACATGCTGAATGGAGAAGGTGGATCAGACTCGGCAACGGTTGCTCGAGTGAGATGTGTTGAGTGGCGTGCTGATGAGGAGGGGAGTGTCGTTGAAGCTGAAGGGAAAGTTGTAGGCTGCATGTGTGATAAGTGTTATGATCTATGGGAGCGAGACATGGGTAATGAACGTCGAGCAGCAACGAAGGCTGAAAAGGGTGGAAATGCGAATGGTTCTGTGGATGTGCAATGTATCGTTGAGAGAGAGGAAGACAAATGATGAATTGCGAAAGATGATGGGAATAGAGCCTGTGATTGATGCTGTGAAGAGGAACAGGTTGAGATGGTTTGGTCATGTGTTGAGGAAGGATGAAAGTGACTGGTTGAGAAGAGTGATGGAAATGAATGTGGAAGGAAGTAGAGGACGGGGAAGACCGAGAAAGACTTGGCTGAAGATGGTGGAAGAAGAAATGCGGGAAAGGGGGTTAACAAGTAGAGATGCAGAAAATAGGGCAAAATGGAGAAGATTGTCATGGGGACCGCAAGGCTAACCCCCGCTCTCGCAGGGAAAATGGCCTTAAAATGCATGTTGTTGTTGTTGTATCCAAAATGATGCTTTGTTATTCTCAGAGAGAGCCCTAATTTAATCAGAAGTGTCATTTATCATTATCATTGTGAATATCATTATCATTAGTCATTTATCATTGTGTTTATTTATCAAGTGTCATTTATCATTATCATTATCAGATAATTATCATTTCATTTTGTTAAGTGTTGAAGCTGCTTTCTAACCCACTGTGTTTAATTCCAAAGAGATATAATTATAAAGGGTAAGTTTAATGGGTTTTAAAGGGCAATTTTCATCAGTTATCTATCTATAATTCCAGTAATCTCTGTGTGTATGTGTGTGTGTCTGTGACCGCTGTTTCTCGACAACCACGGGTCCGATATACTTGAAACTTGCCAGGTATATTGCTGGGGACCTGAGGATGTGCCTTTTCAAGGTTTCATATTAATCGGACAAGTAGTTACCGAGCTATGGCGATTTATTTACCAAACTCCGCAAGCCGTTCGCTTTGGACCAAACCATTTCATGTAAATAGAGGGGGGGGATTGTCACCGTACTCGCAAGCCGTTCGCTTTGGCTTTGCGAATGGACCAAACCATTTCATGTAAATAGAGGGGGGGGATTGTCACCGTACTCGCAAGCCGTTCGCTTTGGCTTTGCGAATGGACCAAACCATTTCATGTAAATAGAGGGGGGGGATATAATTTTAGATATATATATAGTACGGGCATGCCCTAGTAAAGGGAAATTTTAATTGGTTCTCAAGGGTAATTTTAAAGGGTTCGAATTGGTTCAAAATGGTAATTTTAATGGGTTCTAAAGGGTACCTCTAATGGGTTCTAAAGGGTAATTTTAATAGATTATAATGGGTTCTAAAGGGTAATTTTAATGGGTTCTAAAGGGCCATTTTAATTGGTTCTAAAGGGTAATTTTAATGGGTTATAATTGGTTCTAAAGGGTAATTTTAATGGGTTCTAAAGTGTAATTATAATGGGTTGTAAGGGATTCTAAAGGGTACTTCTAATGGGTTCTAAAGGGTAATTTTAATAGGTTATAATGGGTTCTAAAGGTTAATTTTAATGGGTTCTAAAGGGTAATTTTGATGGGTTATAATTGGTTCCAAAGGGTAATTTTAATGGGTTCTAAAGGGTAATTGTAATGGGTTGTAAGGGATTCTAAAGGGTACTTCTAATGGGTTCCAAAGGGTAATTTTAATAGGTTCTGATGGGTTCTAAAGGGTAATTTTAATGGGTTCTAAAGGGTAATTCTCATGGGTTCTAAGGGATTCTAAAGGGTAATTGTAATGGGTTCTAAAGGGTAATTCTAAAGGGTAATTTTAATGGATTCTAAAGGGTAATTGTTTTGGGTTCTAAATGGTTTCGTTCATTTCTAGGCTTTCCCGATTTCGTATTGAAAATGCCAAACTGAACCACTTCCTTCAGACACGGGTGCGATTTTTATTAATGTGTTATTTATTTCAGGAGTGTCATGAGAAAATCCTTCCATGATTACTATGACTTCTATGAGACAACGTGCAAAGAAAAGCTTCATTTGCAGGGACAGGCGATGCAGGTTTGTGTGTTTGTCAGTTTGGTTGTTTTATGAGACCTTGATACACTTTATCACTCGCAGAAAAGTGGATACATCAGATGCAATTGTAGATGCAATTTTTTTTTCTTTTAATCTCAAAGTTTTGCGAACAGATAAATGTTCTGTTATTAAATGTAAAGTTAAATGCTCACCCACTCCTTCCTCCAGGTCTTTAAAACAGCTGTTCACCACCATCTCTTATCTTCCCCCATCCAAAACCTTGATCTTTTCTACCCCCGCTAATTTCACCCCAGATTCACTTTTTTGAAATACCAACTTCTGTCCTGGAAGTCCTTGGTGTCCTTGTGTTTTATACTTCTCCCATGCCTCCTCCCCCCCAAGCCACCTCCCCCCCCCCCCCCCCCAAGCTCTCCCACAGATCTCCCTGTTCTCAAATGTTGTGTTTGTGTGCTTCCCCTTCTCTCCTCATCTTGTCTACCACTACCCTTATTTTATGTTTTGTGTATCTGTTTGATTTTTTTTTGTGTGTGATAAATGTTAGCTCTTTCACGAGCCTCGATCCTGTATACAAAAGTGTGTATCCTCTTGAAGATAATATACAACACCGGTGGATCCATAGGGGAGCGAGATCACACCTTTTTGTCTCCTCTTGTACGCTACCTTAGTTCAGTAACTATACCGTAATTTAAGTAATTGTTTAAACTCATCACCCCACCCTATCCCCACATGCCCATGCATATTGGCCATCTATAGACATCCCTGTGAAACATTTAGACTCCCCTCCTCCTCTCCCCTCATTAAAACATTTAGACTCCCTCGCCCTCTCTTCCTCTTTCAAAATACTGGATCTGAAACTAGACGAGAACAAGGCACCGAAGCAGGATTTCACACTGAGGGGCTGTTGGCATCCATTTGTGAAGGAAACAGGCCAGTTAGAAAGCAGATACTATACTCACATTATACTCTGCTCCTTAATGATGTGAACCTCCTTCTTAGAGGGTTAGGATATGAAAAGAGGTGGTGATGAAAAAAGAAGGGTTAACGTGAAGTTGAAATTTAATCGCTTGTAGAGATAAAAGGGTGGGAGTCCATGATGGGAGTGAGTATGGTGGGTGAATTACGAGGTTTCAAACAAACTGGGTCGTATGATGAAGCGGCCAGATATGCAAGTCATGTTCCAAACATGATATACGTTTGGAAACAATAAAAAGGTGTACGATTATGTAATATGATCATGTAATTATGTAATATTGTTACCTTGGAGACATGCTGAATGGAGAAGGTGGATCAGACTCGGCAACAGTTGCTAGAGTGAGATATGCATGGAAGAAGTTTCGGGAACTGAGTTGCGTGCTGATGAGGAGGGGAGTGTCGTTCAAGCTGAAGGGAAAGGTGTATGCTGCATGTGTGAGAAGTGTTATGATTTATGGGAGTGAGACATGGGTAATGAACGTAGAGCAGCAACGAAGGCTGGAAAGGGTGGAAATGTGAATGGTTCGGTGGATGTGCGGAGTATTGTTGAGAGAGAGGAAGACAAATGATGAATTGCGAAAGATGATGGGAATGGAGCCTGTGATTGATGCTGTGAAGAGGAACAGTTTGAGATGGTTTGGTCATGTGTTGAGGAAGGATGAAAGTGACTGGTTGAGAAGAGTGATGGAAATGAATGTAGAAGGAAGTAGAGGACGGGGAAGACCGAGAAAGACTTGGCTAAAGATGGTCGAAGAAGAAATGCGGGCCAGGGGGTTAACAAGGAGAGATGCAGAAAATAGGGCAAAATGGAGAAGATTGTCATGGGGACCGCAAGGCTAACCCCCGCTCTTGCAGGGAAAATGGCCTTAAAATGCCTGTTGTTTGTGTTGTTGATTATGTAATATGAGAGTGCCTGGAACCACACTTGATAACATGTCACACTTCCAAGTCTGAGAACAGAAACAGATTTGCTAATTGCTGCACTGAGTGTCTGAATTCTTTCCTTATTATTTTTTTATTTATCCTTTTTTAATGAAAGGAAAAAAAAAATTGTCATTTTATTTGATGCCATTCTACCCCCTCCCACCCTCTTCTCCCCACTACTAGGACCCATTTGGTGAGAAGCGTGGCCAGTTTGACTACCAGGGCCTTCAGATAAGGCTCCGGGCTGTGCGCCAGCGGATCCTCCATGCTTTCGATGAGAAGCTCTCTGACCTTGACTCGGACAGCAGCAGCAGTAGCACATCGGGAACAGAGAGCGAGACGCGGAGCGTCTCGTGAGTCGACTTCATTCCCATCACTTGGACACTGTCGAGAACGCAATGTTCAGTCTGAACTACTTGGAAATGAGCAGCTCCATTGAAACAGAAATGTTGTTGGGGTGGGGGGGGGGGGGGGAGGGGGGTATGTGGGACTCGGAGTGGTAAGCAGGTTCCTTTTGGCCTCTTTCGTTTTAGGGGAACAGGTGCCCTTTCCTGGATTTCGCCAGCTTCAGAATCGGGGGACATCTCATATGGTGTGACTCTTTCCCCAGGAATTGGTCGAAGACTTTAAGAGACATTACTTTGTTGGGAATCTGTTTGTTCCATTTGAGGTTGTCAAGAGTCACTGTCTGACTTGTGTTCCATTTAGAAATTCATCATTTGGCAGCTTTTGGACAAATCACATACTCTGTGAACTTTCAGTAAGCCATGGTGGTGCCAGGCCATGATGTCGTTATTTTTATTTACCTTGTTTTTCTAACTTCCAGAAGGAAGTTTTGCTGTTATTTACAATTTGTTCCGCTGCATTGCATTACAATCTGGAATTCATGTTTTACCGGTGGTGGTCGTGACATTCCAAGCAGCTCGCAGCTGCTATATATTGGGGTAAAATGCTGACGTGTTTTGCCAGAAAAGAACCAAATGTTTCGGTTTGATCAGACGAGGGTCTTCGGTGGGAATCATCTCGCCGTATTTCATCACTGGGGTTTGTAGAGCAGTCGGGCAGGTTTGAAGTGGATGACGTGTTTGCGTTTTGTTTGTGCGTGTGTACAGGATCTGTTGCGGAAAGGCGAATCTTTGCTCCAAATACACGGCTCTCGGCATTAACGGTCGATGAGTGCAGTTTCCCCGACACTAATTATGCTGCAAGTCCTTCATTTTTGCCACTTTTGACTCTTGGAACACAAAAAGAAATCCAACCACCAAAGATTGTCATATTTTGTCATTTGTTTTTTTTTTAGGGGGACAGGGTGGGGGGGAGGGCAGGGGATCTCGAACCAACGTGTGAAATAATACGATACATAGCAAATAGTTGATTGCAAAACCAAGCTTTATCACATGATCATTTCACGATTTTGATGCAGAAAACTAATGTTATGTTTTAGTTTTCCGTCCTTGCATTACCTTCGTTTTCTTATTCACACGTTGACAAAACTCTTGTAAGCTGATTATCTGTAAATCTGCAACTTTTCTGTTTAACCCGCACTGCAAGATGTGTCGTAATTAGTGCGAATGGTTGTTTGTTGCCATGATGTTAACAGCAATTAAATATCCAATGAGCTACTGTAAAGTTATTCAACTCTATTTGTGGCATGTTTTGCAAGTGTTCTGACGATCTTTATTCTCTAATGAATGGTGGAATGGAGATGGAAGGTGTTGATAATCCCTAAATAAAGATATCTCTGTCTATAATCTTGTGTCAGTAGTGTCTACATCCTCCTTTGTGAAAACGATCTCTGCATCTTCCTTCATGCAAATTCCTTCCTTGGCACAACTGAACTCCAATCACCGGCAAGGCTTTCATCTGCAGCTTGATGGAGTACTCTGGGCTGGCTCCCCTGCACCTTGCTCAGCTTTACACTGTGGAAACCAAGGCCTTCAATACCATTAGAAGCTGAGTCCTATCGACCTATGACTTTTCCATCGCTGACAGGTCAGTGGCCTCTCTGTCTTCTTCCACCTCCTTTCTGGTTTTGCACCCTCTGCCCTCTCCATGCATTGGCCTACCCAGGTATCTACAGGGTTAGGGTGCATTGGTACCATGGGATATGCTTCAGTTTACCAATATAGATATCAGTTATTCTCATTTACCACATCATCATCATCATCATCATCATCATCATCATCCTCATCATCATCATACTATAGCGTTGGTCCTGTCCAAGCAGTCTCTTGGCATAGTTTATGTCGGGTGGTGTGCTGTTGCCTTAGCAGGAGTCAGGCGGAGCAGGAATTTGTTCAAAGTCAAGATGACAGTTTATGGCTGCGGTGAGATTCAAACCAAGAGATGAGTGTGCACACCTTTAGGCTATCCTTTCAGGTCTCATTTGCCATTACATTTGATGAATATGAAATGCATAATGTTTACCTTTAAAATTTTGCCATGAATAAAATGTATGTATGAACATGCTATCTACTGACACCTTTTTTAAAATCTGCTGTGATATACATAAGGTATTGCTCGTTTTCATTTTATTGAAGTTAGTCTGAAATTTCATGGTGAAAACGAAGTTTGTTTGCAATTGTTTTTAAAAATAAATCCAAGAAACAATTGCAAACAAGCAGTTTTATGGAAGCTTGTTATCCTCGCCAGAGGAGAGCCTATAGAAAATTGGGTCTGTTTGTCTGCACAGAACGTGAGTATGTGTATTAATTACATTAGAGCCCTAAGACCCTTTAGACCCCTAACACCTTTCAAGACCCCTAAATGCCTCTAGACCCTTTTAAAATCCTCAAGATCCTATAGACCCCATTACACCCTTTAGAACTCTTAGACTTCTAAGACCCTTTAGAGCCCTGAAGACCCTTAGACTCCTTTCTACCCTTTAGACCTTCACATCTTTCTGACCTTTTAATACCATGTAGACCTATTTGACCTTTAGACCCTTTAGACGTTTTAAGACCCTTTATCCCCATTTAGACTTTTTCAGACCTTTGACCTTTTACACATTTACAATGAAATAATTTAGACCTTTCGTTTGCAATCAACGACCTTATTGAGTGCATCCTTCTATTTATTAGCCACACAAAATACACCACACAAAACAAGTCCCGGCGAAGGTCTGTAATCTCTGATTGCTCTTTCTTGCTTCTAATTATTTTGTGAGGTTATTGCCCACTGAGGCTTTTGCAGGTTATGTTGTGCTGATGGTTTGGTGCTGTTTCTGCGGTTACGTGGACAATGAAGCAGAAATGTTTGACAGTAAAGCCAACGTTTTTATTGCATGTTAGATACATAACACAAACAGTCATTTGTGCAATTATATTTGAAGTGGCATTTTATTTATTCCTTGAATTGTCTATCATCTTGAATTGTCAGGATAGCTTTGGCAATTTGTTCACTTCTGAGCTCTCCACGATTATATGGTTTCAATCACGGACAAAGTCGGATTCCGGTGCTTAATGCATGCCGATTCGCAAAAGTAGACTATCCCTTGGGTCGGTACCATGACCAAGTGAATAATGTCTACAGCCAGGAACAAATTACGTAAAATTGGGATGTCCAAAAACGATCATTGTGGTCCAAGTGCACTTCTTTTGTCTGATATTTGTAAGTTACTGCAGGGTGGACACAAGCAGCTTTGAAGAGATCTTCCTTGTGTTATGTTCTGTTGGATATATGCATTGAAATCACAAAGTACAATGCACACTTTCTAAAAAAAACAAAAATGCAACAACAAAAAACAAGAATGCAAGTCCTTCATTAAACATGGGCCAGGTAGATATTACATTTAAACAAGCAAATAAATGTCGTAAAAAGGTATATAAATAAACGAATAATTATATGTGTTTTATTGCAGCGGCATGGTAAAGTGTATACAACAACAACAACATGCATTTTAAGGCCATTTTCCCTGCTAGAGTGGGGGTTAGCCTTGCGGTCCCCATGACAATCTTCTCCATCTTGCCCTATTTTCTGCATCTCTCCTGGATAACCCCCTTGCCCGCATTTCTTCTTCCACCATCTTTGGCCAAGTCTTTCTCGGTCTTCCCCGTCCTCTACTTCCTTCTACATTCATTTCCATCACTCTTCTCAACCAGTCACTTTCATCCTTCCTCAACACATGACCAAACCATCTCAGCCTGTTCCTCTTCACAACATCAATCACAGGCTCTATTCCCATCATCTTTCGTAATTCATCATTTGTCTTCCTCTCTCTCAACGATACTCCGCACATCCATCGAACCATTCGCATTTCCACCCTTTCCAACCTTCGTTGCTGCTCTACGTTCATTACCCATGTCTCGCTCCCATAAATCATAACACTTCTAAACACATGCAGCATACACCTTTCCCTTCAGCTTCAATGACACTCCCCTCTTCATCAGCACGCCACTCAGTTCCCGAAACTTCTTCCATGCACATCTCACTCTAGCAACCATTGCCGAGTCTGATCCACCTTCTCCATTCAGCATGTCTCCGAGGTAGCAAAATGTTTTCACACCTTCCAGCTTCACGCCGTCTCCAAGATCCAACTCAACATTTCCTCCATCTGCAGCTCCCTCTGTGCACACCTTACATTTGAATGTAGCTGCCACACTGGTTAATGACCCTCTCAGACCACGACATTTTTGATGAACCCACTCAGCGCACATTGTACATTGAATGGAGTTCACTCCGCCACCCTTCCTGCACACCGCACAGGGCCACTTCCCAGTTCTTTCCACCTCACCACATGCTTTACCACTTGCCATCACCTTCACCTTTCCGATATTCACCTTCAGACCTTTTGTCTCCATACATTCCTTCCACTTGTTCATCTTTTCCTTCAGTCAATCCATACTTTCCGCAATCAACACCAGATCATCTGCATACAACAACTCCCACGGTAAACCCTCCTTTACGTTCTGAGCCCGCACCTCCATCACAGCTACAAATAGTAGTGAACTTAGTACCGACCCCTGATGCACTCCCACCTTCACCTAAAACCCAACACTGTTCCCGTCCTTCGTCCTTACAGCTGTGCACGCTCTTCGGCTCGTGGTGTGGTAAAGTGTATATACATAAATAATTCAAATGTTTGTGTTGGTGATAGAGGTGGCAGTGTATATAAATAATTCAAATGTTTGTGTTGGTGATACAGATGGCAAAGTGTATATAAATAAATAAATAAAATGTTTGTGTTGGTGATAGAGATGGCAAAGTGTATATAAATAAATAAATAAAATGTTTGTGTTGGTGATACAGATGGCAAAGTGTATATAAATATATAAATAAAATGTGTTGGTGATACAGATGGCAAAGTGTATATAAATAAATAAATAAAATGTTTGTGTTGGTGATACAGATGGCAAAGTGTATATAAATAAATAAAATGTTTGTGTTGGTGATGCAGATGGCAATGTGTATATAAATAAATAAATCAAATGTTTGTGTTGGTGATACAGATGGCAAAGTGTATATAAATAAATCAATCAAATGTTTGTGTTGGTGATACAGATGGCAAAGTGCATATAAATAAATAAATCAAATGTTTGTGTTGGTGATACAGATGGCAAAGTGTATATAAATAAATAAATCAAATGTTTGTGTTGGTGACACAGATGGCAAAGTGTACATAAATAAATAAATAAAATGTTTGTGTTGGTGATACAGATGGCAAAGTGTTTTTAAATAAATAAATCAAATGTTTGTGTTGGTGATACAGATGGCAAAGTGTATATAAATAAATAATTCAAATGTTTGTGTTGGTGATAGAGGTGGCAGTGTATATAAATAAATAAAATGTTTGTGTTGATACAGATGGCAAAGTGTATATAAATAAATAATTCAAATGTTTGTGTTGGTGATAGAGGTGGCAGTGTATATAAATAATTCAAATGTTTGTGTTGGTGATAGAGGTGGCAGTGTATATAAATAAATAAAATGTTTGTGTTGATACAGATGGCAAAGTGTATATAAATAAATAAATCAAATGTTTGTGTTGGTGATAAAGATGGCAAAGTGTACACACTACAGTGCATTCAGAAAGTATTCAGACCCCTTCACTTTTTTCACATTTTGTTATGTTGCAGCCTTATGCTGAAATCGTTTAAATTCATGTTTTCCCTCATCAATCTACACTCAATACCCCATAATGACAAAAAGAAAACAGGGTTTTAGAAAGTTTTGCAAATTTATTAAAAAGAAAAAACGGAAATATCACATTTACATAAGTATTCAGACCCTTTGCTATGACACTTGAAATTTAGCTCAGGTGCCTACCATTTCTCTTGATCATCTTTGAGATGTTTCTACACCTTGATTGGAGTCCACCTGTGGTAAATTCAATTGATTGGACATGATTTGGAAAGGCACACACCTGTATATATAAGGTCTCAGCTGACAATGCATATCAGAGCAAAAACCAAGCCATGAGGTCGAAGGAACTGCCTGCAGAGCTCAGAGAGAGGATTGTGTCGAGGCACAGATCTGGGGAAGCCTACAAAAAAAAAATCTGCTGCATTGAAGGTTCCCAAGAGCACAGTGGCCTCCATAATTCTTAAATGGAAGACGTTTGGAACAACCAGGACTCTTCCGAGAGCTTTTCGCCCGGCCAAACTGAGCAATCGGGGGAGAAGGACCTTGGTAAGAGATGTGACCAAGAACCCGATGGTCACTGGCTGAGCTCCAGAGATGCTGTGTGGAGATGGGAGAAACTTCCAGAAGGACAAGCATCACTGCAACACTCCGCCGATCTGGGCTTTATGGCAGAGTGGCCAGACGGAAGCCTCTCCTCAGTGAAAGACACATGAAAGCCCGCTTGGAGTTTGCAAAAAAGCACCTGAAGGACTCTCAGACTGTGAGAAACAAGATTCTGTGGTCTGATGAAGCCAAGATTGAACTGTTTGGTTTCCGTCTGGCCATTCTGCCATAAATCCCAGATTGGTGGAGTGTTGCAGTGATGGTTGTCCTTCTGGAAGTTTCTCCCATCTCCACACAGCATCTCTGGAGCTCAGCCAGAGTGACCATCAGGTTCTTGGTCACCTCTCTTACCAAGGCCCTTCTCCCCCGATTGCTTAGTTTGGCCTGGCGGCCAGCTCTAGGAAGAGTCCTGGTTGTTCCAAACTTCTTCCATTTAAGAATTATGGAGGCCACTGTGCTCTTGGGAACCTTCAATGCAGCAGAGATTTTTTTTGTAGGCTTCCCCAAATCTGTGTCTCGACACAATCCTGTCTCTGAGCTCTGCAGGCAGTTCCTTCGACCTCATGGCTTGGTTTTTGCTCTGATATGCATTGTCAGCTGTGAGACCTTATACAGACAGGTGTGTGCCTTTCCAAATCATGTCCAATCAATTGAAGTTACCACATGTGGACTCCAATCAAGGTGTAGAAACATCTCCAAAATGATCGAGAAATGGGAGGCACCTGAGCTAAATTTCAAGTGTCATAGCAAAGGGTATGAATACTTATGTCAGTGATATTTCAGTTTTTTCTTTTTAATAAATTTGCAAAACTTTCTAAAATCCTGTTTTCTCTTTGTCATTATGGGGTATTGAGTGTAGATTGATGAGGGAAAAAATGAATTTAAACAATTTCAGCATAAGACTGCAACATAACAAAATGTGAAAAAAGTGAAGGGGTCTGAATACTTTAAGAATGCACTGTATATGAATCAAATGTTTGCGTTGGTGATAGAAATGGCAAAGTGTATGTAAATAAATAAATCAAATGTTTGTGTTGGTGATGGAGATGACAAAGTGCATATAAATAAATCAATCAAATGTTTGTGTTGGTGATGGCGATGGCAAAGTGTATCTTACTATAATTCACCAAATGACCGTCTGTCTGTCCGTTCGAAGGTACCGTAAAAACTGCTGAAGCGATCGCAAATATATTTTGGGTGGATAATCCTGGGATCCCCAGGAGTAAAATAGGCTATTTAGTTTTCCCAATTTCAGCTTTGGTCTCCAGCATTCTCAGGTTTGGACTCCCGCATAACATTCACGTTCGCATAACGTTCATTGTGACGATGTTCTCATTGTGTCGATGTATGTGTTCACGGTAGTGTTTGACGTGACGGTGTGAACGTAATTTCGTAATGTTTTTCGTTTCATAATCCTTTAATGAACGTTTAATGTTTAATGAACGTTTAATGTTTAATGAACGTTTAATGCCCTTCGATGTCCGGGGCCGCACGCGTGCTACACTGGACGGGCCAGCGTGTAGCTTGCCCTTCGCCGCCAGGCTCGGGTAAATCGCTGAGCCCCATCCGTGGTGGGGACTGGGGCTTGAGACAGTGTCCCACGAATGAGGAATTCCCAGTAAGCGTGAGTCATCAGCTCGTGTTGATTAAGTCCCTGCCCTTTGTACACACTGCCCGTTGCTACTACCGATCGGACGGTTTGATGAGATCCTCGGATCAGCCCCTGCACAGGCCGTTCTCGGCTCGTGCCGGTGCACCGAAAAGATGAGCGAACTTGACTGTCTAGAGGAAGTAAAAGTCGTAACAAGCTTTCCGTCGGTGAACCTGCGGAAGGATCATTATCGGGACAACATGAGAGCGAGCAAGAAGTATGTGGTACGTGATCGTCCATGTACTGTTTAGCCATGTACTGTTTAGATTTTGATGATTTGCGTGTGATATGATTCAACGGATGTTTATATGAATCGTTTAAAATAAAAAAGCCTTCAATTTCTGATATTTTACCTTTTCATTTGGGCTTCCCAACTGAAGCTCCGCCCGTAGGGCGGGTACTGTTGCTAGTATAAGTAAATAAATCAAATGTTTGTGTTGGTGATAGAGATGGCAAAGTGTATATAAATAAATAAATCAAATGTTTGTGTTGGTGATGGAGATGGCAAAGTGTATATAAATAAATATTTCAAATGTTTGTGTTGGTGATAGAGATGGCAAAGTGTGGTTCCTTGATTGATTGATTTATTATTATAATTTATTACATTTTCAAAGGTGTGTGGGTTGGTGGTGTTATGTAATTATTGTAATTCAAAGGTGTTCGTTGCTGATGAAGATGGTAAAGTGTTGTCAATAATGGAAGTAAACTATGCTAACAAGTGTATAATTAAATAACTCAAACTTGTGTTGATCCATCCATAAATCCAAAGCCCACCTCAGCCGTAGGCGCACTATCGATGACTTGACTTTAATGCCAATGTAGTCTAATTTTTGCGGTTCTAATGGCATTTATTGAACTTAGCCCTGCCCATTCATTACTATTTCCCATTCAAGACTATCTTACTCAACCTCTTCCTCTTTTCCCTGGAATTCTTACATGCATTATATTATTAGCTAACGGTAGATTTTCTTTGTGGCGAGTTACATGGCCTAAGCATTTTCATTTTCTCTGTTTAACAATCTATAGAAGGGTCTCACTATTGCCAACTTTGAGCTATTTAATGTTTTATTGAAATACTAGAAAAAAAACCTGTCATAGAACAGTTTATTCGATGGTACAGCCTCATGAGTGTGCCAAATTTTGAAGCCTCGGCCTAGTGTCAGGTGTGCTTTTATCATATTTATTGATTAGACATCCTACAGATGTAAATGGACACTTGTTTTACTCTGCACGTGTTGCACATCATGTGCAGCGAATTTCCCCTCCCTGCACCTTGTATTTATTATTATTTTAAAACACTTCTGTACACCGCCCTTGAGGCTCGGTTTGCTAGCCACCGTCTACAATTCCAATAGCAGAGACATAATTACTCTTTGATAGAAAATGTTTTTCGAGTTTGTTTTATCCTAAAAAAAATAGAATGTAGTGAACACACATTCATGTTAAAAGATTGTCTTTAAAACCTACCCTTATGAAAGGGGACAGACATCTGTACAAACACACAAACTGACATTGTGTTTTATATGGTAGATTCGTCTGATGAGCGGTGTATGGCATTCGTAAAATTTCCCTGTAACATTTATTTTCAAAAGTGTCGATATTCTTGCTATTAGTATTCAATGTCCATGTTTCACATCCATATAACAAGCATGACCGCACTGTGGTCACAACCTGTGACAAAATTCGGTAAAGGGCCAATTGGGAAACACGCATTTAAAGCACTCTTAAAAGATGAACAGTGTGATTAACACATTTTAAGTGCTAGCTATTAAAAGATTAACTCGACACCTCTCATCCATGTCACCCTCCACCACGGTTATATCAGAACGAGTTCAACAGTCACGGATTTGTTAACCCCAATATGGGGCAGTTTGAAAATTACATAACGCTATTTATTTTAGTAATCCGAGTTACGTAATGCTTGATTACTGTGCGTTCTGACATACCGTGCATTCTGATGGGCTTGTTTAAGCCTTACTATTATTCGACATACGATTAGATTTTTGAGGGTCCCTCATGGTGAATAACTCTCAACCGAAACAAAGCCAATGGAAAAAAAAAACACATGGAGTAAAAAAACAAAAAAATACATGGACACAGCTAGGACTTCCAGGAAAGAAGTTGGTAGTTCAGAAAAGTGGTTACTAAACTTCAGTTTATTTTTACTTTTATTTTAATTTCAATTTTTATTTTTATTGTTTATTTATTTTTGTTTTTATTTTAATACTTTACGTTTTTTTTATTTCAATATTTTAATTTTTAGTTTGTTTTAATTTCAGTTACTAACGCAATTCCCAATAAACACGTTACTTTTTGCGTGTTCAGATTGAAAGTGTTCTTATTACATTAATTACATTTTGACTAATATTATATTTTTGCATCATAAGCCAAATAACTTTATGCCAATTTCTATCAAAAGCTTTTCAAAAGTTTATATATATATATATATATATATATATATATATATATATATATATATATATATATATATATATATGTATATACATACACACACACACACACATATACATATACACACACACATATACACAGACTTGGCATTTAATATGGAATATTTTTTTTGTGGGGGTGAACTTACTTTTCAAGATGACTTAGAACCAAAAGTTCATTGGAATTATGTTGAAATTATTCTAGATTTTGTTAATGTGACCTTTAAAAGAAACAAAAACCACATTTGACATTTCAAAACAAATAAATTGATCCGTGAAAGTGATGTAAACTGATATCGAACTCAATTCACGGACAGTACTGTGTTAAACTTCTGTGCGTTTTCCAGAAGTATCTCTTTATTTTGCACATTAGCCAAAATATTTTTTTAACAAAAACAAAAGTTAAATTACGACTGGGATTACGGACTAAAATTACAGTTCAGTACTTCGTGTAACCCCCACGAGCATTCAGGAGAGCACGTACACGTCGTGGCATGCTGTTCACGAGATTTGCCAAGGTTTGGACAGGAATCGCTTGCCATGCAGTGACAATAGTCTGCTGCAATCCATGCACAGAGGTAGGCTGCTAGTCCAAGTTGTCGATTTGAAGTGTTAATTCTGCCCACAAGTTCTCTATTGGATTCATATCCAGGGACATGGCAGGCCACTCCATATGCTCTACACCACGGTCAGCTAGAAAGTGTTGGATCAGGCGAGCACGATGAGGCCGTGCATAGTCATCTTGGAAGACAAAGTTTCCTCGAAAGGCTGCACGAACAAATGGAAGCAATGTTTCTTCCAGAATGGCCCGGTGCTTGAACTGGTTCAGGTTTCCATTCAGAACAACCATGTCAGTTTTGCCCCTGCATGAAAAGCAGCCCAAACGGTCACCCCACCACCTCCAGCTTGGACTCTTGGCACTATACAATCTTCGTTGTAGGCTTCATGCACTTGTCTGCGCACTCGGACGAAGCCATATTGACGATAGACCAGAAATCTAGACTTGTCACTGAAGATCATGTGATTCCAGTGTCCTGGCTGCCATTGACGGTGCTCTCTGGCCCACTGCAATCGGCGCTGGCGGTGTTGTCTGGTCAGACGTGGCTTTCTCAGGGGACGCCTGGCACGATAGCTTGCTTGAACCAGTCGTTGGTTGACTAGCCTTCTGGATACAGGCACATTTGTCAGTTGCTGCCACGTAGCCCAAAGCCGATTAGCTGACTTGGTACGGCCATTGCGGACTAACCGGTGCAGCTGGCGATCATCCCTCCTTGTGGATCTGCGGGGACGTCCTGACCTCGGTATTGGAGTAGGGACACCCCTCTGAGCATTTCGTTTCAGCAACTTTGACACCTGACCTTGAGTGATGCCATACTGCCGAGCAATAGCACGCTGTTTCATGCCGGAATTTCGTAAAGCCACCACTAAATGATAAACAGCATTGTCGAGTTGACGGACCATCTCCAGGGGAAGCGGCAATAACTTTTGTAGACGTGCAGCAGTTGTTTTCCACTAATACAGAACGCAACAACCCTTATATACCCGATTCTGAAGCCAATCGTCAAATGTACCTGTCCATACATTTTGTCACGCCACCTGTGATATAATCCTGTTATTGACTTCTTGCTGCGACAGACAATCAGTGACATGGTTCTTTTAACAAAGAAATCACCGAAGCAGTAAAAGAAACTCACCAGATTGATATACCGAGCTCAGAAAGTAAACCCGTCAAGAAAAAGAAAATATTCCATATTAAATGCCAAGTCTGTATATGTATATATATATATATATATTTGCCTATATATATATAGTCTCAGACAACCTTAACCTACAATTTAGATATTTTATACTTTCACTGTCTCAAGCAATAAGATGGTACCAAAGCGACAGAATAGACAGCAGTGGACCACTCATACCTGGCACCATTTATTGCTTATGGAGTAACCCCAAATCGTGCTTTTCCCTCGATGTTTCTTTCCTGACCTTGCTGGGCTTCATCCTCCACGAAGTCCATCCTTTTATACCTGTTAACAGACAATACATTGGGCACACGACTGTGCTGTCATGTCCTTGGTCTCACAAACATACACACACACTATGAACATCAGAAATCTTGAACATGTCACCATTTTCGACGAGCCATTTGCTGTGCGTTACAAAGTCGTTGATTTCCTTTTTTGTGCACTTTGGACAGAAACCTATAGTTTTCATATAAACTTCTGCACTGCTTGTTAATTAAAGTAAAGCCTGTGTCCATTTTAACATTGTACATTGCTTCTCGCCGATTGTTTCGTTGATTATACCAGAGTTGACAACATTGAAAGACAAAAAAAGAGATTGGGATGAAACGATCCGTGGTGTGAGGGAGTGAATTCACCGAGGGGGGAGGGAGGGGGGTGATGTGAGGGAATCTGGTTGGGGGGAGGGATCTGAGAGGTGGGTTCTGGGGGGGGGGGGGTACCCTCTCCAGGTGGGATAATTTTGTAGTTTTAACCTTACATTTGTTCATTCTAAGACACTTATGCAAATTTAAAGGAGAATTTTCATGTTTTCCCAATGAGTTTTTTTACATGCAACTCCTAAATATGTTTTGGACAACACATGTTGCGATGAGTCAGATAAAAGCTCATATTTAAAGATAAACTTATATTTGACCGTGCCATACTCTCCAATGCAGACTTTAGGGAGATCTCCTGCAATTACCTGGTATTACTCGGATCCTTGGGACCAAGCACGAGGATTCGTGCATATACCTGTGCATACATACGGCAAACGCAGCTTCTCATTAACTCTGCCACCGAAAGTCGATGGAAGTTACGACGTTTTCTCCCGTTTGTTACTTGCAAAATCGAAGATTTTTCAAGTATATTGGTTGGTCGCGTTTGTGGTTCTGTCTGTTTGTCACCGGCCTACAGGTCACAATTCTAAACCAATCGTCACGAAACTTCACCAAGTTGTATAGGTCGTCCCAATTGAGAAGCCTATTGTTTTTTGGGTCAAAAGGTCAACATAGGCCAAAGGTCACCAACTTTGCCAAATTTCTAAAATCCTCAATTTTCATCCGATTGACTTGAAATCTGAAGAGGACTTGCATATCTGGTCACTGAATTCAACCACCAAGTATTTTTGAGGTCAGCATAGGCCAAATTTCTAAAATCCTCAATTTTCATCCAAATGACTTGAAATATGAAGAGAACTTGCATATCTGGTCACTGAATTCAACCACCAAGTATTTTTGAGGTCAACATAGGCCAAAAGATCAACATAGGCCATATTTCTAAAATCCTCAATTTTCATCGAATTGACTTAAAAATTGAACAGCATTTGCACATTGAGTCACTAAATAGGGAAACAAACTATTTATGAGGTCAAAGGTCAACACAAGGTCAACCTTCCAAAATTTTCATTTTTCATCTGAAAAATCGTCACTTTTCTTCCTGTTGACCTGAGCTTTGATCAAGATTGTCAATTTTAATCTTGATGAAATGGACAATTTGCTGTATCAATGGAATTTTTTTTTTCTTCGGGGTGGGGGTGGATTTTGCATGTATCGTGCTCCGCATGACGTCTTCTTGTTACTTGCCGGAAAAAAATTCCGGCAAGTATGTTGATCTGTTCGTTTGTCTGTCTGTTTGTCTGTTTGCAGCACTATGTCTACACCGTTGCACGTAGAATTGCCAAACTTTGCACACGTATTTGTCTTGCCCTCTAATATATTGTGCCCAAATGATGATGTCATCAGTCACGTGGTTCGGCCGCCATCTTGGAAAAACCGAAAAACCTCGCACCTCCATATCTCCGAAAGTGCTGAATAGAAAAAATTGAGACATGGCTCATTGTAAAGAACTCTCCATGTGGAATAAAATATGTTAATGATGACGTCATCTGTCACGTGGTTTGCCCGCCATCTTGGAAAAACCGAAAAACTTTGCAATTTCACATCTCCAAAAGTCCTGAATAGAAAAAATTGAGACATGGCTCATTGTAAACAACTCTCCACGGGGAATAAAATATGTTAATGATGACATCATCGGTCACGTGGTTCGGCCGCCATATTTGTCCTAAATGGCCGATAAAAAAGTACATTCCGGCAAGTCCTCGGTCTCTGACCGATTTTTCATTTGTTTGTTTGTTTGTTTGAGCAGGATATCTCAAAAGGTTATGGACAGATTGGAAAGTTATGGACACGTTGTGGATGGATTCGGACGAAATTTTGTGGACAACGTAGATGTGTGACGAGGATGAGTTGATTCGATTCTGGTAAAGATCCGGGTTCTGGATCCGGATATGAGAAGTTTTTTTTTTAGGTGACTTCACCATGGAAAGATGCGGCCAAAAATGTATGCATGGATTCAGACAAAACTTGGTGGGTTAGTTGGTTAGGTATCAAGAACAAGCCGATTAGACTTTGGTTCAGGTGCGAATCCAGATCTGGCCTTTCAGTGGACACAAAACGTAAACTGTTCAGCCTGGTGGAGGAACGTGCGCCACCGAGTCCATTCTAGTTATTATTACTTTTACCTCAAGTTGACTTTCAGTCTTAAATGCTGATTTTTTAAATCAACACTCAAATGGGATAAGTAGAACAATGGCAATATTTCGACAGGTATAAGCTCGTACTTAAGAAAGGATGTGGTCAGATGTAAACAATAAAAGTACAACCTTACCCACAATCGAGGAACTTTGGCACAGGAGGCCATTCGGCCCATCATGCTTGCGCTACACCAACCTCAGAAAACATCACCCATCACACACCAGGTACCTACAAGTCCTGCAAATATCCCTGCGTTGCTCTATCTGCAATACATCAAAGTACATATCTAATTTCAATTTAAACCTCACTACCTCCCTATGCTGTCACCATCTTTATAGAGAGACCATCCATGCATCAACTACTCCCTGCATGAAAGATTCCTGACTTAATACTGTTGTAACTCTCATCGTCTTTACCCTCACGCATGCCCACTGATCCTATCACTGTCCAACCTTCTGAAAAATTCCTCCATCTATGTTGTCCACACCCTTCATTGTCTTAAACATCTCCGTCATGTCCCCTCATAACCGCTTCCTTTCTAATGTATAAAGCCCTGTGTCCTTCAGCCGCTCCTTACAGCTGAGTCTAGCTAGGCCCGGAATCGATGTAGTTGCACTGCGCTGAGCCCTCTCTATGATAGCTACACCCTTACTGAGCTATGGTGACCAAAACTGCACACTATTCAAGATGGGGCCCTCACTAAATTCCTATACAGTGCTAAAACCATCTCTTGATTTATCATTTATTCCTCTACTTATGCACCCTAAAACCCCGGTTGTTTTGTAGCTGCCTCTGGCATTGTCATATCTGCTTTATCCCTTGCCCCCACTCCCCCATTCAATTCAATTCAATCATAATCACTTTAAATTCACGTTAATCCACCCCAAATCCAACTCTTTCAAATTCCGTTTGCTTTCCTGAAAGTCCTCGTAGTGTCCATCTTGTTTATCCCATCTCCCGCCCCAGCCCACTCCCTTCCACAGATCTCTCGATGTCCCTGTTTCCTACTGTTGTTGTGCTTCCCGCTCTCTCCCCCTCTTGTCTACCGGTCCCTTTGTTATATATATATATATATTCTATGTGTTAGCTCTTACACGAGCCTCGACTTGGTATACAAAAAATGTATATTTATGTTAAACTGCATCTGCCAATCTTTCACCCAATCGAAAGTATCTAGACATTCTTGAGTCTGATACCCACCCCTCTCCCCGTTATCTACCTTACCTCCAAGCTGTATATCATCTACAAATTTAAGCTGGCTCTTAACCCCACTATCTTAATCGTTGATGTAAATTATGAATAATAATGGTCCCAGTACTGATCCCTGAGGTACCCCATTATTTACGTCCTCCCAGCAAGACATCCTCCCATTCACAGCCACTCTTTGCTTCCCATCACTAATCCAGTTTCCAATCCAGTTAGCTACCTGGACCAGCCACTACACAAGCCCTCACCTTGGCTATCAACCTGCTATGTGCTACCTTATCCAATACCTTCTTAAAATCTACGAGAAGATGAAGTATGTCCAACTGCCATTCCCTCATCCCCCCCATTCAGAAACTGCTTCAAACAACTCTAAAAGATTTGTTAAATAAGATATCCCTTCAGTAGATTCATGCTGACTATCTTTAATTAGTTTAAAATTATTCAAATTGTTCCCTAACCCTTCCCAAAGTATCATCTCCAACACCTTCCCCACAACTAGAAGTCAAATTCCCTACAACTAACAAATCTATAGTTCACAAATTCCTGTCTGGATCCTTTCTTAAATAATGGAGTTACATTTGCTACTCTCCAAATTAAACGTGTCGTCGTTTATATCCAAGCTCTAGAATTCCCCTCCACTGGACATTTTTCTATAATTGGACGTTTCATTGCTCGAGCTAAAGAGCGATCTATTTATAACGTACCCACGAGGAATTGGGAATGGGGTGGAAGGGCAGCGAAAGGAACTTCAAAATCCTTTTAGAACAAGTCCATGGTATTGTCGTTTCGAGACACATTCCTTATCTGATGTTATTTCATGACTGTCACAAAATTGTACACAATATTTCCTCAATGATGGTCTTACCCTACCGTTTGTGGGCTTTCCTCTCTCTCTCTCTCTCTCTCTCTCTCTCTCTCTCTCTCTCTCTCTCTCTCTCTCTCTCTCTCTCTCTCTGTCTCTGTCTCTGTCTCTGTCTCTGTCTCTGTCTCTGTCTCTGTCTCTGTCTCTCTCTGTCTCTGTGTCCCATTTTCTATGTGCTCTGGGTCTGCCGGTTATGGCCATTCCTAAAATGTGTTCATGGTCTCTCTTTAACCTCCCAAACCGAATGAATGAACAACCCTATCATGTAATACACGAGTTTAAACGAATTCATCTGCGGATCTACCTGTCTTCTCAGATATGGCACTGGCAGTAAAACTTTTTCCAGGTTTTCTGTTCAATAAACTAATGGCACAGGCCCTGAAGAGAACGCCAATTTAATTGTGTGATCCTCTTGCCCATCAGTGGGTCGGTTGAAGATTCGAAGGTTTACGCCAGATTAACTACTCGGCTGTTTCTACCTACCAGTCTCAAAGTGGCTTTAATTTGCCGATCGCCAGGTTATACTGCAATGCGGAGCAGCCACGTCCTTAGGATGGAGACTTAAAGCCGGCTGTCCTGGCAGCATGTCTCGAAAAGAGTACGTTATTGTGTGTGTCCGCAGCCTGGCCAAATTCCCTTGCGATAATAAGTTAAATAAGGATGTGGATGTTAATTGTTAAGTTACGTGCATGGTACTAAGAATGAGGTTAGTGTGTAGAAGCACAGACATGATGGGCCTCCTCCTGTGTTCCGGGGTTTCATGTAACCTGTATCATCATTAGAATAAGTGTCCCACATGTCCTACTGCAAGCCTGCACTTTCACTTTGAGCACAGCATATGCTGGAACAGTTGCTGGTTTCTCAGCAGGAACTACACATACGAGTAGACAAGAAATACAGAGAGGTTAAGTTTCAAGTTAAACGCATGGCTATATTAATCATGGCTTTGTGGTCTCATGGATCCAATAACCGCGAGTGCCGAGTATGAGCTCACTGTCCGTGAGGTCGGCTGCGGGACAGCCAGCTGATGAAGTTCTTCGCTGCCTGCTTGTCCAAATACTTGGTGAGGTCATCAGAGAACGCTCCATCTGCGTGTCTCTTTGCGGCCCTGCAGCAAGGACAACAACCTCTCTTGCTGTGGCTCTTACCTTTTCATACTTTGTCGAACAAATAAAGTTCGATAACTATATTGTTCATCCCAGGATGTTCGATTGTTAGAATATGATGGACCGCTATAAGGACTACCCATTTGCAATGACTGAGTGCTCCAACAATGTAATCTGCACAACTACTGGGGGGCTTCTTACAGGGTAGCCTACAAGCTCGAGTCGTGCCATAACACCACTCACTTACCCCCCTTGATTGTTGTTCATGAGCCACAGAACAAACTCCTTGGCCTGCTTGGCTTCTAGGTATTTGTTGAAGTCGCTGGTGAAGGTCCCTTCGGAATGGCGTTTTGCCATCACCCATGGTGACGAGGCTTCGTCCTGCGTCCTGGACGTGAAAGGGCACGGACAACATCCATCAGAATCTTCGACTCGTGCAACGGGCGAAGGTTGCAATAACATGTGCGCGTGTGCTGGGGTTACTAACCCGTCATCAGGACCACCATCCTGAGCACCTCGGCCCGACCAGGATTGTGCGAGGAAAACGATCAGCAGAAAGCACAGCTGGTAAGTGTGAGCCATTGCCCTGCTGGAGAACTCATTTCATTTTGAAAGCAAAGGGTGAACTGAACACTCACTCTGTTAGACTGTGGGTTATGTAAGTTTAATAGGGGAACTGCTCGGCCTAAAAACAAGTAACTACAAAAATGATGTCGAGAAAATGGATAATCATACGTTTGGTCCACTTTCTGCCAAACAGCAGTTGATACATCACCACATATCGACTTAATAAAATAGTCATAGGTCACTTTGTAAAGTCACTTAACTTTGTAAAGTGCAAAATCATCCTGTTTCAGTTATTACATTGACGGGTTGTGTAATTGTACAGGTGATGCAAGGTTTCCAGGTACTTACGTGCTGGTTCTCAGGTTTGGGTGGAATGGTGAGTGTTCTGCTTTGAGGCTGCCCAGGGTGCGGTACTATATACACTCCATATAACCTTCACATTTCGGGTTTCCTTTGCTTGGCTGATTTAAACGCGTAAATAGAGCAGGTGCTGTCAGCTATCGTTGTCATGCTTGGTCGCTCACACGTACAATCAACCCAAGTGTAAAACATCTTAATGGAGACAAGACGTCAAACTAGCTCGAGCCAAGCCAACAAGCCAAGCTCGAGACGAAAAAACAAGAGTTGTTCAGGACTTCGGCGTGGGAACTGCAACTTTCATGCTGTTGATTTCATCTCATTATAATAGAGCAAACGTATATGGTTTTGCCGTTATGCACACTTGCGACGAAAACTTATTCTTCTTCAAATAAAATTAGCACCCTCTTAATTACGTTTAGACTGCTGAGACCCCTCAGACCTTTGACGACCCTTTAATTCCCCCCAAGACCCTTAAGACCACCAAGACCCCAAAGTCCCTTGAAGGCCCTGAGGCTCAAGAAGACCCAAATGGCCCCAAAGACCCAAAACACCCCGAAGACCTTGAATACCCAAAACACCCCGAAGACCCAGAGGAACCAAAATACCCTTAAGACCCAAAAGACATTGAAGACCCAAAATACACCAGAGACCCAAAAGACCCAAAATACCCCAAAGACCCAAAACACCCTAAAGACCCCGAAGACCCAAAACACCCTGAAGAAAATTTAGACCCAAAAGACCCTTAGATACCCTGAAGAACCAAAATACCCCAAAGACTCTTAAAGACCCAAAAGCCCCTGAAGACCCAAAAGACACCGAAATGGTCAAATATGCCTATCCCTCTGAAACGACGTGTGGTGAGGTGTGCGGAGTGTGCCAAGTCATGCTAGTCTACCTAATATATAAAGCTCTTTCTAACCACTGACTCGCTGGCCGATATTAATGTATGTTCGGTACCCTCTCAGTGTCGTAGAAAGCTGAAATTTGGTGTGCCAACAGACGTCGAAGCCAGTACACTGGGAAAAATCAGAACCGTTGGAAAGCGCCCATAAATGAAAATGTACATATATTTCCATTAAAAAAACGTGAATATATCCGTAAAAAAAAAAACACTCAATCGATATCTAGCATTTGAAAATTTTTATTTTTATAACTGTAAACTGAAATAAACATGACAATAATGTCCATCAATTAAAAAGGAAAAAGCGTCAGTAAATGAAAATTTACGTTAAAAACCGTAAAAGTCTCCGTTTAAAACAAAACAAAAAACTAGAACGACTCTCTTCGACGTGGCGACGTCGACCGATATGCCTCCGCCCACATTATTACATCATTATAATACCAAGTTTGATTTAAATCCATTCAGCTGTTCTCAAGTTATCACATTTTCATCTGACATGACCTCTGACCTTTGACCACAAAATTTTATGCAGTTCATGTTTACATCATTATACATACCTGTACCAAGTTTGAATTAGATCACTTCAGCCGTTCTCAAGTTATAGACCTATTACAGTCTTTGATCTTTGACATCTTGACCCGAAAATGTAATCACTTAATCTTTACATCATTCTACATAATTGTACCAAATTTGGTCAGAATCCCATCACTGGTTCACAAGTTATCGCGGTAACAGTAGTTAAAAAAAATAAATCTAACATGACCTCTGACCGTTGGTCCTTTATCTCGTGACCCCAAAATCTAATCAGTTCATCTTTACCTCATCATACATACCTGCACCAAGTTTAACTAAGATCCCTTCAGCAGTTCTCAAGTTATCGCGGTAACGAAAACCTGTCACGGACGGACAGCAGGATGGATGGATGGACGGACGGACAGCAGGATGGATGGATGGACGGACGGACAGCAGGATGGACGGAAGGACAGCCGGATGGACAACCTCAAAACATAATGCCTCCGGCGACTTAGTCAACCGAGGCATGAAAACCTCATTCGCTATCTAGCATTTGAAAATTGTAATTTATACAATCATAAAGCTTCTATTTATTATGTACTTATTGCTTGCAAGGTGTAAGCATACCCATATATACACTACATGACCAAAAGTATGTGGACACCCAAACATCTCATTCCAAAATCATGGGCATCAATATGGAGTTGGTGCCCCCATTGCTGCTATAACAGCCTCCACTCTTCTGGGAAGGCTTTCCACTAGATGTTGGAACATTGCTGCGGGGATTTGCATTCAGCCACAAGAGAATTAGTGAGGTCGGGCACTGATGTTGGGTGATTAGGCCTGGCTCGTAGTCGGCGTTTCAATTCATCCCAAAGGTGTTTGATGGGGTTGAGGTCAGGGTTCTGTGCAGGCCAGTCAAGGTCTTCCACACCGATCTCGACAAACCATTTCTGTATGGACCTCACTTTGTGCACAGGGGCATTGTCATGCTGAAACGGAGAAGGGCCTTCCCCAAACTGTTGCCACAAAGTTGGAAGCACACAATAATCTAGAATGTCATTGTATGCTGTAGCGTTAAGATTTCCCTTCACTGGAACTAAGGGCCTAGCCGGAACCAGGAAAAACAGCCCAGACCATTATTCCTCCTCCACCAAACTTTACAGTTGGCACTATGCATTCGGGCAGGTAGCATTCTCCTGACATCCGCCAAACCCAGATTCGTCCATCGGACTGCCAGATGGTGAAGCGTGATTCATCACTCCAGAGAACGTGTTTTCACTGTTCGATAGTCTAATGGTGGCGAACTTTACACCACTCCAGCCGATGCTTGGCATTGCGCATGCTGATCTTAGGCTTGTGTGCGGCTGCTCGGCCATGGAAACCCATTTGATAAAGCTCCTGACGATCAGTTGTTGTGCTGACGTTGCTTCCAGAGGTAGTTTGGAACTCAGTAGTGATGTTGCAACCGAGGACAGACGATTTTTACGCGCTTCAGTACTCGGCGGTCCCGTTCTGTGAGCTTGTATGGCCTACCACTTCGTGGCTGAGCTTTTGTTGCTCCTAGACGTTTCCACTTCACAATAACAGCACTTACAGTTGACCGGGGCAGCTCAAGCAGGGCATAAATTTGACAAACTGACTTGTTGGAAAGGTAGCATCCTAGGATGGTGCCATGTTGAAAGTCACTGAGCTCTTCAGTACGGCCCATTCTCCTGCCAATGTTTGTCTATGGAGATTGCATGGCTGTGTGCTTGATTATATATACATGTCAGCAATGCATGTGGTTGAAACAGCCGCACCCACTAAGATTAGAAGGGCTTTCTGCATACTTTTGGTCATGTAGTGTACAGTCACGTGAAAAAGTAAGTACACCCCATGTAAAGTTTTGACCTTTTCAACATATTTCAACATACAGCTATTTGATCTTCATTTCAACAATATTGATAGATAAAGGTTATATAAATATAACAAATATCATGAAACATTTACATTTTGTAGTCCTTTGTATAATTTTAAAAAACACAAATGCAAATTTCGCATGTGGAAAAAGTAAGGACACCCTTGGATCTAATAGGTGCTATTGCCCCCTTTGGCAGAAACAACTTCAAGTAGGCGTTTCTTATAACTGTCTACCAGTCTCTGACATCAACTGGGAGAAATTTTTGCCCACTCCTCCATGCAGAATTCTTTCAGCTGTGCTATGTTTGAGGGGTTTCTTGCATGCACAGCTCGTTTCAAATTCCCCCACAACATCTCGATGGGATTTAGATCCGGGCTTTGACTTGGCCATTCCAGAAGCCTCCATTTCTTTATTTTCAGCCATTCCTTGGTGGATTTACTGGTATGTTTAAGGTCATTGTCATGTTGCAAGGTCTACCTTTGGTCGAGATTCAACTTTCCGATAGATGGCCTAACATTATCCTCAAGCACCCTCTGGTACAATGAAGAATTCATAGTGGATTCTATGATGGTGAGCTGCCCAGGCCATGATGCAGCAAAGCTGCCCCAAACCATAATATTTCCACCATCATGGTTCACAGTTGGTATCAGGTTCTTGTGGTCAATTGCTGTCTTTGGTTTTCGCCAAACATGTCTTCTGGTACTGTGGCCAAATAGCTCTACCTTTGACTCATCTGTCCAGAGCACATTGTTCCAGAAGTGCTGATCTTTGCCTAGGTGTTCATTGGCAAACTTTAGTCTTGCCCTGATGTTCCTTCTGGACAGCAAAGTCCTCCTGGCACACCTGGCACAAAGGACAGTTCCTCCTGGCACACCTCCCATGTAGATCAAATTTGTGCAGCCTCTTTCTAATGGTAGACTCGTGCACTTTGACATCAACAGTGGCAAGAGCTACCTGTAGGTCCCGTGATGACATTCTGGGGTTCTTAGAGACTTCTTTCAGCATCTTGCGGTCTGCTCTCGGGCTGAACTTGCTGGGGCGGCCTGGCCTGAACAAGTTGGCAGTTGTTTGGAATCTTCTCCACTTGTAGATGATCGACCGGACAGTCGAATGATTGATTTCAAATTGTTTGGAGATCTTTTTAAATCCCTTCCCAGACTTGTCGGCATCTATAACCTTCTTTCTGAAGGCCAGGTAACCTACATGGCCCCTCCCTTACCCCTTACTGTATCCACACAACACAACACTACCCATAAACATCTACTTTACAAATCAACAAACATCCCTACTGTCTTCCCCGTTCCTCCCATATACCAAATTCGTCTTCTCTCCCTCCTAACCAATCAAATTTGCCATTTTCAACTCTCATCAAAATTTGCCATCTCCAACTCAACATCATAATTTGCCATCACCAATTCATCATCAGTCCCTCCTAGGGAGGGAGAGATGGAATCACTCCAATGTCTCATCCACGTCGTGATGCGTCTCACAAATCCACACAGCGATTCATCTCCTGCAACAAAACAAAGAAAACACAGGTGTGGAGTCATCATCATCACCACAGGTAAGTGGCTGCGTATGGTGCGACAGGTTCTTCAATCCTAACTATTTCCTAAATGACTTTAACAACTTTACACCACCCGGGGTCTTCCTCCGGCCAAACCATTGGCCCTCTTACACTATGGGTTCTAAAAACCAATTCCCATTGGCCAAACTGTGGTGCTCTTCAATTTGGGGTCTCACTCCCCCGATTCATCTCCCGGTGCCCTCGTACAATTTCTGGGCTGTGGCGTGTACCTCTCCCAGTGGGTCTACCCACCTGCACCCCTCCACCACTGCAGTTGCCTCCGAGCTTACCTGCTCCTTACCCTAACCTATCTACCTGGGGAAGGCCCTCTGGCGCTCTCCCCACTCCGTGCCCTCTCTGGCACTGGGCTGCCCGATCCACACCCGGGATCCTCAGGCACCCACTCACAACTACCGGCTCCCAGAGCCCACCTGCGGCCTCACCTGGCCGACATCCTCACAGTGGTGGAGTGCCCAACCAACTACACACACTAACAGGCTACACGCCCAGCCATTTCCACAACACTAATGCACCCATCCACAACACCATTCTGCCACCGCACCACAAATGCCAATATCCAACCACAATTTACCTGCACCCTCTACCTAACACTTACACTACCCGCCCCGGGTACTCGTGAAAGGGGTCCACTCTTCCCCCATCCACACCTTCGCACCACGCACACCACTCCATACCACTTACTCCAACTCTCTCCACACACCTGTACTTGCACACCTGTGCTCTCACACCTGGTGCCACCTGCACCCTTCTCTCCCCAAGCGCATTCGCGCTGATCCACACACTCACTACTCATACACTGCTCCACACACCTGTCCAGTTGCACACCTGTGCAATCACACCTGTTCAATTCTCACACACACACGGCATCATCTCAGCTAACTACTCCCTTCTGAAACTTGCGCTTCCCAGTCGTCCCTTTAAACTATTGCGCTCCCTCGTCATTATCATCCATACTAATCTACCTGCGTCCCCACTACAGGTATCAGTCACTAACTAAACTTAACGTCACCTAATGTCATCTTCTCTAGATCCCTACACACAATATCCTAACCCACCCGGGCTAGTTTTCACTGCCATACACCCCATAAACTATTGCTCCTTTGCCCCACCCTGTGAGGGATGGTGGATTTGCCATCCCACCACATCGGGGGTCTCTCACTACCAATTTTGCACATCAAATTTCAACAAATTAAAAATTTGCCAATCACTGCCCATCATCTGCCAATCACTACTGCCAATCCCTTGCCAATCATCAAATTTTGTTTTTCTCTGATTTTGGGTCCAAAACACTAACCTCATCACCCAGTCGACTCACTAATACCTCTCGGTGCGCCAATCCCTGTCCAAAGCCCGGCTTCGTAAAGCCAAGCAATGGATGCTGGTTGTTTTGTGCCAGCGGCTGGATGCGTCCGGCACTCGGTGCAGGGACGGGGGCTTACCCGGGCCGAGATCCCACGCATCACCTCGGCGTGGAGCCATCCAATGTCCCGATCTCGACCTGCCGGCACGTCTCAACAAAACGTGGTCGCCATGACGACCCTTCCTATCCAGCCGCCCGCTCCGCCTAGTGGAGCACGGACGCGGCCGTTCAAAGCGAGGCCCGGCACGCACCGAGGGCCCGATTCGGCTATAAGTCGTTCTACACTCTACCCCGTCTAACGTCGATGCTTCACCTGGACGCTTACACCCCGCAGCCCGTTCCTTGCTCACACATCCAGCCGTGCCCATGCTCCTCGTACCTTTCCTTACACACCCAGGTACACTCATTCCACTCACAGCCTTGGTCACACACCTGACCACCGAAC
The DNA here is from genome assembly GCF_964187855.1 of Myxine glutinosa. NCBI lineage: Eukaryota > Metazoa > Chordata > Myxini > Myxiniformes > Myxinidae > Myxine > Myxine glutinosa. The sequence goes on from NC_136270.1 coordinate 89,165,977, forward strand.
ATTTTGGCACACATTCGTTCGTAGCACACCTCACCAAAACACCTCTTCGCGCCCCCTCCTCGGTCACCTCCTCTGTGACAATCACAGGTGTGCCCTCATTCACACACCCAACCACGTGCCTCACCACCAACTCCAGCGTGCATTCCCACTCACGCTCTACCATTCCAGGTGTGCATCCTTCCATCCCAGGTGTACATCCTCGCTCACCTGTCACAACTAACTCACGCTCCATGTCACTCTCACTACTTTCACCTCCATTCCTGACAGCGCACTCACCCTTACTCTTGACAGCACACTCTTTCCCCATGCACCTGTCCGTCACACACCTTTCTCGCGCACACTCTCCCGTTACACCCTCTGTAACACTCACCACAGGTGGACACTCTTCCTTACTTCTGACAGCGCACTCTTTCCTCATGCACCTGTCCGTCACACACCTTTCTCGCGCACACTCTCCCGTTACACCCTCTGTAACACTCACCACAGGTGGACACTCTTCCTTACTTCTGACAGCGCACTCTTTCCTCATGCACCTGTCCGTCACACACCTTTCTCGCGCACACTCTCCCGTCACACCCTCTGTAACACTCACCACACCACGCTTCCATGTGCTCCCTCGCACACGCGCTACGACCGACTCACTCTCGCCAGCACCCTCACTCCTTGGCACGCACTTTTTCCTCACACACCCCAGAGTCGGACTTTCTCGCACACCTCCTCTTTCGCACACCAGACCTGTCGCACACTTCACCAGTGGCCTCTCACGAACACCCGGGTCCATCTCGAACCCCAAGCCTCTTAAATCACCTGGCGCATCATACGCACGACCATATTGGTCACCACTTACACCGGGTCCTCTTCCTCTTCGCTTCTCCTCCATCACCTGCGAATCCCTCATCCGGTTAATGAGCACATCATCACGACCCAAACACAGACTTTGGACCAATTCTTTCATCTCCTCTTTTATCTCTTTGTTATCCCCTCTCCGTCGCTTCTTAATTTCGCTCATCCCTTCTTCCACTTCTTCTAGTTTCTGCTTCACCTCTTTTATTCCCCGGTATGTCTCCTCAAGCTCGTCCTCCAAGGCTACCTTGACCGTTTCCATGTGCGTCCTCACCTGCCGGTCCTTCGTCTCCATTACCTCTATCACCTCGTCCAACCTCGTTGTCAGTCCCTCACGTACCATCTGACATTCCCTCTTCGTCGCTACCAAGTCATCTTTGAGTTCTTTCTGTGTCGCCTTTAAACCTCCTAATACCGCAGTGTTCCTTTGAGCCTGCTCCACTAACTCCGTCTGTCCCACCGTCAGCTGCTCCACCTCCTGCGTCAGGTCCTCTATGCCCCCTTGTAACTTTACAGTCCCCTTTCTCACCTCCTTCTCCATGTGCTCCTTACAGTGCCTCACCTCCTCGCGCACTCCTCCGACCTCCTCACTCACTCCTCTTCTGATCTCCTCTCCCATCACTTGCATCTCCTGCCCAGATGCCACCCTCATCTGCTCCATTTCCTCCCTGTGAGCATCCAGTTTGGTTTCTACCCCCATTCTGACCCCCTCTATCTGCTGCTCCATTTGTTTAACTTCCCTTTCCGCTTGGTCCCTCATGTCCCTCAATTTGCCTTCCATACTGTTTTCTAACCCCTCTAACCCATTTTTCACTCCCTCTATCTGATTCTCCTGGGCAGCCATTCTATTTTCTACCCCCATTAACCCATTTTTCACTTCTTTTATCCCGTTGTCTAACCCCTCAAAATTATTGTCTAACTTCCCAATTTTCTTGTCTAACTCCTCAAAATTATTGTCTAACTTCCCAATTTTCTTGTCTAACTCCTCAAAATTATTGTCTAACTTCTCACCGGTACCCCTCGCTTCGTCCCTCATTACCCCCATTTGGTTTCCCATTACCCCCATTTGGCCCTCCATTCGCCCACTATCAACCCTCATTTGCTCACTCTGAGCATCCATCCGGTTCCCCAGAGGGTACCCTTGCGCAATTCCGTGATAGCGCTTTCTCTCGCACCGTTCCGTTACCAATCGGTCTCCTCGCGCAGTCCGCCGTCTCTCTTCTCTCTCTCTTCTCTTCTCTCTCTCTCCTCCTCTCTCTCCTCTCTGTGAAAAGGCACCGCGCTTGCGCTTATATAGTCCGCTGAGAAATCAAGCCGCGCGCACTCAACCCACGCCCACCAGTGAGCTCACCTCAGCCCTGATTGGATAGCGAGGGCTCACCGGCTCCGCCCTTGACGGAACGTTGACAGGGCCACGCCTCGTTCTTGGCGCTCCTCCCCCTTCTTCTCCAAGCTTGACCGCGTGCTTAATGGCGTTTGGAGCGAACGCTGAGGCGGCTGCGGCTGGCAGAGGCACATAATACAATTTGGAGAGAGAGAGTGCAAAATGGACGGAATGGGGCCTATCTTATTAAATTAATGCAACGCAGATTCAACTATTGGGAACACAGCCTTATCTGAAACACATACTATGGAAATAACTGACAGTCCTATGGTGTCCAACGTGTTGCATATGGCCTAACTATGGGTGCGACCTTATTAAATGATGGGATATTTACAAGAGTTATTATTTACAAGTATTTACAAGTGAGGGGTTCTCAAAACCACAACAATATATATATATTGATATATCTATATATATATATATATATATATATATATATATATATATATATATATATATATAGTTGCGGATCTTCAAAGCTCGTTCCCGTTACAAAGGGGAGATTAAACCCCTTTTTCTCCTTGGGTCTTCGAAACCGCGAGACCGAGTCACCACTTCCGGGCAAACGTGGAAAAGGGTTTCGGGACAAATTCACACGTACCTTTGGTACCCACACCGCAGCGGGAGCGGGGATCGAGTCTCGCACGAGCCACGCTTAATTGAGTACGCCCGAGCGGAATGCTTACCAGGTGACTCGTGCTGTTACTTTTCTATTAGAACCCGATTAGAGCGATTTCATTCGTACCATGCGAAGCCAATCATGGAAAAGACAAAACGGTCGAATCAGAAGGAAGAACAGGGTTTATTTACACTATTTACAGGAATTGGTAGAAGGAAAGGGACACAGGGCAGAACTTAGTCAGTCTTATACTTAAATCCCAGACAATGGGCCCACTTACACACACGGGGAGATGGAGGAAGGATGTCCGCGTGCCAAACGCGCCTGCTTCGGTCGCTCCGGGAACAACTCACCCAGCGTGGCCCTCTGGCGGTCACGGCACGTATCCCGGCGAAAGCAGGCAGGAGGAAATCCTCGCGGCGCGTATGCAGGCAAAGGCAGGCAGGAGGAAATTGCGCGTCTGTGGCCCTGGCACAGGTCGTTCTTTACAGCGCGCGATTAATACTGTGCGGAGCGTGGGGAGCAGGGCAAGGTTCGTGTACCACGAGGTAATTCAGTTCAAAGGCGATACGACTCAATACGAAGTAATCTCACATGCGTTATCAACTCCTCTCATGGGCTGCGCAACTCATCTTCTCAGAGCTCGTCTGAGGTGGGGAGGCTCTGAGCAGGGTTATATGGCCCCTCCCCAGAGTCTCACTCGAATGTTCCAAACCCCGCCTCTGCCGCAGTGGTAAGCCACTCCCCTCGAGCCCTGATTGGCGGCTCGTGCTTACCGATGGCTCCTCCTCCGCCTTCCTTTGGCCTCGGTCGACTTGTTCAGGCCTGCCGCGTGGTATTTCAGCGCCAATACCAAACCAAAGCGCCATAAGGACACCTAATTTTCACTGGCCTACTCAATGCAATACTAACACAGCAAAGGACTACGCTTACATTTACTAAGGAATAACTGAACTTAAGCGAGGCTATATGCTGTAGTGTAACTAACTAAGAGGGGACATTAAGCTTTATTACAAAACCGCAACAATATATTGTTGCGGATCTGCCGCCGGCCTTCTCCCCTTACCAAGGAGGGATTAGTCCCCTTGTCTTTGACTGGCCTGGCGGGACCCGGGACCTATGACGTCCTTCCCGGACAGCGTGAAATAGGGTATTAGGACAAGAATTCGCTATTACCTAATTACTCGCACTGCCCTGAAACGAGGAAATAAGCCCCGCACGAACCACGCGTGTAGAGACGCCGAGCGGTGCGTACAAGCGATCTGTGCCGTTTATATGGTGAACCCGGTTCTAGCGGTCTGATTCGTGCCACGCTCAGTCAATGGTGAAATCACAGAGGCGATCGAATTGGAAAAAGGAATAACAGGTTTTATTTATGCGATACAATGGTTCAAGCAAAAGGGGACACAGTGCAGCCTTAAACAGTCTTACTTACTACCCAGGACAAACGGGCCTGTCTCACACATACACACTCACACGGGGCTTGCAGCTGCAGGGTGATGGTCCGCGTCCAGGAATGGCTCCCGTGCAGCTCCCTCCGGTCTCCGGCTCGTCCCATGCAGATGGTAAGAAGAGAAGGCAGGAGCTCTCCGCGTGTCGTTTGTACGCACAGGGTTATTACGGGGCGAACGGTAGGGTGTGGGCTCTGGCGGTTAATCACTGGCAGGCTATTACCGCGTTTACTCGCGTGGCTGAAGTAGGCGCTATTCGCCACCGGCGCGTCTGGCTGCAGCCGTGTACTCAACACCTCTTCTTCCTCTCCTCTGGCGCGTACGTTATACGATGACGAGTTACAGTTCAATGCCTCAAAGCGAGTGATGCGAGTCAAGTTCTCCTTCAAAGTCAGGCTCGTAAATTCTCCCAAGTGCTCACAATGCGCTCGCCCCGTCAAGTCCTCCGACCAAGTCCTCTCCCAACAAGTCCTCTTCCATCAGTCGTTCAAGTCCTCCTGATAAGTCCTCTCCCAACAAGTCCTGTCCAAGGGCTCTATGCAGCAACTTATATCGGCACGCCCAACGAACCTTCCAGAACTCACCAGACGCGCCTCTCCACGCCCTCTCATGCCATGCCGTTAGAGCCCTGATTGGCTGGTGGCTCTTACCCTCATCGCCTCTGACGCTCCGCCTTGACGCCGCCCCCACTCAGACCTCGCGCTCCTCCTTCTCAGGCTTTTTTTTTTTTTCTTTTTCTTTCTGTATACAAGATCGAGGCTCGTGAAAGAGCGAACATTAATCACACAGAAAGACAAACCGACACATAGAACATATAACATCGGGAGCGGTAGACAAGATGGGGAGAGAGGGGGAAGGACACAAACACAACATTTGGGAGCAGGGACCGAGAGACATGGAGACATCGAAAGATCTGTGGGAGGGAGAGGGCTTTGGGGGGGGAGGGGGGTGGGGGAGGCATGGGAAGGGGGGGTGGGAGAGGTATAAAACATATGGACACTGCCAGGACTTCCAGGAAAGAAGTTGGAATTTCAAACAAGGTGGATCTGGGGTGCATTAGTGGGGGTAGAAAAGATCAAGGTTTTGGATGGGGGAAGATAAGAGATGGTGGTGAACAGCTGTTTTAAAGACCTGGAGGGAGGAGTTGGATTGAAGGGAGTGTGGGAGTTTGTTCCAGAGGTGGGAGAAAAGAGGAATGAAAGAGTGAAGGTGAGCATAGAGCCGAGATTTCGGCAGTTTAACCATCAGAGGGTTGCTGGCAGATCTTGTGCGACCTGTAGGAATATTTGGGGGACAGAGCACAGAGAGAGCTGGGAGAGCAAGGCCGGAGAGGAGTCGGTAGAAGACAGAAAGACCACCTACCTGCCTGCAGTGAGTGAGTGAAAGGCCCTCAGATAGCTTCATCGCGGGAGATTCCAATGATTCTGAAAGCTTTGGTTTCAACGGCGTGAAGCCGAGCTAGGTGTGAGGCAGGAGCACCAGCCCAAAGGGGAGAACAGTATTCCATTGAGCTGCGGATGAAAGCCTTGTATGTGGTGAGGAGCTCAGGTGTTCCAAGGAAGGACTTCGCACGACGGAGGATGCCCAGTCGGCGACTGGCTTTGGAGGCCAGATTTGAAATGTGGTTTTCCGAATAAAGATCATGGCAGATAGTCAGACCCAAAAGCTTGAGCGACAGAACTTCTTGGAGAGGATTGTTGAGAAAGTAGATGGGAGGGTTGTCCAGTCGATCTTTTCGGAGAGACATAGTAAGAGTGTGAGATTTGTCAGGATTGAAAGACATGTTCCATTTGTTTGCCCAGTCTGTGATTGTGTCAAGGTCTGCAGAGAGTGAGGAGGCTGCAGACTGCCGATCTGAGGGATGATGAATGGAGCGACAGAGAGTAGAGTCGTCAGCAAAGAGATAGAGAGGATTTTCAAGAGAGTCAGAGAGATCATTGATGAAGACCAGAAAAAGCACAGGGCCCAGAACACTGCCTTGGGGAACTCCAGCCTGAACAGGAAGAGGAGATGAGAGAAACCCATTCAGGGCCACACGGTGACTACGACTAGAGAGGAAGTCCACCAGCCATGCGTGGAGATTTCCATGGATACCAAAAGAGGAGAGTTTGGTGAGCAGAGCGGGGTGCCAGACCGTATCGAAGGCACGTGATATGTCAAGGGAGACTGCTCTAATTTCCTGTTTGGCATTGAGGACCTCCATCCATTGTTGAGAAAGCAGAAGCAGCATGTCCAGAGTGGAGTGTCCAGGTCTGAAACCAAATTGATGATCAGAGATCAAGCCATTGGAGAAGAGGAAAGATTTCATATCTGAAGCGATGATGGATTCCATGACTTTGCTGATAATTGGCAGAAGGCTGATTGGTCTGTAGTTGCTGGGATCTGTTTTTGCACCTTTTTTGTGCAAAGCGGTGATGTTGGCAGATTTCCAAGCAGATGGAAGATGACCTTGAGCAAAAGAGAGGGTGAAGAGAACAGAGAGAGGGAGTGAAAGAGCGGAAGAACATGATTTTAGGACCCGTGGCCTGATGCCGTCAGGTCCAGTTGCAGAATCAGAGTCGAGGGTTGACAGAAACTTTTCCACCTTGTCAGGAGGAAAGGACACAGAGTCCAGGAGCAGCTGGGTACGACTGGGTACGGTGGGTACAGAGAGGGATGGGTTTGGGACACAAGATTTAGAGGCAAACACAGAGTTGAGGCATTCAGCTTTTTCACGTGCGGAGTCAGCCATGTGGCCATTTGAGGTGAGGGAGGGGATGGAAGGGGAACAAACACCAGAAACAGATTTGACCAGACGCCACCAGGATTTGGAAGAGGGAGACGACAGATAAGAGAGTTCGGTCCTGAGAACGGAGAGATATTGTTTCCTGGCTCTCCTGAGGGTGGACACACACTTGTTTCGGGCTTTGTGAAAGGAAATGAGATTTCCTTCCATTGGATTTGCTTTCCAGGAGACGAAAGCAAGTTGTTTCTGGGCAATAGCCTCACCACAAGATTCCGTGTACCATGGACAGGAGGAAGGGTATGACAACTGAAGACGAGATGGGATAAATCTGTGCATGAGAGAGAGCAATTTACTTTGGAAGAATTCCCAGGATGAGTTGATGTCAGAGGCAGTAGAGATGGGAGACCAGTCCAGATGATTGATGGCTGCTTGAAGACCGTGCCAGTTGGCCTGAGTGAAATGCCAGACTCATCGATGCTGAGGAGGCTCTCTGAGAATGGTCAGAGAGATGTCCACTTTAACAAGCACATGATCAGAAGAGCCGATTGAGGATCAGAGGAGCAGAAGAAGAGCAGCAGACATTTTCAGGGAAGTTAGTCATAACCAAGTCCAGAAGAGAAGATGCTCCGTTGACTGAGATCCGGGTTGGGAAATTGACAGATTGTGTCAGTCCCAGTGAGTCACAGAAGTCCTTTGCTGAAGAGCCATGGCTGGTGAGAGAGGTACCCACACCCAGCCAACTGGCATGGTGACAGTTGAAATCACCACATATGAGGAAGAGAGAGTTGGGATGGGTCGATAGAAGTTGGTCCATATTATCAGACAGCGAGATGTAGATGGAGTCATCACTGTTTGGTGGACGGTACAACACACATATGAACAAAAGGTGGGAGCGAAGGGGAAGCCGTAGCCAAAGGTATTCCTGGGGGTGAGGTGGAGAGAGGGCAGTGCAGGGCGAGTGAGGAAGAGAGTTTTTTTATAAAGATAGCAACCCCACCTCCAGGACGAGGCTCAGGTCTATCATACCGGAGGAGGGAGTAACCTGGGAAAGATACCAAGGAATCGGAGACATCATGAAGGAGGAAAGTTTCTGTTAAGCAGATCACGTCTGGTTTGTCAAAAGCAACCTGTTTGGAGAGATCAGTTAAGTTTGAGCGAAGGCCCCGGATGTTTGAGGTCCATACTGTTAAGGAAGAGAAAGGGGGAGCATCGGATACAGAACAGGGGGGGGGGGGCGGTTGGGTAAGATGTGGAAGAGGAGGAAGAGGTAGGGAGAGCTGTTGAAGGTGTGTCAGAGATTACAGAATAGCTCGGAGAAAGGGAAGGATGGGGCAGACAAAAGGTTTGATGGTGATTGGGAGAGGCGCAGTGAGGTGTTATTTGACGAGGGGGAAGAGCGAGGCAGAAGGTTGAGGGAGATGAAGGTGAAAGTTGGAAGGGGGAAGAAGCGGGGAGGACGCTTTGAGGGGGAGGGGTGAGAGGGGAGTCTAGGAGGGGAGGAGCGAGGGAGAGTCTCGGAGGGGAGGGGTGTGGGGGGAGATTTGAAAGGAATGGGTGATTGGGAAGATTTGGAGGGGAGGGGCAAGGGGGAAGATTTGAAAGAGATGGGTGATGGGGATGATTTGGAGGGGATGGGCAAGGGGGTAGATTTAGAGGGGAGGGGTGATTGGAAATGGGATTTTGGGGTGATGGGATTTTGAAAAATGTACGATTAATGGGAAACGAACATTTATTGCAAAATGAGTTTCTTGAGACATTCGAGTCAAAAATACGTTTGAGGACGCTGGAGGGAGGATGGAGTGCTGGAGAGTTTAGGGAATGAATGAAAGATGCACTATAAGAGATGGAATTTTTTTTTGGAATGAATGGATTTGGTGAGCAAGTCGAAAGCATCCTTTTATAGAAGAAGAAGAAAAAGGTGTTATAGAATATGACAGAATACAGGTCTTCAGGGTTCAGATGAGACATTTTTTAACAACGTGATCACAAACAGCGTGGTCGAAGAATGAACGAACGAACAACGAAGAACGAATAAACGAATAAAAACGGAAGGAAATGTTTTTGGGTTTTTTTTTTTTTTTTTTTTTTTTTGAGATTTTAAAACAAGGAAGTATGGGATGAAAAGACCGTGAAAAACAGAGACCGGAAAAAAATTGCAGCGTGATCGGAGAACCGCTGAGACAAAAACAAAGCCTAAAGCCAAGGTTGGACACAGTAACCTAGTACTACACTTAGGCCTCAGAATACACGATGAGAAAGACCGACGATTCTGTACACAGGTATGAAAAACCAATGCCAAGAATACTATTAAAGACACCCCAATAGGTACATACAAGACCAGTTTCGACAAAAACACAATTGTGAAAAGTTACTTAACTTCGAAAGCGAGCGTGCATGGACAGCTTTGAAGAGACGAGACCTCCAATCTTGCGCATGCGCAGAAGCCAAGGTGTGTCAGAAGGAGCTGTTGAAGGTGTGTCAGAGATTACAGAATAGCTTGGAGAAAGGGAAAAATGGGGCAGACAAAAGGTTTGATGGTGATTGGGTGAGGCGCAGTGAGGTGTTATTTGAGGAGGGGGAAGAGTGAGGCAGAAGGTTGAGGGAGAAGAAGGTGAAAGTTGGAAGGGGGAAGAAGCGGGGAGGACGCTTTGAGGAGGAGGGGTGAGAGGGGAGTCTAGGAGGGGAGGAGTGAGGGAGAGTCTCGGAGTGGGGGGAGTTTAGGAGGGAAGGGGCAGGGGGGGAGATTTGAAAGGGATGGGTGATGGGAAAGATTTGGGGGGGAGGGGCATGGGGGAAGATTTGAAAGAGATGGGTGATGGGGAAGATTTGGAGGGAAGGGGTGAGATTGGATTTTGAAAAGTGTACGATTAATGGGAAACGAACATTTATTGCAAAATGAGTTTCTTGAGACATTCGAGTCAAAAATACATTTGAGGACGCGGAAGGATGGTGGAGTTCTGGAGAGTTTAGGGAATGAATGAAAGATGCACTGTAAGAGATGGAATTTTTTTTTGGAATGAATAGATTTGGTGAGCAAGTCGAAAGCATCCTTTTATAGAAGAAGAAGAAAAAGGTGTTATAGAATATGACAAAATAAAGTTCTTCAGGGGACAGATGAAACATTTTTTAACAACGTGATCATGTGATCACAAACAACGTGGTCGAAGAACAAACGAACAAATGAGAACGAACAAACGGATAAGAACAGGGAAGGAAAATAAATTTTTTTTTTTTTTTTTGAGATTTTAAAACGAGGAAGTATGGGGTGAAAAGACCGTGAAAAACAGAGACCGAAAGTAATTTGCAGCGCGATCGAAGAACCGCTGAGACAAAAAAAAAAGCCTCAAGCCAAGGGCTGACACGGTAGCCTACTAGCACTACACTAGGCCTCAGAATACACGATACGAAAAAAACGACGATTCTGTACACAGGTATGAAAAACCAACACCGAGAAACCTATTAAAGTCACCCCAATAGGTACATACACCGAAAGAAAGATACAGATTCGACAAAAAGATTCCTTCCACCGCCTGCTGCCATTGTTCGGGAGACACGCTACGAGGTTCCTTCCACCGCCTGCTGCCATCTTCGCGAGACGTGCTGGGACCGTGGAGAGCCGGACAGGGCCGTTCCTGGACGACCACGTCGACGCGTTTGGCTGAACATCAACCCATCTGCAATTCCCTGTGTGAGTGTGACGGGCCCGAGTCCGGGGAGATAATATAAGAATGTCTAAGTGCTGCCCTGTGTCTCTGTGTCCCGATCACTGTACATACGTGTGGGAATAATTAAACCTGTGTTCTTCCTTTTCCATTCGATCGTTCCTGTGATTTCCTCATTGGCTAAGCGTGGTACGAATAGAACCGCTCGAATCGGGTTCCTAAACTGCACGGACTGCACTACCTAAACTGCACGGACCACGTGGTACTCAATCCACTCGGCGTACCCAAACCACACGTGGCTCGTGCGAGGCTTGCTTCTTCGCTTCCGTGGCGGCGCAGGGAATTAGGTACGAGCGAGACTTGGTCCCGAAACCCTACTTTGCGTTTGCCCGCAAGGGGCGTTTCAAGTCTCAGTTTCGTCAAGCCCAGAAAGAACAAGGGGATTAATCCCCCCTTGGTAAGGGGAAGAAGGGCGGCGGAGAACCATAACAATTGGTATTCAGGAGTGGGGATTTGGCACCCGGGACAATTTTTGGACAAATTTTGGACACCAATTGTACATATTGGCCATAACAATTGGTGTCCGGGAGTGGGATTTGGAACTCTAACCAAATTTTTTTGGACTAATTGGCTCCAAATTCCGAGCGACCAAAATCTATTTTTTGAAATTCAAAATTTTAAATTCGTACCATGGCTAGTCAAGACGGTCGAATGCCGGTGGGGGTAGATACGGTAGAATTGATGTCCCAGGACGAAATGCAGAGACAGTTGGTAATGGAAGTAGAAGAGGGGCTGGCAGCAGCGGTAGAAAATGGTGGCGCCTCACACGGGGCGACGAGGGTCACACCTGCTGCGCAGGTGAGTTCTAAAGACATGCAATTATTTATGGCTGAAATGATGGCATTTATGGTCAAGTTTAATGAAGACATAACAGAAATGAGGGACGCAGCAAGTTTGGAACCACGACGAATTGAAAGAAGCAATGGATGCCCAAAGTGACAAATACACCCGGGAAATGGGAAAAATAGGGGAGGACATTGGGCGCAGGTTGAGCGAGGAGGTCGCATTGGGACACGACGAGGTAACGTGGTGTGAGGAACGCGTCGGGAGCGAGCTTGGGCAGAGCGCAGCCAAGTTGACCGGGAGCATAGAAATTGCGATGCGGGGTGTAAAAGAACCGACGGTCGCCGAATTGGACAGCGAAAATTCATTCGCGCCGGCGGTCGTTGAGGGAAAAGAAATTGCAGAAACAATTGGGGCCGAAGAGACGGCAGTAAATAGAAAATGAATCGAGGGAAGAAATGGAATGCACACAAAGTTCGTGTTCGCATTGTGATGTCGTGCTTGCTAACAAAATGAAAGGTTTTTTTTTTTTTTTTTTGTATACTGAATCGAGGCTCTTGAAAGAGCTGACATTTACTTCACAAACAAATCAACCAGACAAACAAAATATAGAAAAAGAGGGAGCAGAAAACAAGATGGGGAGAGAAGGGGAAGCACACAAACACTTGAGAGCACACAACATTTGAGAGCAGGGAGATGTGTGGGAGGGAGAGGGCTTGGGGGGAGGAGGCGTGGGAAGGGCGGGTTGGGTGGGAGAAGTATAAAACACAAGGACACCAAGGACTTCCAGGACAGAAGTTTTTATTTCAAAAAAGTGGAATTGGGGTTAAATTAGCGGGGGTAGAAAAGATCAAGGTTTTGGATGGGGGAAGATAAGAGATTGTGGTGAACAGCTGTTTTAAAGACCTGGAGGGTGGAGTGGGATTGAAGAGAGTGAGGGAGTTTGTTCCAGAGGCGGGAGAAAAGAGGAATGAAGGAGTGAAGGTGAGCAGAGAGTCTTGATTTTGGCAGTTTAACCATAAGAGGGTTGCAGGCAGATGTTGTGCGACCTGTAGGAATATTTGCGGGACAGAGCCCAGAGAGCTGAGGGGGCAAGGCCAGAGAGGAGTCGGTAGAAGACGGAAAAATCACCAACCTGCCTGCAGTGAGTGAGTGAGAGGCCCTTGGAGTTAGCTTCATCGTGGGAGATTCCAATGATTCTGAATGCTTTGGTTTCAACAGCGTGAAGACGAGCTCGGTGTGAGGCAGGATCACCAGCCCAGAGGGGAGAGCAGTATTCCATAGAGCTGCGGATGAAAGCCTTGTATGTGGTGAGGAGCTCAGGTGTGCCAAGGAAGGACTTCGCACAACAGAGGATGCCCAGTCGGCAACTGGCTTTGGAAGCCAGATTTGAAATGTGGTTTTCCCAGGAAAGATCATGGCAGATAGTGAGACCCAAAAGCTTGAGTGACAGAACTTCTTGGAGAGGATTATTCAGAAAGTGGATGGGAGGGTTGTCCAGTCGGTCTTTTCGGAGAGACATCGTAAGAGTGTGAGATTTGTCAGGATTGAAAGACATGTTCCACTTGTTTGCCCAGTCTGTGATTTTGTCCAGGTCTGCAGAGAGTGAGGAGGCTGCAGACTGCCGATCTGAGGGATGAAGAATGGAGCGACAGAGAGTAGAGTCATCAGCAAAGAGATAGAGAGGATTTTCAAGAGAGTCAGAGAGATCATTGATGAAGACCAGAAAAAGCACAGGGCCCAGAACACTGCCTTGGGGAACTCCAGCCTGAACAGGAAGAGGAGATGAGAGAAACCCATTCAGGGCCACACGTTGACTACGACTAGAGATGAAGTCCGCCAGGCAGTTTGCAGGTGCTGCTGGCAGGAAAGAAGGTCCCCAAGGTGAGATATAATGGCGCGAATGTGTTTGGCGGGAAAAGGGTTCTTGCGCGCTTGGGAGAGAAGCGAAACCCGTGCGGTCATGGAAGGTCGATTGTGCGGTGTGCGAGGTCGACTGGTGCGCGTGTGAGAAAAGTGTGCACCGGAGCACGAGTGTGAGCGAGAAAAGTGTGCGCCGGAGTGTGTCGGAGAAAAGTGTGTCACAGAGTGTGAGAGAGAATTCACACCGGACTGTGTGCGGGAAGAGTGTGTAACAGGAGAGTGTGTTACAGGAAAGTGTGCGAAGGAGTGCACACTGGAGCATGTTATTGGGTGTGTACCAGGAGAGTGCACACCCGTGGGCGTTACGGAGTACGTAACGGAAGAGTGTGCGCGAGGGTGTGTGATAATGAAGTGTGCAAACGGCGTGAGTGCGCCTGGGTGATGTGCACCAGAGTGTGCTATAACAGAGTGCGAGAAAGAATGCACACCGGACCGTGTGCGGAAAGAGTGTGCTGTAACAGAATGTAGGGAGTGTATGGGAGGCGCTGGGGCGCCGCGGTGTGCGAGTGTGGAATGGGTCGCGTGTGGTGAGAACGCGGCTCAAGCATCGACACAGACCGGGGTAGCGTTTAGCGCGACGGATAGCCGACGTGAGCCCTCGGCTAGTTGTGTGTGGCTGGGACCGGCGGGGATCGATGCCATGGCCGTGTCACAAGGACCGACGTGCACGATTTGTGCCGGCCCCCGCCCTGTATGGTTGGTGCCACGCCGTGGCGGTAAAGGCGAACGGCGAGGTTCAAGGGGAGGTAGGAGAGTTCGGAGCCGCGCCCCCTGGCGGGTGCGGTGCTCCGACCGTGGGCGGTTGGGCCATCGTGCGTGGGACCACGATGCCCCGCGCAGAGATGGAGCTCTGAACCCCCGCCCATCCATGCCTCCTCCCCTGGATCGAAAATGCCGGACGGACCCAACCTACAGTAGACCAACCACCCGAACGGATCGCTCGGCCTCTCGAGGTCGAGCCGTAATGGCGATGTAATGCCGCACAAAGGGGCTCAAGTGCAGTGGACGAATGGCAATAGTGTTGGGGAATGGTGCCCTGCGTGGGGGAATGGTAGCTTAACCATTTCTCATACGATCTGGGCCCATGAGCATTAGATTAGGGGGATAGTAATGTTCGGCACATGGGGGCCAGCGATGGTTACCTCCAAGGGGCACCGAAGCTAGCTGAGGGCGGGCTGGGATAATTGTTGGGATTAGATGACGGTAGAGTACATGAGAATTAAGTAGGGACATCTGAACTATAGAGGGGGCGTAGAGAGATTAGATGGTTGATAATGACGAAGGGAGTGCTTAGTTGAATGGGATGACGGGGAAGCACGAGTTTTAGGGGAAAAGCAGCCAGCTAGATGATGCTGTGTGTATGAGGAATTGTGAGTTGAAACAAATGGAGTTGTGTTTGGAGTGTATGGAAAGTAGTGTGTGAGATAAAAAGGTGTGAGCACAAAAGGTGTGCGAGGCAAAAAGTGTGGGAGATAATTGGTGTGCGAGATAAATGGTGTGGAATGCTTGGTGTGAGATAGAAGGTGTGGAATGCATGGTGCGAAGGAGTGAATGGGGGGCGGGGGGGGGAGATGGACCCATTCACGAATACATGGGGTGGATCGTTTAAAGTCAGGTAGAGGGTTTAGGTAAATTGTTTGGATATTGACACCTGTGGTGCAGGTCGTGGCCAAGTAGTGCTTTGGAGGGTGCATGAGTATTAGTCAGGTTCACTATGTCAATAAATTATATTTCGTTCAAAATCATGGTCGATTAGCAAACCTATACATTTTTGGAAAGGTTATAGCATAAGGAAACTAAAAATCAATGTTTACATTTGGAGAGATACCTGTATGGCGGCCATTTTGGATTTTCAAAATGGCCACTGTAAAATACATATTTTGTTCTATTTCTGCCTCTAATTACCCTAAAAACTATTTAAAATATACTAAACCTATATTTTCAGGGACAAGAAATCCAATGAAAGTATCAAATTAGTGCTATGGGGAATGGTAAGACACGAATCAAAGGTTTTGAATTGCAAAATACTGTCTTTATATTCGCGATAAGTTGCATAATCAAATACATGTTATCATTTTGTACAGGCAGTTAATAACATCAAAATGTGTCACAATAATTCATATCACCAAACATACACAGGCAGTCAGCAAAATCATATATACACATGCAGTCAGTATAACTTCACATCTACACAGGCAGTCAATGACAAAATATACACAGGCAGTCAATGGCATCAAACATACACGATTACAGAATATGCCATTTAGAGTTCGTCATCACTGTCCTGTGTGTCGTATCCGACAATATAGTCCGCATCGTTTTCAAAGTCCGTTCCACACAAGCAAAGGTCGGTCAAATTGATTGGAAAATCGAATTGGTCGAATGGTCGATCGAATCGAATTCGATGAATCGAATCGATCGAATTGGTCGATTGGTCGAATGGAATTGGTCGATTGGTCGAATCGAATTGGTCGGAATTGGCAAATGTAAACATTGATTTTCAGATTTTCCATGTAATAACGTTTCCAAAAATGTATAGGTTTGCTAAACTACCATGATTTTGAACGTAAAAACATAGTGAACCTGACTATATATGGAATGGCTGGGCGTGTTGTTTAATTGTTGAGTATGGTTATTGGGGCACTCCGCCACTGGTAGTTTGTCGGCCAGGTGAGGCCGCGGGTAGGCTCTGGGTGCCAGTTAGAGTAGTTGTGAGTTGTTCAATGGGGCCCGAGGATCCAAGGAAGGACCCGGGTAGTCCAATGCCAAGGAGGGCATCAGGGGGTAAAGAGCCAGGAGGGGCCGTCCCCAGTTTAGGTTGTCGCAGGAGCAGGTAAGCTCGGGTGGCGACTTCAGTGGTGGAGGTGCGCAGGTAGTTGGACCTGCTAGTGGAGCCACACAACCCAGCCCCAAAATTGTGCAAGGGCACAGTATGAAAAATTGGGGAGTGAGACCCAAATTCGTAGGGCACCGCAGAGTGGTCAATGGGGATTCAGTTTTTAGAACCACATAGTTTAAAGATGGCCGATTGGCAGGGTACGACCTCGGGTAGTTTAAATGAGTTAATGTCATTAGTGTAGTTAGGATGAGAGAAATTCCCTTTGCGCCATCCACATCCATTCACCGAGGAGGACGAAGCTCCACACCAGTACCAGGTGAACTATTTGATTAAGTGTAAGACGCATCATGACGTAATGGGACATTGTGTTTGTTCCATTCCTTCCTTCCTGGGAGGGATTGGGAGACGAATTTGGCTTAGAGGGGGATATGGGAGACAGGACGTAGAGACGAATTTGTAAATACAAGAAGGGCTAGGGCAATGTAAGCTGACGTTGGGGGGTACGAACGGATAGGGACGAGCTTGCTCTGCTCGCTCTTCCGCGCCCCTGCGCTGCATTACCTCGTGTTTTCGTGTACCTTTGTGCCCTTTCCGCTTTGCTGTTTGTGCTTTGTCTTTCCCCCCACTCCAGGACAATTTTGGAGGTGGAACTGTGCAGCACCATCGACCTGTGCAGCATCCCTGCTGCACCTTGCTACATCTGTGCAGCTGAACGGCACAGCACTTTGCTGTCATATCCTTTTCATTTGTTACAACTTCGCTGCACCTGTGAAGCACTCTGCTGCCACAAACACTTTGCTGCACATTACACTACACTTATGGACCACAAGTTTGTGGCCTTACACTTCACCTGTGTAGCACTTCGCTGCAAATTCACCTTGCATCTTCAGACCACTTGTTTTGAGTGGCATTCATGTCACAAATACAATAAACACAGTTTTTGTGCATTTTTTTTTTTATTGTGTGCTAGGGACGAGAAGAATTGTAAGTTTATATAGCCCTGAAGAGCAGGAATGGCCTGTATGCCGGTCCCGGGGCTTGCCGGTTCGATATACACACACAGAAGATACAAGATGCAAGACACCAGAAGCAAATGAAATGTGAATTTTTGAGTGTGTTTGTGTGCTTTGCTGTGCTTTCTCTCCCCTCCAATATTCTCTTTCAAAAAAGGACAGGTCCTGGGTCATAGAACTGTAAATAAGGAGTAGGTTTTGTGCTTGTATAAAAATGCTGCCCATCGGCTCTATGTTTAGTTTGAAAACAATTCCGGATTCGGTTAATTGTGGGCGTGATTCTGTTAGGTTAGCAACACAACACAGTAGGTGGGACATATTTAGTGTTTTAAAACTGTCGCATACACGGGTTAGAGTAAATGTTAGGGGGAACCACATCTATATGTCACATGTAACAGTAAAATTTAGTCCCAGATCTTTCTCAAAACCGGTCGTTCCAATTTTTGTAGGTTTGACTCGGGGACGAGTCTGACGAGGGAGAGGGGTAGTGTTGCGGTTTTGAGTTTGTACAGTGAGGATAATGGTTAAAATTTCCCCCTCATAGTTGGTCACACAAGCAACATGTAGCCTCGTGATAGTGTCGTTATTTCTTAGTATTTGTAAGCTTAGTCCTTTTCCTATGTTAGTTCTGCGTTGAGTAGAGTCAGGAGAATAGGCTCTACTTCTACTGACTTTCCAGCTTCCCTAGCCTCATGCCCCTTTGCGCTGACTTTGGTTCATTTTGGGCGAATTAACACGAGGCAGGCCTAGGAGGGTCGGGGCGGAGCCGAATGAGGGGCGGCCGAAGCGCTGACGGTAAGCACGAGCCGCCAATCAGGGCTCAGAGGTGGTGGCGGCAGCATTGCATCACAGGGCGTGGTAAGAAGGTTCGAGGGGGTTCAAGAAGGTTCGGGGGCGTACCTATATAACCCATCGCGCAAAGCCCCCAGGAGGACTCGCTGATGAGAGAGAGAACTGCTGCCCAGGGAGGACTCGTGCACACTGATCAACCAGGAGGGATCGTTGACGAGCAGGAGTTGAGAGCGTCAAAGAACTGAGAGAGATACGCGGGTGAAGAAAGACGCGCATGAACCGGAATACGCGCTATTTTAAGTGACGCTCGGTTGAGTTGGAGGCCGATCCGCATACAGTGCATTAATTTGCGCGAGTGATAACGGCTGTGTAATCGCCAGCCGCGCTGAGAGTCCCGTATTTGCCGTTCCACCTCATCGACTGCTTTTGTTCGGGAGACACGCTACGAGGTTCCTTCCACCGCCTGCTGCCATTTTCGCGGGACGTGCTGGGACCGTGGAGAGCTGGACGGGGCCATTCCTGGACGACCACGTCGACGCGTTTGGCTGAACATCAACCCATCTGCAATTCCCTGTGTGAGTGTGACGGGCCAGAGTCCGGGGAGATAAGATAAGACTGTATAAGTGCTGCCCTGTGTCTCTGCGTCCCGATTGTTGTACATACGTGTGGGAATAATTAAACCTGTGTTCTTCCTTTTCCATTTGATCGTTCCTGTGATTTCTTCATAGGCTAAGCGTGGTACGAATAGAACCGCTCGAATCGGGTTCCACTACCTAAACTGCACGGACCACGTGGTACTCAATCCGCTCGGTGTACCCAAACCTTCCGTGGCGGCGCAGGGAATTAGGTACGAGCGAGACTTGGTCTCGAATCCCTACTTTGTGTTTGCCCGGAATGGGCGTTTCAAGTCTCGGTTCCGTCAAGCTCAGAAAGAACAAGGGGATTAATCCCCCCTTGGTAAGGGTAAGAAGGGCAGCGGAGACCCGCAACAATATATTGTTGCGGATCTCCCGAAGCCCGTCCATGTTACAAAGGGGGGATTAAACCCCTTTTTTCCCTAGGGTCTTCGTGTCCTCGAGGCCGAATCGCCGTAACAAAAAATATATATATATATATATGTGACTCCATGGTAAGATCTCCAACCTTTAATTGAACAAACAATGACTCAACGTTTTGATTAACAACATGTGACAAAGCCACACGCCTCCGTTAATCTTCCTCAAGAGTGATACAATCATCTCAACGTCCCCTTATATGCAAAGTGGGCGGGGTATATGCAAAGTGGGGTGGGCAAAGCTGGACAGCCAATGAAACCATATCACACCGCTTTCATGAACGGAGACATTACTGACCAAATTCAAAAATCAACCGCATATTAACGGCTCAAAATAATCCTGTAAGCAATGCTGGATTATAACTCAAGTGTTTAGAAAATCAGGAACAATCATTACATTTCATTAAAAGTTAAACTTGCAAACAATTAAATTAAAACTGTAAATATATTAAAGCAAAATTTTTTAAGATAAAATAAAATTGCCATAATATCAAGATCATCACATGTGGCCCTATACGGTAAAGGGGAATGCGGGAAGGAGGGTGGGTTATAGGGGGGGATAAAATGTGGGGGGGGGGACCAGAGGCGGGGTGGAAGCGGGGGGGGGGGGGGGTTGGGAGAGGGTGGTTTGGAGGGATGGGGGGAGGGGGAGGGGGCAAATTGTCCGAATAAAAACCTTGTGTGACGTATTATGTGGACTCGTTGTTCAAAGAACGGAATGCCTGCTTCGTTCACACAAGAGTGGGTCAAACGCTACCGGTAAGTCAGCCACCTCTTGTGTGATCGAGGTAACAGTTTCTTCTGTGTGCCAAGCCTCCAAAACACGTCTGCTGTTTCTGTTGGGTGTGGAACCCAAAATATTAACCCTATCCCATAAAGGTGTGTGGAGTGCGGAGCCCCCTCCCCCCCCCCCCTCCCTCCAAACCACCATCCCCCAAACCACCCCCCCCCCCTCCGCTTTCACCCCGCCCCTCTGGTTCCCCCCCTCCCCATTTTATCCCCCCCATGACCCCCCTCCTTCCCGCATTCCCCTTTACCGCATAGGGCCACATGTGATGATCTTGATATTATGGCAATTTTATTTTATCTTAAAAATTTTTGCTTTAATATATTTACAGTTTTAATTTAATTTACAATTTAATTGTTTACAAGTTTAACTTTTAATTAAATGTAATGATTGTTCCTGATTTTCTAAACACTTGAGTTATAATCCAGCATTGCTTACAGGATTATTTTGAGCCGTTAATATGCGGTTGATTTTTTAATTTGGTCAGTAACGTCTCCGTTCACGAGAGCGGTGTGATACGGTTTCATTGGCTGTCCAGCTTTGCCCACCTCACTTTGCATATACCCCGCCCACTTTGCATATAAGGGGATGTTGAGATGATTTTATCACTCTTGAGGAAGATTAACGGAGGCGTGTGGCTTTGTCACATGTTGTTAATCGAAACGTTGTCATTGTTTGTTCAATTAAAAATTGGAGATCTTACCATGGAGTCATTTGGATTTACTCCCAACCGCAAATCTTTGCTTATATATACGTATATATGTATATATTGTTGCGGTTTTGGCGAAGCCCGTTCCCTTACCAAGGGGAGATTAAGGCCCTTGTTCTCCTTGGGTCTTCGAACCACGAGACTTGAGTCGCCACTCCCGGGCAGATGTGGAACAGGGTTTCGGGACAATTTTCACACGTACCTAAGTACCCACGCCGCCGTGGAAGCGGGGATCGAGTCTTGCACAAACCACGCGTAATTTGAGTACACCCGAGCGGATGGCGTACGACGTGGTCCGTGCTGTTACCTTGCTATTGGAACCCGATCAGAGCGATATAATTCGTACCATGTTGTCAATGATGGAGAGACAAAAGCGATCGAATCAAAGGAATAACAGGTTTAATCATTATTATTTACACAATGATTGGTAGAAGAAGCAGAGACGAGACACAGGGCAGTCGTAAGCAGTCTTAACCTAGTCCCAGACAATGGGCCCACTCACACATTCAGGGAGATGAAGGAAGAAATTTTCATGCGCTGAACGTGCCGGCTTTGGTCGTCAAGGAACAGCTCACCCGGCGTGGCCCTCTGGCGGTTACCGCATGTCCTCCGGCGAAGACAGGCAGGCAGGCGGGAAAATCCACGCGGCGCGTATCTCAGCAAAGCAGGCAGGCAGGAAAATATGTGTGCGTCTGTGGTTCGGCACGGCTGTCTTTCACAGCGCGATTAACACAACTGCGCGCTTTCACTCTCGTAACTGAACTCAGCGCAACTTGCCCTCTAACTCCTCGGGGATCTGACTCCAGCTCAACTGAGAACTCGACTTGTAACTCATGTGTGTCTCACCCGAGCTCATAACTTGTAACTTATTTGCCTCCCTTCTCATAACTTGTCACAGCGCGTCTCTCCTCATAACTGAGGTGGGGGCTCCGGGCACAGGGTTATATTGACCCCGCCCTAGCCCGCATCGAATGTTCCAAACCACGCCTTTTGCCGCAGTGGTAAGCCACTCCCCTCGAGCCCTGATTGGCGGCTCGTGCTTACCGGTCACTCCCACTTCTTCTGCCCCGCCTTCCTTCGGCCTTGATCGACTTGTTCAGGCCGGCCTCGTGGTATTTTGCGCCAAAACCCAAAGCATCGAGGCATCATAAAGGACCTAACTCTCCTTGTCGTACTCAACGCAAAGCTAAACACGGGAAAGGTCTACGCTTACATTTACTATGAAATAACTGAGCTTTTACGAGGCTACATGTTGTAGTGTAACTAAACTATGTGGGGAAATTAACCTTTTATTGTAAAAACACAAAACTAAAACACTACACCCCTCCCTCGTCAGACTCGTCCCCGAGTCGAAACCAACCAATGAAACGACCGGTTAGAGAATGACATGCAAAATTAACTTTTACTTTTACATGTGACATATAGGTGTGGTTCCCCCTAACATTTACTCTGACCCGTGTATGCGACAGTTTTAAAACACTAGATATGTCCCTCCTGTTGCGTTGTGTAGCTACATATCAGATCCACGCCCACAATTAACCGAATTCCGCAATTTTTCAAACTAAACACATAGCCTGTGGGCAGCATTTTTATATTTACAAGCACAGAAACTTAACCTTATTTACAATTCTATGACCCAGGACCTGTCCTTTTTGGAAGAGAAGATTGGAGGGGAGAGAAAGCGCAGCAAAAACACAACACACTCATAAATCATGACATTTTCTGCTTGCTTCTTGCATCTTGCTTCTTGCTTCTTCTGTGTGCATATATCAAACCGGCTAGCCCCCGGACCGGCATACAGGCCATTTTTAATCTTCACGGCTACCTAAACTTACACATCTTCTCATCCCTAGCGCACCATAATAAAAATGCACAAAAAATGCTTTTATTTCATTTTTTCTATCCTTTGCCAGGCAGGGCCACTCCCATGCGGTCCGACTGCTTGGCATTAATGCCACTCAACAAGTGGTCTGAAGATGCAAGATGATTCTGCAGCAAGGTGCTGCACAGCAGAGGTGCAAGGCCACAAAGCTTGTGGTCCATAGTGTGTAAGGTGCAGCAAAGGGGTTGTGGCAGCAAAGTGCTGCACAGGTGCAGCAAAGTTACAACCAAAGGATACGGCAGCAACGTGCTGTGCAGTTCGGCTGCACAGATGTAGCGGTGCAGAATGGATGCTGCACAAGTCGATGGTGCTGCACAGTTCCACCTCCAAAATGGTCCTGGGGTGGGGGGGGAGAGACGAGGCACAACAAGCAAAGCAGAAAGGACGCAACGGCACACAGAAAAACAAGGTAATAAAGCGCGAGGGGCGCGGAAGAGCAGGCAGAGCAGGCTCGTCCCTAGCCGTCCGTACCCCCCACCGTCGGCTTACACTACCCTAGCCCTCCTTGTATTTACAATCCGTCTCTACGTCTTGTCTCCCATATCCCCCTCTATCTCAAATTCGTCTCTCAATCCCTCCCAAGAAGGAAGGAATGGAACAAACAATGTCACATTACGTCATGATGCGTCTTATGCAGGTATATGGAGAATGGTTGTCTGGAATAGATGGTATGGAGTATGGAATGAATGGTGTGGAGTGAGGAGTGTGGAATACGTGGAGTGGAGTGTATGGTGCGAAGGAGTGGATGGGGGAAGGATGGACCCCTTCACGAGTACCCGGGGAGGGTAGTTTAAAAGTAGGTAGAGGGAGTAGGTAAATTGTGGTTGGATATTGACATCTGTGGTGCGGAAGTAGCAGAGTACTGCTTGAATGGGTGCAGGAGTGTATGGAATGGCTGGGCGTGTGGCCTGTTAGTGTGTGTGATTGGTTGAGTACTCCGCCACTGGTAGTCTGTCGGCCAGGTGAGGCCGCAGGTAGGCTCTGGGAGCCAGTTAGAGTTCAATGGGGCCCGAGGATCCAGAGGAGGACCCGAGTAGCCCGACGCCAGAGAGGGCGGTAGTGGGGTAAGGGAGCCAGAGGGCCTTCCCCAGGTAGGTTTGGGTGAGGAACAGGTAAGCTCGGGTGGCGATGTACAGTGGCGGAGGTGTGCAGGTGAGCGGACCTGCTGGTGAGCCATACGACCCAGCCCTGAAATTGTGCAAGGGCACAGAAGGAAAACTCGGGGGAGTGAGACCCCAAATTGCAGAGCGCCACAGTATGTTCAATGGGAATTGGTTTTTAGAACCACATAGAGTAATGATGGCCAATGGATTGGCAGGGCAAGACCCCGGGTAGTTTAAGGTGTTAGTCATTTAGGAAATACTTAGGGAGAAAAGTCTCTTCGCACCATCCGCATCCACTCACCTAAGGTGATAAACTCCACACCATGTTTTGGCAAATATTTGGAAATGTGAGACGCATCACGGCATGGGGTTGACATTGTTTTTAATTCCATCCCTTCCTCCTTAGGAGGGATTAATGACGAATTTGGAATTAGAGGCGATGGGAAGGACAAAACGTAGACGGAATTTGTAACTTGTAAATTGTGTAAATACGGGTAAGGGCAAGGGTAGGGTAGGTGACATGGGGGGTGACGAACGTTAGGGATGAGCTTTCTTAGCTCGTTCTCCCGCGCCCTTCATGTCCGCATTACTTCGTATTGATGTGTACCCTTGTGCCCCCTGCCCGCTGATCTGCTTGTCCTTCCTTCCCCACTCACGGACCATTGTTCTTTTGTGTCCGGGTGGGGGGGGGGGGGGGAGGGGAGTGTGCAGGTGACCACAGTTGTGCGCCCGCACCCTTGCTGCCTCCGGCCTGCACTGATGCACCATATGGACCACACGTTCTGTGGCATAGCACCACCTTATGGACCACACGTACTGTGGCCTAGCACCTCTGCTGGGGCCGACCATTGTTGCCAGCGGTGTCTGGTTGCGGACCACTGTGTTCAAAGTGGCATCCGTGCCTGGCAGTGGACCACTTGGCCCTGCCCTGGCAGTTAGCCCTGCTGGCCATACAAATAATAAAAAGCGGACGCGGTGTGTACCCTTTTTAATAAATAAACATCAAGCAAGAAGACCCATCGTCAACCAGAACCAGCGGCCCAGCAGAGCAGAGAGGAAGAAGACACCATTTGATTATTTTAAAATGTTTTTTTTGTGTGCATTTTGATGATGGTGCTTTTGGTGCATTATTATTATTGGTGCATAATGGGTGCATATGGTATGGTGCATCGGTGCAGTGCATGGCAATGATTTTCCTCTTCTCAAA
Source organism: Myxine glutinosa (assembly GCF_964187855.1). Classification (NCBI taxonomy): domain Eukaryota; kingdom Metazoa; phylum Chordata; class Myxini; order Myxiniformes; family Myxinidae; genus Myxine; species Myxine glutinosa. The sequence goes on from NC_136270.1 coordinate 89,190,813, forward strand.
AGTTCTGTTTCTCTTCCCACAAAAGACAGGTCCTGGGTGACAGTTTGTAAATAATTAGGGTTTTTTTTGTGAATAATGCTCCCCACCGGTTAAATGTTTAGTTTGAAGACCATTCCGCAATTCGGTTAGTCTGTGAGCATGAGTCTGATAGGTAGAATGCAACGCAGCAGGCGGGACATATTTAGTGTTAAAACTGTCGCACTCGGTGAGGTTAAAATTAGAGGGTAACCACACCTAAGTTTCACACTAAGTTAAAGTTGTTTCGGCCCGGGACAGGCCTGGAGGAAAGGAAGGTGCAGTGTTGTGGTTTTTAGAACCCTGACTTTTGTAAATAAATAATAATTCTTGTAAATATCCCATCATTTAATAAGGTCAAAGGTCGCCCCCATAGTTAGGCCACAGCAACACGTAGGACACCATAGGACTTTCAGTTATTTCCTTAATATGTGTTTCAGATAAGGCTGTGTTCCCAATAGTTGAATCTGCGTTGCATTAATTAAATAAGATAGGCCCAATTCCGTCCATTTTGCCAGTCTCTCTCTCCAAATTGTGTTACGCGCCTCTGCTCGCCCAGCAGAGTTCGCTGCCTCGCTCCAAACACCATTACGCATGCGGTCAAGCTTGGAGAAGAAGGGGGCGGAGTGCCAAGAATGAGGTGTGGCCCTGTCAACGAGCCGTCAAGGGCGGAGCTGGTGAGCCCTCGCTAACCAACCAGGGCAGAGGTGAGCTCGCTGGCGGGCGTGGCGTGGATTGATCTATAAGCGCACGCGCCAAGCCCGATGACGGACCGCGTGAAGAGCTCGAATTTCAAGGACTGCGCGAGGAGAGCTTGAATATCACGAACTGCGCAGGGGACCGTTGCTATTGAAGGAACTGCGCGGAGACGTCTGATTGTAACGTTATCCAGAGGACAGCGCGGAGGCGCGTTCGTTTCAATGAACTGCGCAGGGAACCATCATTTGATACGAACTGCCGTTTGATACAGACCTTGAGTGATCAGGAGAGAGAGAGCGTTTGACACGCTATACGTACGCGGCATTGCAGCCCTGCACATATGTAAGGTCCGGTCACGCACCAACGACACGCGAAGCTGCCTGCCGTTCTTCGCACGTGGACCCGGAGCCTGGACGGAGCCTACCTGCCTGGACCCATCTGCCTGGACCTTCCTCCCCTACCAGCTACCATCCCGTGTAAGTCCATCTGTATGTCCTGGGGTCGTGATAAGTTAAGCCTGTATAGATAAGCCTGCCCTGTGTCCTTTTGCTCTTCTTCTTCTTGTATATTCCTATCGGGTCCTCTTTTGGTTTGTTAATAAATGTACCTTGTTCCTTCTTGGTTTTCCTAATCCGATCGCCTCCGTCTTTTCTTCCAATTGAGTACCTGTGGCACGATTCCGAAACCGCTCAGGATCGGGTTAGTCTGTGTTAATGGCTCGGGCCGCGGATTGCTAACCGCTCGGCAATTTCCATCTTATCCATGGTTCGAGTGGGAGTTATTTCCCTGCTCGCGGTCGGGGTTGGTAATTAGGTATTTGGGACCCCCAAATTGACCAATCACCCTACCCAAGACCGACCGGGAGGAGCGTCATAATTTCCAGGATTGGGGGACGGCCAGCTTAAAAGACAAGGGGGTTAACCCCACCCCTCGATAAGGGGAGCGCCGACCCCCGAATCCACAACAATACATATATACATATATATGTATATATTGTTACGGACCGCGGATAAGATGTTACTGGATTTGCCGAGCGGATGGCGCCGCGGCCCGAACCGTTAACAATGACTAGACCCGATTCTGAAACGTTGGCCAAATCGTGCCACAGATATTCAATGAGGGAAAAGACAAAGATGACACGGATGTGAAGAAGAGGAAGACTAAGGCAAAAAGGTTTGAAATACGATTATTATTTATTACTATTTACAGGACCAAAATAAACCAAGGAAGAAGGAAAGATAATAAAATAAAGACAGAAGGAATCAAGGACACAGTGAAAATTCTAGCTTACCTATTACAGTCTTACTTAACCCAGGGACAAGACAAACAAAACAAACTCACGTACACAAGAAGGATGGAAAGGCAGGGATGGTTTGGGACGGCAGAGGGTCCAGGCAGATGGTAGGCGTCGAGGTCCGGCTCCAAGCGCGCGCTCCGATCCACGCTTTGGGGTCGAGGCGAAAACCCGGCAAACACAGCCTCGCGTCTCACCGACCGGCAATAGGGCCTAGAGGGTATCGGCCTATTGCCGCAATACAGGCACTCCCTCACATTTCTCTCTCTCAGTCTTGCTCAATGGTTCGCTCTCCGTGCTGCCGTGGGGACGTCGTGTGCTTTTTCAGGACTCATCTGCCGTTTCGCGATCTTCGCACGCATATCTCATCCTCAAGCGCCGGTGTGACGCGCCCTCCTCAGTTTCGGTACCGCCCTCCCCTCGTGCTCTGAGACCTTATATGGCAATGCCACGGGCTTGCCTCCTTATTTGGACATGGCGCCGAACGGCGCGCCCCTCGTGATGAGCTACGGGCTTGTTCCCTTATTTGGGCATGGGGCTGAACAGCCCCGCCCCTCGTGGCGCGCCCTGGGCTTGCCTCTTCCCGGTGACCCCGCCCCTCCTCTTCACACAGAGCACGGAGCACATGGCAATGGCGGCGAATGCAGTTGGCAATCGAGGCTTTGTGAATGGGGCTTTGGGAATGAATTGGGATCTATCTATTTGAATTCGGTGCAATGGAGTGTCAATTAATGGAAGACAAATCCTTAGCCTAATACACAGAATAAGGAAATAACTGTCAACAAGGAGGAAATCTATTATTGGCTACGTGGGTGCTTATGAAATAACTACAGAACGACCTTTGACCTTTATACAACAACAAATGGAGGACGGAGGGTGATATTTTACCACAACCTTTTACAACAACATTTTACCACAAAAAAAACACCATTCTCATATCCACAACACTGCACCCTCCTCCTCTTAGGCACGTCCCGGGCCTATTACTTTTACTTTTAGTGTGGCACGTAGGTGTAGTTCCCTCTACATTTAACCTGACACTGAGTGTGACCGTTTTAAAACATAAATAAATATGTCCCGCTGCTCCATTGCACCCTACCTAACAGACTCACGCCCACAGCTAACCGAATTGCGGAATTGTCTTCAAACTATACATTTACGGTGGGGGCGCATTATTTACAATGACTCTACTTTTATTTACAATTCTAACCCAGGACCTGTGATCGTTCTTTTGGGGGGGAGACAGTCTGCCCTGCATCGATGCACCATGAAAGCACCCAAAAATGCACCAAAGCACCCTCAAGCACCAATCGGTGCACAGTCACCACAGTTCTTAATAAAAATAAACCAACAAACCCTTGGTGGTGTCGCTCTTCGGCTCCCTCTGCTGGCTAATGCTCTCTTCCAGTTGTTGTCATCTTCTTTGCTGGCGGCCTATTTGGACATAAAATAAAATGCACCAACCGTGTCCGTTTTTATTTATTTATGGCCCACAGGGCCGACTAGTGTGGTTCACCTGTGGGGCATAGGTGCCCTGTGACCAAGGTCCGCCAGCAAGATCTCGGGCCTTCATGGCCGGTTCCAGCAGAGGGGCCATGCCCCAACCCATGGGGTCTATAAGTGGTGCTCAGCCACAGACATGTGGTCCATAAGGTGGTGCATCGATGCAGACAGCTGTGGTTGCGAGAAGTTCGGGCGCCCAAGGGCGGACTCGCACGCTCCCCTCGGCACCCAGTGGCGCACAGTCCTCATGTGGGAGACAAGGGGGGAAAAGACAGATGAGCGAGGGGTAAGGTCACAAGGGTACACATCAATACAGGCAAGCAATGCAAGGCAAGGTGCGTATGGAGACGGAGCAGAGAAAAGCTCGTCCCTACCGTACGTCACCCCCCCCCCCCCATTACCTAACTCTACCCTTGCCCTTACCCCATATTTACAACAATCTACACATTTACAAATCCGTCGCTACCATCTCGTCTTCCCCATATTTTCCCGATACCAAATTTGTCACCACAATCCCTCTAATCCAAAATTTGCCATCACCCAATTCATCATCAATCACGATGGAAGAGATGGAATTACGCACAATGTCACACCCACGTCATGATGCGTCTCACATTCCAAACATTTGCATCAAAATAATAAAAACCAACAAACCATGGCATGGTGTGGAGTACCATCGTTACCCCAGGTGAGTGGATGCAGATGGTGCGAGGAGATCTCCATCCTAACTACCTTCTAAATGACTTTAACACACTTTACACTACCCGGGGTCTTTCCCTGCCAAACCATTGGCCATCTTACTCTATGCGGTTTTAAGAACCAAATTCCCATTGCCCAAACTGTGGTGCTTCCTCAATTTGGGGTCTCACTCCCCCGATGCAACTCCCTGTGCCCTTGCACAATTTCAGGGCTGAGTCGTGTAGCTCTCCCAGCAGGCCTACCCACCTGCACACCTCCACCACTGCAGTTGCCACCCGAGCTTACTTAGCTCCTCACCCTAACCTATCTAATTGGGGAAGGCCCCTCCTGGCTCTGTCACCCCTCGGTGCCCTCTGGCACTGGGCTACCCGGGTCCGTCCTCCGGATCCCCGGGCCCCATCCACAACAACTACCGGCTCCCAGAGCCCACCTGCGGCCTCACCTGGCCGACATCCTCACAGTGGTGGAGTGCCCAACCAACTACACACACTAACAGGCTACACGCCCAGCCATTTTCACAACACTAATGCACCCATCACTACACTCCTGTGCAACTACCCGCACCACTGATGCCAATATCCAACCACAATTTACCTGTACCCTCTACCTAACTCTTACACTACCCTCCCCGGGTATTCGTGATGGGGGTCCATCCTCCTTTCCCCCATCCACACCTTCGCACCATCCACTCCACTCCACAGTTTCCCCCATACTCACTCCACGACCATCCATTCCATACTCAATCTATCCCACACAACCATTCTCCATTCACCTGTAGTTGCACACCTATGCAATCTCACCTGGTGCCACCTGCACCCTCCTTCCTTCCTGGACCATTTGGGTCAACACAACTCCAATACAATGCACAACCAAGTATTCCTCATACGCTGCTTCATACACTTCCATGCTCAATACAACTCACAATCACAATCATTTACTCATACCCTGCTCAATACACTTGAATACACCTCCAACACTCACATGGCATCATCAACTACCTGGTGCCCTGCTAACTTAGTGCTCCCCGTCTTCCCTTTAAACTAAGCACATACCACGTCATTATCATCCAAACTAATCTACCTGCGTCCCCACTACAGGTATCATTGTCACTACCTAATCTTACCGTTACCTAAGGTCAATCTCTAGGTCCCTACACACTATATCCTAACCCTCCCAGGCTAGTTTTCACTGCCATAAACCCCATAAATCTATTGCTCCTTTGCCCCCGCTGTGAGAGATGGCAAAGTTGCCATCCCACCACATCGGGCATCTTCCACTACCAATTTGGCAAATCCAATTGCAACCAATCAAAAATTTTCCAATTACTGCCAATTCTATTCACTTTTTTTTAAATTTCGGACCAAAAACACTATCATCATCATCACAGTCCACGTTAGCTGAGCCTCGGTGCGTCGTCACATCATTAAAACTCGGCTTCGCAAAGCCGAGCAATGAATTCGGGTGGTTTGGTCGCCTGCAGGTTGAATCCGTCCGGCTTTCGGTTCAAGGGAGGTGGTTTGTTCGGGCCGAGATTCCACGCACCATCTCGGCGCAGTACCTTGCGGTCCCAGGCCCGATGAACGAGGCTCGCCCGGTCGGAACCCCGCCCCCGCCAGGGGGCACCGTCCGCTTCCTCCCACTCGCCCTTGAACCGGACCGGTCGCCTCGCCCGACGAGGCCCAGACTCGACCGTGCAGGGCAGGGCCAAGCCCGAATCGGCAGCGACGCTTCGAAGAGAAGCGACGCAGCATCGATCCGCGCAGGGCCTGGCATCCAACAAAGCGCACCGCGCCCCGAGTGCTCGCATCGGCTGTCCGTCGCCCTAAACGCTGCCCCGTTCAACGTCGATGCTTTACTCGCATGCCCACACGCACACGCGACCCTTTTGACACTCACAAAACCCGGCGTTCCAACGCCGTCCGTACATTCCACACACTCCGTACATTCCACCAACGCACTCCCTGTTACACACCACACCTCTCACGCACACTCGCCATTCCCACACTCCCTTAACACACCTCGCGCACCGTCTTGCACACTCTCCCCCCTTGGTACGTACCCCGTACCACTCACCATGGGCGTGCACTCTTGCATCCACCCACTAACGCGCTCAGATGGGCTCTCCCACACCCGTGCCACAACCAACTCAGGTGTGCTTTCTCGCACACCCTCGCCGTTCAGCCCATACGTGCATCCTCGCACCCGCTCCACCACCAACTCACTCCTCGTGTCACACTCCGTACACCCCGACGTGCATTCTCGCTCGCACTCGGTCTCACTCCCACACTTTATAACACACCCACTCGCCGACGCACACTTTTTCCTCACACGCGCGCCATTTCCACTCACACGGGACCCTTCACCAACGCCCGGGTGTCATATGGACCCCAATCGCGCGACAATTCTCTTGTCGCCAAACATCCTTCTACAAAATCTCCCCGCACAATACACAGCACGACTCACCTGGGGGATCCTTTTCTCCACGCGCACCTGCAAACTTCCATTTGGGTTAAGCACAGCATCGTGATGTGAGCAGGGACTTTGAGCATTATCCATTTCTCCCTGCAATTCCCGGGCTACCTCCGTCGTCTCTTCAATTTTAATTCCCAGCACTTTTGCTTTCTCTTTATTCACCACGACGACCGCTGGCTTTAATAAAATTCCCTCTTCTACCTCAATGGTCGCCGGCTGCCCTTTACCCCGGGTCGCGATTTCTACCCCGGTCCAGTTACCCGTGCTTTTCTCCACTTCGCCCAACCAGTGCTCCTCGACCCGCTTTACCTCGTCGTGCACCCTTGGGACCCTTTCGCTCAACCTGCGGTCTCTGTCCCTCTCCAACCCCTCATTAATTTCTTTGGCTTGGCCAACCATGCCCCCCAGTTTGTCCCCTAATCCGCTTCCGAATCCCTTAAATTTGCTTCCGAGCCCCTCCAATTTGCTTCCGAGCCCCTCCAATTTGCTTCCGAGTCCCTCCAATTTGCTTCCGAGCCCCTCAAATTTATTGTCCAACCCCTTTAAATTATTGTCTAACCCCTTTAAATTATTGTCTAACCGTTCACCGGTACCCCTCGCTTCGTCCCTCATTGCTCCCATTTGGCCCCTCAATCGCTCATTAATCAGCCCTCGCTTCGTCCCTCATTCGCTCACCCATTTTTTTCATTTCCCTGCTTCTTTTTTCGTTGTCGCACTTCGACTCTGCCATGTATTCGCTAAACCGTGCCATGAACTGCTGCATGTCAAACGGCTGCATGTTAAAGCCCGCTGATACAGCGGGCTCGGCTACCGCGCGCTCGTACGAGGCGCCATTTTGCACCTCTCCAACCACGTGCGCGAGGGCGCCATTTTGTGCACCTGACACCTCCTCAACCACCTCCTTATTTCTCTCCTCCATTTCTTCCCCCTGGTCCTGGGTTACTCCTAACCCCTCTTCTATTTCCCCCACCGGCATCCCGCCGCCTTGACTAGCCATGGCACGACTTCCAAATTTAAGTTTTTAAATAAAACAAAATTTTGGGCCCACTCGTAATTTGAGCGCACGAAGCGCTTCAGGTCCGCATCTCGCTCCTGGCACCAATTGTTACGGACCGCGGATAAGATGTTACTGGATTTGCCGAGCGGATGGCGCCGCGGCCCGAACCGTTAACAATGACTAGACCCGATTCTGAAACGTTGGCCAAATCGTGCCACAGATATTCAATGAGGGAAAAGACAAAGACGACACGGATGTGAAGAAGAGGAAGACGAAGGCAAAAAGGTTTGAAATACGATTATTATTTATTACTATTTACAGGACCAAAATAAACCAAGGAAGAAGGAAAGATAATAAAATAAAGACAGAAGGAATCAAGGACACAGTGAAAATTCTAGCTTACCTATTACAGTCTTACTTAACCCAGGGACAAGACAAACAAAACAAACTCACGTACACAAGAAGGATGGAAAGGCAGGGATGGTTTGGGACGGCAGAGGGTCCAAGCAGATGGTAGGCGTCGAGGTCCGGCTCCAAGCGCGCGCTCCGATCCACGCTTTGGGGTCGAGGCGAAAACCCGGCAAACACAGCCTCGCGTCTCACCGACCGGCAATAGGGCCGAGAGGGTATCGGCCTATTGCCGCAATACAGGCACTCCCTCACGTTCTCTCTCTCTCAGTCTTGCTCAATGGTTCGCTCTCCGTGCTGCCGTGGGGACGTCATGTGCTTTTTCAGGACTCATCTGCCGTTTTTCGATCTTCGCACGCATATCTCATCCTCAAGCGCCGGTGTGACACGCCCTCCTCAGTTTCGGTACCGCCCTCCCCCCGTGCTCTGTGACCTTATATGGCAATGCCACGGGCTTGCCTGCTTATTTGGACATGGCGCCGAACGGCGCGCCCCTCGTGGCGAGCTACTGGCTTGTTCCCTTATTTGGGCATGGGGCTGAACAGCCCTGCCCCTCGTGGCGCGCCCTGGGCTTGCCTCTTCCCGGCGACCCCGCCCCTCCTGTTCACACAGAGCACGGAGCACATGGCAATGGCGGCGAATGCAGTTGGCAATCGAGGCTTTGTGAATGGGGCTTTGGGAATGAATTGGGATCTATCTATTTGAATTCGGTGCAATGGAGTGTCAATTAATGGAAGACAAATCCTTAGCCTAATACACAGAATAAGGAAATAACTGTCAACAAGGAGGAAATCTATTATTGGCTACGTGGGTGCTTATGAAATAACTACGGAACGACCTTTGACCTTTATACAACAACAAATGGAGGACGGAGGGTGATATTTTACCACAACGTTTTACCACAAAAAAAACACCATTCTCATATCCACAACAATATATATATATTGTTGTGGTTTTGGAATAAAGGAGTAGGAGAATAAAGGAGGAATAAACCTCGTAGGTCGACGCACCACAACATGTAGCCTCGCGATAGTATAGTTATTTCTTAGTAAATGTAAGGTAGTCTCCTTTCCTGTGTTTTGCGTTGAGTAGGACAGTGAGCTTCGGTGTTCTTTTGGCGCTGAAATGCCACGTGGTCGGCCTGAACAAGTCTGGCAAGGCCGAAGGGAGGAGCTGCAGGGGGAGTGGCCGGTAAGCGCGAGCCACCAATCGGAGCTCGAGGGGAGTGGCTAACCACGGCAACGGGAGGCGGAGCATGGAACATTCGGGTAAGGCCGGGGCGGAGCTATAAAACCCTGCTCCGAGCCCCCCGCCTTGGGTTGGAGTCTGAGTCAGAACGCGCAGGAGACGAGTCAGAACGAGAGAGAGAGAGAATTTCCCAGCCCCTGAACAAGTCGAAGTACTTGCATTGAATTGCCTGTGTATCGTCGTTGTACACGAACTTTCCCCATGCCCTGCGCTCTGCGCTGTATTAATCGCGCTTGAGAAGACGACCCGTTCCGGGCCACAGAGGCGCGATCTCCTCCTGCCTGGTTTTCCTCTATGTGCCGTGACCACCAGAGGGCCATGCCGAGAGAGCTGTCCGGAGTGGACGACGCCAGGCGCGTTTGGGAACGCGAACTTCCTTCCTTCTTTTTCCCCGTGTGAGTGAGTGGGCCCTTTGTCTGAGGATTAGTTAACATTGTTTAAGTGCCTGCTCTGTGTCTCGTCGAATCCTGTACATAAATAATAAATCGTGTTCTTCCTCTTATTTGACCATCCCCGTCCCTTCCATCCATTGGCCTAGCATATTACGAATAGAACCGCTCGAATCGGGTTCCATAAAAGTAACGGCACGAGTCACGTGACACGCACACCGCTCGGGCATACTCGATTAGCGTGGCTTGTGCGAGGTCCGGTCCCCGCTTTCGTGGCAGCGTGGGTCAAAGGTACGTGCGGCGTCGACCCGATACCCTTTTTCACGCTCGCTGCGGAAGTGGCGATTCGGCCTCGAGGACAGGAAGACCCAAGGGAAAAAAGGGGTTTAATCCCCCCTTTGTAACATGGACGGGCTTCGGGAGATCCGCAACAATATATTGTTGCGGTTCTCTGCCGCCCTTCTTACCCTCACCAAGGGGGGATTAATCCCCTTGTTCTTTCTGAGCTTGGCGGAACCGAGAGACTGGAAACGCCTCTTCTGGGCAAAATGCAAAGTAGGGTTTCGGGACCAAGTCTCGCTCGTACCTAAATCCATGCGCCGCCACGGAAGCGGGAGGAAGCAAGCCTCGCACGAGCCATGTGTGATCTGGGTACGCCAAGCGGATTGAGCACCACGTGGTCCGTGCAGTTTTAGGTAGTGGAACCCGATTCGAGCGGTTATATTCGTACCACGCTTAGCCAATGAGGAAATCACAAGAACGATCGAATGGAAAAGGAAGAACATAGGTTTAATTATTATTCCCACACGTATGTACAATGATCGGGGACGCAGAGACACAGAGCAGCACTTAAACAGTCTTATCTTACTTCCCAGACTCGGGTCCGTCACACTCACACAGGGAATTGCAGATGGGTTGATCTTCCAGCCAGACGCGTCGACGTGGTCGTCCAGGAACGGGCCCCATCCAGCTCTCCACGGTCCCAGCACGTCCCGTGAAGATGGCAGCAGGCGGTGGAAGGAACCTCGTAGCGCGTCTCCCGAACAAAGGCAGCCGATGAGGTAGAACGGCAAATACGCGTCTCTCAGCGCGGCCGGCGGTTACACAGCCGTTATCACTCCCGTGACTTAATGCACTGTATGCGGCTCAGCCTCCAGCTCAACTGAGCGTCACTTTATAATCGCGTTTATTCTGGTTCATGCGCGTCTTTGTTCACCCGCGTATCTCTCAAAGTTCTTTGACGCTCTCAACTCCTGCTCGTCAACGATTCCTCCTGGTTGGTCAGTGCGCGCGAGTCCTCTCGGGCAGTCCTTGTGAATCCTTTGCTCATCAACGAGTCCTCCTGGGGGCTTTGCGCAATGGGTTATATAGATACACCCCGAACCTTCTTGAACCCTCTCAACCTTCCAACCACGCCCTGTGACGCAGTGCTGCCGCCACAACCACTGAGCCCTGATTGGTGGCTCGTGCTTACCGTCAGCTCCTCTGCCGCCCCTCATTCGGCTCCGCCCCGACCCTCCTAGGCCTGCCTCGTGTTATTTCGCCCAAAATGAACCAAAGTCAGCGCAAAGGGGCATGAGGCTAGGGAGGCTGGAGAGTCAGTAGAAGTAGGACCTATTCTCCTTACTCCACTCACGCAGAACTAACATAGGAAAAGGACTAAGCTCACAAATACTAAGAGATAACTATACTATCGCGAGGCTACATGTTGCTTGTGTGACTAACTATGAGGGGGAAATTTTAACCTTTATTATACTGACTGTACAAAACTCAAAACCGCAACACTACCCCTCTCCCTCGTCAGACTCGTCCCCGAGTCGAACCTACAAAACTTGGAACGACCGGTTTTGAGAAAGATCTGGGACTAACTTTTACGTTTACATGTGGCATATAGATGTGGTTCCCCCTAACATTTATTCTAACCTGTGTATGCGACAGTTTTAAAACACTAAATATGTCCCACCTACTGCGTTGAGTAGCTAACCTAACAGAATCACGCCCACAATTAACCGAATCCGGAATTGTTTTCAAACTAAACATAGAGCCGGTGGGCAGCATTTTTATATACCAGCACAAAACCTACTCCTTATTTACAATTCTATGACCCAGGACCTGTCCTTTTTGGAAAGAAGATTGGAGGGGAGAGAAAGCACAGCAAAGTACACAAACACATTCATCAATTCACATTTAATTTGATGCTTGCTTCTTGCATCTTGCTGCTTGCATCTTCTGTGTCCACGTATCAAACCGGCAAGCACCCGGACCGGCATAGAGGCATTCCTGCTCTTCAGGGCTAAATAAACTTACAATCTTCTCGTCCCGAGCACACAATAATAAAAATGCACAAAAACTGTGTTTATTATATTTTGCCAGAAGGGCCAACTCTATGTGATCCGACTGCGTGACATTGATGCCATTCAAAACAGGTGGTCCGATGATGCAAGGTGAGTTTGCAACAAGGTGCCACACAGGTGAGGTGTAAGGCCACAAAACTTGTGGTCCATAAGTGTAATATGTGCAGCAAAGTGTTTGTGGCAGAATGGTGCTGCACATGTGCAGCAAAGTTATAACAAATGAAAAGGATACGGCAGCAAATTGCCACACAGTTCAGCTGCACAGATGTAGCAAAGTGCAGCAGGGATGCTGCACAGTTCGATGGTGCTGCACAGTTCCACCTCCAAAATGGTCCTAGGGTGGGGGGAGAGACAAAGCACGACCAGCAAAGCGGAAAGGGCACAAAGGTACACAGCAATACAAGGTAATGCAGCATGAGGGGCGCGGAAGAGCGAGCACAGCAAGCTTGTCCCTAACTGTCCGTACCCCCCAATGTCGCTTACACTACCCTAGCCCTTCCTGATATTTACAAATTCGTCTCTACGTCCTGTCTCCCATATCCCCCTCTAAGCCAAATTCATCTCCCAATCCCTCCCAGGAAGGAAGGAATGGAACAAACACAATGTCCCATTACGTCATGATGCGTCTTCCACTTAATCAAATAGTTCACCTGGTACTGGTGTGGAGCTTCGTCCTCCTCGGTGAATGGATGTGGATGGTGTGAAGGGAATTCCTCTTCCTAACTACACTGCTGATATTTACTTTTAAACTACCCGGGGTCGTACCCTGCCAATCGGCCATCTTTAAACTATGTGGTTCTAAAAACCGAATCCCCATTGACCACCTGGTGCCTTCCAAAATTTGGGTCTCACTCCCCAATTTTTCATACTGTGCCCTTGCACAATTTTGGGGCTGGGTCGTGTGGCTCCACTAGCAGGTCCAACTACCTGCGCACCTCTGCCACTGAAGTCGCCACCCGAGCTTACCTGCTCCTGCGACTACCTAAACTGGGGAAGGCCCTTCCTGGCACTTTACCCCTCTGATGCCCTCCTTGGCATTGGGCAACCCAGGTCCTTCCCTTGGATCCTCGGGCCCCACTGAACAACTCACCACTACTCTAACTGGCTCCAAGAGCCTACCTGCGGCCTCACCTGGCCGACAAACTACCAGTGGCGGAGTGCCCCAATAACCATACGCACCAATTAAGCCACACGTCCAGCCATGTCACTGACTCATGCACCCACCAAAGCACTACTTTGCCACTACCCGCACCACAGGTGTCAAAATCCAAACAATTTACCTGAGCCCTCAACCTGACTTTAAACTACCCACCCCGGGTATTCGTGAATGGGTCCATCTCCCCCCATTCACTCCTTCGCACCATGCATTCCACACCTTCTATTTCACACCAAGCCTTCCACACTCATTCCACACTTATTCCATTTAGTCGCACACCAAATTTCTCGCACACCAATTATTTCCCACACTTTTCGTCTCGCACACCGATTGTGCTCACACACCTTTTCCCATACACTTAAACACAACTCCTTTTGTTTTACTCACAATTCCTCATACACACAGCATCATCTAGCTAGCTGCTTTTCCCCTAAAACTTGTGCTTCCCCGTCATCCCATTAAACTAAGCACACCCTTCATCATCAACATCCATCTAATCTCTCTACATCCCCTCTACAGTACAAATGTCACTACTTAAATCTCATGTCCTCTATTGTCATCTAATTCCCTTTCAATTATCCTCGCCCTCCCTCGGTTAGCTTCGGTGCCCCATGGAGGTAAACATCGCTGGCCCCCCATGTGCCTAACACTGCCATCCCCCTAATCTAATGCTCATGGGCCCGGATCGTGTGAGGAATGGTTAAACTACCATTCCCCCACGCAGGGTACACTATTCTCATTCGTCAACTATACTCGAGCCTCTCCAAGTGGGAATACATCGTCACAGCTTGGCTTCGAAAAGCCGAGCGATCCATTCGGGTGGTTTGTTTCCTGTAGGTTGGGTCCATCCGGCATTTCCGATCCAGGGGAGTAGGCATGGATGGGCCGAGGTTCAGAGCTCCATCTGGGTCTCGCGGTCCCATGCACGATGGCCCAACCGCCGACGGTCGGAGCATCGCACCCGCCAGGGGGCGCGGCTCCAAGCTCTCCTACCTCCCCTTGAACCTTGCCATTCGCCTTTACCGCCACGGCGCGGCACCAACCATACAGGGTGGGGGCCGGCACGAATCATGCGCGGCGGTCCTTGTGAAACCACCGTGGCATCGATCCCAGCCGGTCCCTGCCGCACACAACTCACCGAGGGCTCACGTCGGCTATCCGTCGCGATAAACGCTACTGTGTCGATGCCTGGGCCGCGTTCTCACCACTCGCGACCCACTCCGCACTCGCACACCGAGGTGCCCCATACACTCCATACATTCTGTTACAGCACTCTCTCCTCTCACGCCCGCTGGTGTGCATTCTCCCTCGCACACCGTACTCGCACCTGCACACCTAGGCGCATTCACACCTTCCACACAATCCGTTACACACTCTCTCGTTTATGTACTCCGTAATGCCCACGGGTGTGCACTCTCCTGGTACACACCCAATCATCATCGCACACTTTTTCTCCATGCTCTCGGGTGTGCACTCCTCTGTTACACACTCCGTAACACACTCTTCTCCGACACACTCTTCCCGCACACATTCCGGTGTGCATTCTCCCTCACAATCTGTAACACACTTTTCTCGCACACACTAGTGCTCCGGTGCACACTTTTCTCTCACACGCGCGCCATTCGCCCTCGTACACCGCACAATGGACCTTCCATGACCGCCCGGGTTTCGTCCATGTCCCAAGCGCGCCAAAACCCTTTTCGCGCCAAACACACCCCTACTCACCTTGGGGACCTTCTTCTCCGGCAGCACCTGCAAACTTTTATTGGGGTTAGCAAGCACGGCATCACGATGTGGACACAGACTTTGCGCGGATTCCATTTTTTCCTCCCGCAATTCATTTCCCAACTCTACTGTCTCTTCGGCCCCAATCGTTTCTTCTATTTCAATTATTTCTTCGACGACCGCCGGTGCGCATAAAAATTTTCTGTCCAATTCGGCGGCCGTCGACTCTTTTACACCCCGTGTCGCGTTTTCTATACCCTCGGTCCACTTAGCTGCGCTCTGCCCAAGCTCGCTCTCCACGCATTCCTCACATCGCATCACCTCGTCGTGTCCTAGGGCGACCTCCTCGCTCAACATGCGCCCAATGTTCTCCCCCGCTTTTTTCATGTCCTTCGACGCCACCCTAAATTTTTCCAATTGATTATTTTGGGCCTCCATTTTGTTTTCCAACCAGTTTTTCACCTCTTCCAATTCCCGGGTGGATTTGTCACCCATTTCTTTCAATTGGTTCTTTTGGATGTCCATTTTCCCGTTTATTTTATTTATGTCATTCTTCAATTCGCCCTTCATTTCTTTTATTTGGGTCAGGAACAGTTGCATGTCCCTTGGCATCGCGGGCTCGGCTCTCGCCGCCACGTGCGAGGCGCCGCCATTTTCTACCCCTGCTGCCGGCCCCTCATCACTTTCCTCCTCTTCTACCAACTCTTCCTCTGGGTCCTGGGTCATTAATTCCTCCTCATCAACTACCTCATCTTCTACCCCCACCGGCATTCAACCGTCTTGGCTAGCCATGGTACGAATTATATTTGTTTTTAATCCTAAATTTCGGTCGCTCGCAATTTTGGGGCCAATTCGTCCAAAAATTTTTTCGATAAGGTTCCAAATCCCACTCCCGACACCAATTGTTACGGTTCTCCGCCGCCCTTCTTACCCTTACCAAGGGGGGATTAATCCCCTTGTTCTTTCTGAGCTTGGCGGAACCGAGAGACTTGAAACGCCTCTTCCGGGCAAAACGCAAAGTAGAGTTTCGGGACCAAGTCTCGCTCGTACCTAAATCCCTGCACCGCCACGGAAGCGAGGAAGCAAGCCTCGCACGAGCCACGTGTGATCTGGGTACGCCGAGTGGATTGAGTACCACGTGGTCCGTGCAGTTTTAGGTAGTGGAACCCGATTCGAGCTGTTCTATTCGTACCACGCTAAGCCAATGAGGAAATCACGAGAACGATCGAATGGAAAAGGAAGAACACAGGTTTAATTATTATTCCCACACGTATGTACAATGATCGGGGACGCAGAGACACAGAGCAGCACTTAAACAGTCTTATCTTACACTCCCCAGACTCGGGCCCGTCACACTCACACAGGGAATTGCAGATGGGTTGATGTTCCAGCCAGACGCGTCGACGTGGTCGTCCAGGAACGGCCCTGTCCGGCTCTCCACGGTCCCAGCACGTCCGGCGAAGATGGCAGCAGGCGGTGGAAGGAACCTCGTAGTGCGTCTCCCGAACAAAGGCAGCCGATGAGGTAGAACGGCAAATACGTGTCTCTCAGTGCGGCCGGCGGTTACACAGCCGTTATCACTCGCGTGACTTAATGCACTGTACACGGCTCGGCCTCCAGCTCAACTGAGCGTCACTTTATAATCGCACGTATTCCGGTTCATGCGCGTCTTTCTTCACCTGCTTATCTCTCAAAGTTATTTGACGCTCTCAACTCCTGCTCATCAACGATTCCTCCTGGTTGGTCAGTGCGCGTGAGTCCTCTCGGGCAATCCTTGCGAGTCCTTTGCTCATCAGCGAGTCCTCCCGGGGGCTTTGCGCGATGGGTTATATAGATACGCCCCGAAACTTCTTGAACCCTCTCGAACCTTCCAACCACGCCCTGTGACGCAGTGCTGCCGCCACAACCTCTGAGCCCTGATTGGCGGCTCGTGCTTACCGTCAGCTCCTCTGCTGCCCCACATTCGGCTCCGCCCGACCGTCCTAGGCCTGCCTCGTGTTAATTCAACGAAAATGAACCAAAGTCAGCGCAAAGGGGCATGAGGCTATGGAGGCTGGAGAGTCAGTGGAAGTAGGACCTATTCTCCTTACTCTACTCAACACAGAACTAACATAGGAAAAGGACTAAGCTCACAAATACAAAGAAATAACTATACTACCGCGAGGCGACATGTTGTTTGTGTGACCAACTATGAGGGGGGAAATTTAAACCTTTATTATACTGACTGTACAAAACTCAAAACTGCAACAATATTATATATATATATATATATATATATATATATATATATATATATATATATATATATTATAATATTATATATATATATATATATATATATATATATATATATATATACACACATACATACATACATACATACATACACACACACACACACACACACACACACACACACACACACACACACACACACACACACACACACACACACACACACACACACACATTACATTACATTACATTACATACAGTCATGTGAAAAAGTAAGTACACCCCATGTAAAGTTTTGACTTTTTCAACATATTTCAACATGCAGCTATTTGATCTTCATTTCAACAATATTGAAAGATAAAGGTGATATAATATAACAAATATCATGAAACATTTACATTTTGTAGTCCATTGTATAATTTAAATAAACATAAATGCAAATTTCACATGTGGAAAAAGTAAGTACACCCTTGGCTCTAATAGGTGGTATGGCAGAAACAACCTCAAGTAGGCGTTTCTTATAACTGTCTACCATTCTCTGACATCGACTGGGAGATTTTTTTGCCCACTCCTCCATGCAGAATTCTTTCAGCTGTGCGATGTTTGAGGGGTTTCTTGCATGCACAGCTCGTTTCAAATCCCCCCACAACATCTCGATGGGATTTAGATCCGGGCTTTGACTTGGCCATTCCAGAAGCCTCCATTTCTTTATTTTCAGCCATTCCTTGGTGGATTTGCTGGTATGTTTAGGGTCATTGTCATGTTGCAAGGTCCACCTTCGGTTGAGCTTCAACTTTCTGACAGATGGCCTCACATTATCCTCAAGCACCCTCTGGTACAATGAAGAATTCATCGTGGATTATATGATGGTGAACTGTCCAAGCTCTGATGCGGCAAAGCTGCTCCAAACCATAATATTTCCACCACCATGCTTTACAGTTGGTATCAGGTTATTGTGGTCAAATGCTGTCTTTGGTTTTCGCCAAACATGCCTTCTGGTACTGTGGCCAAATAGCTCTACGTTTGACTCATCTGTCCAGAGCACATTGTTCCAGAAGTGCTGGTCTTTGCCGAGGTGTTCATTGGCAAACTTTAGTCTTGCCCTGATGTGCTTTCTGGACAGCAAAGGTTTCCTCCTGGCACACCTCCCATGGAGGTCAAATTTGTGCAGCCTCTTTCTAATGGTAGACTCGTGCACTTTGACATCAACAGTGGCAAGAGCTACCTGCAGGTCCCGTGATCACATTCTGGGGTTCTTAGAGACTTCTTTCAGCATCTTGCGGTCTGCTCTCGGGCTGAACTTGCTGGGGCGGCCTGGCCTGAACAAGTTGGCAGTTGTTATGGAATCTTCGCCACTTGTAGATGATCTTCCGGACAGTCGAATGGTTGATTTCAAATTGTTTGGAGATGTTTTAAAATCCCTTCCCAGACTCTTAGGCATCTATAACCTTCTTTCTGAAGATCAAATAGCTGTATGTTGAAATATGTTGAAAAAGTCAAAACTTTACATGGGGTGTACTTACTTTTTCACGTGACTGTATATATATATATATATATGTTTAACCCCCATGCAATTCTAGCCAAAGAAAGCTGCATAAAGAAAACTACACAAGGTAAGTGCCTCGCTGTTTCAAACCCTACCTGCGTTCATTTACAGCTGCAGACATTCAAAGATAGTACATACATGAGAATCATATTGCTTCAAGACCCCCCCCACCCCCTCCTCCCCCATCCGTTCCTCGCTCAGCTGCCGGACTGGTTTCATCACTTGTTGGCGAGGCATCAGCTACAGCGTAGGGTGGACAGGTACACATAGTACCACAGAGGCTCCCAAGCATGTACCACAAGCAATGCCAATAGGAACATATAAATAACAAGACCAATCACGTCTCTCACCCATTATTATAGGGAATAACCAATAAGCTCTCACCTAATCAAATACCCCACAGTTTCTTGGTAAGGATTATAATGACCTTTTGGTCATTATAAATGTTTCGCCATTGCCTTCCCAGCAGTAGTTTGAAATTTGTTAATGTTGCCGTGGGATGTTTAATCGCCCTGCATGTGAAACACCTGGATGACAGTTTTCACCTGGCTCGGGATTCAAACCTAGTCTAGATCGCTCAAAGGTAATTGTGCGCACCAGTCGGCCATGCTACTAGTATATAGATAGATAGATAGATAGATAGACAGATAGATAGTTTTTTTGGCCATTGCAATTGCACAGACGTGCGTTATCAGAATGCAAAAGCTACCGTTTGGGCTTCGAGTATGACTTCCTGGTGCACAAAAGGTAAGGTTTCCAGGTGAGTGGAGCACATCCTTTGCTACAGACTCTGCTGGCGCCACCACCACCGAGACCGCTCACAGGAAATGAAGCGCAGTGATCCACATGGTTGTTAATGTTAAAAAACGACAACATGTAATGGCATACACATGACTTTATGGTGCAATAACATCAATTACGGATGTGTGCATCTGATTGCAACTTTTATAGCCTTGATGTGTGCTACTCTCGTTTGGTGAAACGCATGATTTGATACCTTTAGTAAACCTAAACCGACGTTTGTAGTTTAAAAACTTCATCTATGCGACATCTATCGTTAAGATTGAAATGGGTTATGCAAGCTGGGCTTCTGGTGCCCCATACCTGACCTTTTCGATAACGAACTAATTGTGCTTTAAAGATATTGGTGGTCGTGCTTGGCACAACATTATCTGGTAACTCATAGCAGCAATTCACTCAACTCGCTGCCTAAAAAAGTTCTGTCTGACCTGCAGTCTTGACCTCAACTTATAGAGTTTTAAAGAATGGCCTCGGAGGGATCTGGAGTTTGTGCAAGCTGAAACCAGAACGATACTCGGAAATAGAGCATTTACCTTCACCAGGCTGAACAGTTTGCGTTTTGTATCTGGATTCGGATCTGAACCAAAATCTCACCGGATTGTTCTTGTCACTTGCCCAACTCTTCCACCTAGTTTTGTCATAAGTCGTCCACAACTTTATATATATATATATATATATATATATATATATATATATATATGCATGCATGCATGCATGCACGCACGCACGCACGCACGTCATCAACAAAAGAGGTTTTGCCCACTCCTCCATGCAGAATTCTTTCAGCTGTGCGATGATTGAGGGATTTCTTGCATGCACAGCTCGTTTCAAATCCCCCCACAACATCTCTATGGGATTTAGATCCGGGCTTTGACTTGGCCATTCCAGAACCCTCCATTTCTTTCTTTTCAGCCATTCCTTGGTGGATTTACTGGTATGTTTAGGGTCAATATCATGTTGCAAGGTCCACCTTCGGTTGAGCTTCAACTTTCCGACACATGGCCTCACATTATCCTCAAGCACCCTCTGGTACAATGAAGAATTCATAGTGGATTCTATGATGGTGAGCTGCCCAGGCCCTGATGCAGCAAAGCTGCCCCAAACCATAATATTTCCACCATCATGGTTCACAGTTGGTATCAGGTTCTTGTGGTCAATTGCTGTCTTTGGTTTTCGCCAAACATGTCTTCTGGTACTGTGGCCAAATAGCTCTACCTTTGACTCATCTGTCCAGAGCACATTGTTCCGAAAGTGCTGGTCTTTGCCGAGGTGTTCATTGGCAAACTATAGCCTTGCCCTGATGTTCTTTCTGGACAGCAAAGGTTTCCTACTGGCACACCTCCCATGTAGATCAAATTTGTACAGCCTCTTTCTAATCGTAGACTCGTGCACTTTGACATCAACAGTAGCAAGAGCTACCTGTGGGTCCCGTGATGAAATTTTGGGGTTCTTAGAGACCTATTTCAGCATCTTGCGGTCTGCTCTCGGGCTGAACTTGCTGGGGTGGCCTGGTCTGAACAAGTTGGCAGTTCTTTGGAATCTTCTCCACTTGTAGATGATCTTCTGGACAGTTGAATGATTGATTTCAAATTGTTTGGAGATCTTTTTCAATCCCTTCCCAGACTTGTAGGCATCTATAACCTTCTTTCTGAAGGCCTCAGAGAGCTCTTTTGATCTCGGCAAGGTGACGCCGCACACTTAAACAACAAAGAGCAAACCAAAATAAATGTCTGAGGTTTAAATAAGACAGGTTCCTCCAATATCCTCTCTAACGATGTTCTAATCATTTGCACCTGAGCTGGTGCACCTGATTCTAATTTTAGGTATTTGAAGTTGTGATAAATGTAGGGGTGTACTTACTTTTTCCACATGCGAAATTTGCATTTACGTTTCTTTAAATTATACAATGGACTACAAAATGTAAATGTTTCATGATATTTGTTATATTATATCACTTTTATCTATCAATATTCTTGAAATGAAGATCACATAGCTGTATTTCACATGTGGAATACATGTGGAATACAGATGTTGAAAAAGTCTAAACTTTACATGGGGTGTACTTACTTTTTCACGTGACTGTATGTATAGGTTTCTCTGTTTGCAACTTTTTTTTTTCTTTTTTTTTGTATACTGAATCGAGGCTCGTGAAAGAGCTAACATTTATTTCACAAACAAATCAACCAGACAAACAAAATATATAAAAAGAGGGAGCGGAAGTCAAGAGGGAGCGGAAGTCAAGATGGGGAGAGAAGGGGAAGCACACAAACACAACATTTGAGAGCAGGCAGATGTGTGGGAGGGAGAGGGCTTGGGGGGAGGAGGCGTGGGAAGGGAAGGGGGGGGGGGGTGGGGGGGTGGGAGAATTATAAAATACAAGGACACCAAGGACTTCCAGGACAGAAGTTGGTATTTCAAAAAAGTGGATTTGGGGTGAAATTAGTGGGGGTAGAAAAGATCAAGGTTTTGGATGAGGGAAGATAAGAGATGGTGGTGAACAGCTGTTTTAAAGACCTGGAGGGTGGAGTTGGTATTTCAACAGAAGTTGGTATTTCAAAAAAGTGGATTTGGGGTGAAATTAGTGGGGGTAGAAAAGATCAAGGTTTTGGATGGGGGAAGATAAGAGATGGTGGTGAACAGCTGTTTTAAAGACCTGGAGGGTGGAGTGGGATTGAAGAGAGTGAGGGAGTTTGTTCCAGAGGCGGGAGAAAAGAGGAATGAAGGAGTTAAGGTGAGCAGAGAGTCTTGATTTTGGCAGTTTAACCATAAGAGGGTTGCAGGCAGATCTTGTTCGACCTGTTGGAATATTTGGGGGACAGAGCCCAGAGAGAGCTGGGGGGGGCAAGGCCAGAGAGGAGTCGGTAGAAGAGGGAAAGACCACCAACCTGCCTGCGGTGAGTGAGTGAAAGGCCCTTGGAGTTAGCTTCATCGCGGGAGATTTCAATGATTCTGAACGTTTTGGTTTCCACAGCATGAAGATGAGCTAGGTGTGAGGCAGGAGCACCAGCCCTGAGGGGAGAGCAGTAATCCATTGAGCTGCGGATGAAAGCCTTGTATGTGGTGAGTAGCTCAGGTGTGCCAAGGAAGGACTTCGCACGACGGAGGATGCCCAGTCGGTGACTGGCTTTGGAGGCCAGATTTGAAATGTGGTTTTCCCAGGAAAGATCATGGCAGATAGTGAGACCCAAAAGCTTGAGGGACAGAACTTCTTGGAGAGGATTATTCAGAAAGTGGATGGGAGGGTTGTTCAGTCGGTCTTTTAAGAGAGACATCGTAAGAGTGTGAGATTTGTCAGGATTGAAAGACATGTTCCACTTGTTTGCCCAGTCTGTGATTTTGTCCAGGTCTGCAGAGAGTGAGGAGGCTGCAGACTGCCGATCTGAGGGATGAGGAATGGAGCGACAGAGAGCAGAGTCATCAGCAAAGAGATAGAGAGGATTTTCAAGAGAGTCAGAGAGATCATTGATGAAGACCAGAAAAAGCACAGGGCCCAGAACACTGCCTTGGGGAACTCCAGCCTGAACAGGAAGAGGAGATGAGAGAAACCCATTCAGGGCCACACGTTGACTACGACTAGAGAGGAAATCCGCCAGCCATGCGTGGAGATTTCCATGGATACCAAATGAGGACAGTTTGGTGAGCAGAGCGGGGTGCCAGACCGTATCGAAGGCACGTGATATGTCAAGGAAGACAGCTCTAATTTCCTGTTTGGCATTGAGGACCTCCATCCATTGTTGAGAAAGCAGAAGCAGCATGTCCAGAGTAGAGTGACCAGGTCTGAAACCAAATTGATGATCAGAGATCAAGCCATTGCAGAAGAGGAAAGATTTCATATCTGAACCAATGATGGATTCCACGACTTTGCTGATAATTGGGAGAAGGCTGATTGGTCTGTTGTTGCTAGAATGTTTTTTCACCTTTTTTTGTGCAAAGCGGTGATGTTGGCTGATTTCCAAGCAGATGGCAGATGACCTTGAGCAAAAGAGGGTGAAGAGAACAGAGAGAGGGAGTGAAAGAGCGGAAGAACAGGATTTTAGGACCCGTGGGCTGATGCCGTCAGGTCCAGTTGCAGAATCAGAGTCGAGGGTTGACAGAAACTTTTCCACCTTGTCAGGAGGAAAGGACACAGAGTCCAGGAGCAGCTGGGTACGACTGGGTACGGTGGGTACAGAGAGGGATGAGTTTTGGACACAAGATTTAGAGGCAAACACAGAGTTGAGGCATTCAGCTTTTTCACGTGTGGAGTCAGCCGTGTAGCCGTTTGAGGTGAGGGACGGGATGGAGGGGGAACAAACAACAGAAACAGATTTGACCAGACGCCACCAGGATTTGGAAGAGGGAGACAGATAATAGAGTTCGGTCTTGAGAACGGAGAGATATTGTTTCCTGGCTCTCTTGAGGGTGGACACACACTTGTTTCGGGCTTTGTGAAAGGAAATGAGATTTCCTTCCGTTGGATTTGCTTTCCAGGAGACGAAAGCAAGTTGTTTCTGGGCAACAGCCTCACCACAAGAATCCATGTACCATGGACGGGAGGAAGGGTGTGACAATTGAAGACGAGATGGGATAAATCTGTGCATGAGAGAGAGCAATTTACTTTGGAAGAATTCCCAGGATGAGTTGATGTCAGAGGCGGTAGAGATGGGAGACCAGTTCAGATGATTGATGGCTGCTTGAAGACCGTGCCAGTTGGCCTGAGTGAAATGCCAGACTCGTCGACGCTGAGGAGGCTCTCTGAGAATGGTCAGAGAGATGTCCACTTAACTTTAACATTAGGACTGAAAATACGTTTCTCGGTTTCTACTCCACGAAATTGGTTGCAAAT
>NC_136270.1:89215378-89317878 GCF_964187855.1 Myxine glutinosa
CTCCAAGATAGGTATCACATTCCGAGTCATCAAAACAAAACCCCCATTCCGAGTCTCCAAAAATATAACCATCTTTCCAAGTCCCCAAGGTAAAACCACAATTTTCAGAAATATTGGGGGTTTCCGTGATAAGTCTCACATAGTATAACTGCGGACCATCAGGGAAAACTTCCCTTTCCCAATTTTTTAGGGTTTCTATGATGTGTCTCACATAGTATAACTGCGGACCATCAGGGAGAATTCCCATTTCACAATTTTTTAGGGTTTCTATGATGTGTCTCACATAGTATAACTGCGGACCATCAGGGAGAACTCTCCTTGCCCAATTTTTTAGGGTTTCTATGATGTGTCTCACATAGTATAACTGCGGACCATCAGGGAGAACTCTCCTTGCCCAATTTTTTAGGGTTTCTATGATGTGTCTCACATAGTATAACTGCGGACCATCAGGGAGAACTCTCCTTGCCCAATTTTTTAGGGTTTCTATGATGTGTCTCACATAGTATAACTGCGGACCATCAGGGAGAACTCTCCTTGCCCAATTTTTTAGGGTTTCTATGATGTGTCTCACATAGTATAACTGCGGACCATCAGGGAGAACTCTCCTTGCCCAATTTTTTAGGGTTTCTATGATGTGTCTCACATAGTATAACTGCGGACCATCAGGGAGAACTCTCCTTTCCCAATTTTCAGAAATTTGTGGGTCTCCAATGTATGACTTGTATTCTGGCTCATCAAGGTAGAACTTGTTCAGTGGGTTTTGTTTTGATAACTCACAACAAGTATCATCATGGTAAAACTCTTTTTCAGGATTTTGTGGATCTCCAAGGTATAACTCTTTGGCTGGGTCATCAAGGTAGAACTCGTTCTGGGGGTCTTGGTTGTTCAAAATGTCTTCAAACAAAAAAATAACTTCATCCCAAGTTGTGTTAAAAGCAGAATTTTCATTTCGTATCTCAGATACAATTTCCTGTGAAAGAAAATAACAATGTATTAATTTAATACAATATTTTTTATTTGTATAAATCAAGCTCTATGAATATTAAAATAAACTTTGTTAACTCTTACACGAGTCTCATCTTAAAAAAAAAAAAAAAAAAAAAAAAAAAAAAAATTAAATAAATAAATAAATAAATAAACAAACTTACCTCCATTGATAAGAGGTTCGAGTCCAGTTCATCAAT
This sequence comes from Myxine glutinosa, assembly GCF_964187855.1. Taxonomy (NCBI): domain Eukaryota; kingdom Metazoa; phylum Chordata; class Myxini; order Myxiniformes; family Myxinidae; genus Myxine; species Myxine glutinosa. The sequence goes on from NC_136270.1 coordinate 89,216,563, forward strand.
CTGAAGGTTGAGTTCTACACAGGTAGTAGGACTCCATGGAATAGCAAAGTTATCCCATTCCATTTCGGCATAGTAGTCCATTCTCAAGTGAAGCAGAAAGCGTGTTTGAAAAAGCCTGTGTGGTCGGTGCCTTTTATAAGGACTGGGTGTGTCTTCCTGTGGAAATTCCCTGGGCGTGTCTTAACTGGAAATGATGTGATGGAAATTCCCTGAAAATGATGTAATGTATTACCTGGAAATGATACAATGCTGAAGAGTTTATAAAGTGGGTGGGACTTAGCAAAAGTGGGAGGAGCTTAGCAAAAGTGGGCGGGGCTTAGTAAAAAGTGGGCGTGGCTTAACAAAAAGTGGGTGGGGCTTAGTAAAAATGGGCGTGGTTTACCAAAAAGTGGGCGGAGCTTACCAAAAAATGGTATGTGGCACTGGAGGCGCTCAAGCAAGAACATTGAGGGAGGTTTACCATTTTATCTTAGCTCAGTTAAAATATCTTAATAAAGAACCAAACTCAAACATATTTTTTGTTAATATATTAGATGGTGAAGAGAGTTGTAGGAGAATTAAATTATTTCCCACGCATAAACAAATATTTGTAGGGTCGTTGTTTGAGTGGGTTATATTCACCAGATGATATTAAGAGTAAAAGGTTAAAAGGTCCATGAGGTCAGAAGGATCACAGGTGTTTAAGTGGTCTAATGAATAAGGATAACATGTCAAAAGGTTAGAAGGTTCGTAAAGAACAGGGTGAGAGAAATATAGGTGTTTAGGGGCAATGAGGGAGGGAAAGAATTAATATGGAAGTGAATGGGTCAATGTTTGAGTGGGTCAAAGATTAATCTGCCAGATGATATGTAGAAGAAGGATGATAGGTCTATAAGAGAAAACAAATATTTGTAGTGTTTGAGTGGTCTAATGAACAACATTAAGGATAGGTACTACAGACAAAAGGTTCATAAAGATGAGGGTGGGAGAAATAGAGGTGTTTATGATTTTTGAAAAAGACAAGGGGGTAAATGACATTAGATAGGGATTTCACATGTTAAACGGAGGTGTCCCAGAAGCAACATTATTACACTACTGAGGTGTGCCAGGAGGAAACCTTTGCTGTCCAGAAAGAACATCAGGGCAAGACTAACGTTTGCCAATGAACAACAAGGCAAAGCCCAGCACTTCTGGAACAATGTGCTCTGGACAGATGAGTCAAAGGTAGAGCTATTTGGCCACAGTACTAGAAGACATGTTTGGCGAAAACCAAAGACAGCATTTGACCACAAGAACCTGATACCAACTGTAAAGCATGGTGGTGGAAATATTATGGTTTGGGACAGCTTTGCTGCATCAGGGCCTGGGCAGCTCACCATAATAGAATCCACTATGAATTCTTCATTGTACCAGAGGGTGCTTGAGGATAATGGGAGGCCATTTGTCGGAAAGTTGAAGCTCAACCGAAGGTGGACCTTGCAACATATATCCACCAAGGAATGGCTGAAAAGAAAAAAATGGAGAGTTCTGGAATTGCCACGTCAAAGCCCGGATCCAAATCCCATTGAGATGTTGTGGGGGGATTTGAAACGAGCTGTGCATGCAAGAAACCCCTCAAACATCGCACAGCTGAAAGAATTCTGCATTGAGGAGTGGGCAAAAATTTCTCCCAGTCGATGTCAGAGACTGGTAGACAGTTATAAGAAACGCCTACTTGAGGTTGTTTCTGCCAAAGGGGGCAATACCACCTATTAGAGCCAAGGGTGTACTTACTTTTTCCACATGCGAAATTTGCATTGATGTTTATTTAAATTATACAATGGACTACAAAATGTAAATGTTTCATGATATTTGTTATATTATATCACCTTTATCTATCAATATTGTTGAAATGAAGATCAAATAGCTATATGTTGAAATATGTTGAAAAAGTCAAAACTTAACACGGGGTGTACTTACTTTTTCACGTGACTGTATATATATATATATATACTGAAACACCCATACCTACATACACATACATACCTATACATATATACATAATTGATGTAGTCACCTATTCCCTGGTCTTTTCCCCTACCTATGTTTCGTCACCTGTTGGACAGCTAACAGCTCTCCAATTGTGCCCCCGGCCTACCCCGGGTTGAGTGGATACACATGTCAGGTGGGTGCGTCCCCCCTGCTGGCTGTCGGTGCCAAACGTTCCCAGCATGTCAAGCGAGAAAAGGAGCGTTGCCTGGGCCAATCTCTGTGCCGCCACCTTCGGCCTGACCACCCTGATGGTTTGGAGCACGTTAGAGTTATTGGGGAACCATTTCCCTCTCGCCCCCAACGGGAAGCCATGGAGCCGCACCCCAGGAACCTGAAGCTCAGTGCACACCAGCCGCTTCAGGATCCAGTATTTCTTGATCTTCGCCCTGTAGGTATGCTCCAAGGTTCTCATGTCTCTCTCAAATACCACCGTAAGTAACATCCAGGATGATCGGTGGGTAGTCGCCCTTCGTCAAGATGAGATCCGGCCTGTAACGTTGCCCATCGCCTCCAATGAACGTTCACTCCGAGGTGGTCGTCCATCCACAATTTCTGGCAAGCCACCACGTGCGAGGTGCCGCCATTTTCTTCCCCTGCTACCTCTGATATCGCACCCTCATCAATTGCCTCTTCCATTTCTTCCAATTCTTCCCAGGGGTCCTGGGTTATCAATTCTTCTCCCTCTACCTCATTATTTACCCCCACCGGCATTCGACGGCTTTGGCTAGCCATGGTACGAATTAAATTTAGATGTTACAAAACTAAATTTCAGTCGCTCGTAATTTTCGAGTGCGTTAAGCGCACTTCGGGTTTCAATCCAAACTCCTGACACCAAATGTTGTGGATCTCGACGCCGGCCTTCTCCCCTTACCAAGGGGGGGTTAGTCCCCTTGTCTTTGACTGGCCGACGGGACCCGGGACCTATGATGTCCTTCCCAGACAGCGCGAAATAGGGTTTTAGGACTAGAATCACGATTACCTAATTACTCGCCGCCCCGAAACGAGGAAATAAGCCCCGCATGAATCACGCGTGCTGAGACGCAGAGCGGTGCGTACACGCGATCCGTGCCGTTTATATGGTGAGCCCGGTTCTTGCGATCTCATTCGTACCACGCTTAGCCAATGGAGAAATCACATAGGCAATCGAATTGGGAAGAAAGGAATAACAGGATTTATTTACACTATTTACAATGATTCCAGAGAAAAGAGGGCACACAGTGCAGCCTTAAAAACAATCTTAACTTAATCCCCAGGACAAACGGGCCCGTCTCACACACAGACACACTCACACAGGGTTTGCAGCTGCAGGATGATGTTCACCACGTCCAGGGATGGCTCACGTGCAGCTCCCTCCGGCCTCCGGCTCGTCCCGGCAGATGGTAAGTAAAGACGGCAGGAGCTCTCCGCATGTCGTTTGGCGCACACGGGATAATACTGGGCGAACGGTAGGGTCTGGGCTCTGGCGGTTGGCGGTTAACACTGGCGGATATTGCCGCGTTTACTCGCGTGGCTGAATAGGCGATATTCGCCACCGGCGCGTCTGGCTGCCTTTCCTTCGGCGCGTATGTAATACCGAGATATAGCGCAATGCCCCCAAAGCGAGCGCTGCGAATCACGTTCTTCACAGTCCTCTCGTGTGCAAGTAAGCTGGTCAGTCCTCCTCATTCTCTCTCGTGCTCTCTGTTCGTTCTCTCAAGCCCTGGCAAGTCCTCTCTCTCGTGCAAGTCCTGCTGGTAAGTCCTTCTCTCTTGGCAAGTCCTCTCAAGGGCTTTGTGCAAAGACCTTTATAGGCACGCCCCGCGAACCTTCTAGCACTTACCAGACGCGCCTTACCATGCCCTATCACGCCATGCCCTTCGAGCCCTGGTTGGCTGGTGGCCCTATCGTCATCGCCTCTGACGCGCTGCCTTGACGCCGCCCCACCCCGACCCCGTGCTCCTCCCTCTTCTCAGGCCTACCTCGTGTTACTCGACTAGTGAGCGAAGAAAGGGCAGCGAATGCTGCTGGCAGCCAAAGCGTAACAAACTGAGTGGATCAGCCAAATGGGGCGCGGGATCAATTATGCCCATAGAGGTGGAACTTGGAGGGTGGACGCAAAATGAAAGGACCTAAACTCATGTCTTTACACAACGCAGGTATCAATAGTGGAAATGGCCTATACTTACACATACTATGACATAACTAATACTACAGGTGACCTACGTGTTGCTCGTGGACTAACTATGGGGGGCAACCCTTTGACCTTTAATGACCAATATGTGCAAATCTCAAAACCGTAGCAATATATTGTTACGGTTCTCGCCGCCCTTCCTGCCCTTTCCAAGGGGAGATGAAGCCCCTTGTTCTTTTTGGGCCGGTGCAACCGAGAGACTTGGAACACCCCTCCCGGGCAAACGCAAGGTAGGGTTTCGGGACAATTCTCGCACGTACCTAAATACCTGCGGCGCCGCGGAAGCAGGGAATCAAGCCTCGCACGAGCCACGTATAATTTGAGTACACCGAGCAGATTGCGTACCACGTGGTCCGTGCAGTTACCTTGGTATTGGAACCCGATTAGAGCGGTTTTATTCGTACCATGCTTAGTCAATGATGGAAGGGACGAGACGGTCGACTAAAGGAAGAACACGATTTAATTACTATTATGTACAATGATCGGTATAAGTACAGACACAGAGCAGCCTTAATCAGTCTTATGTTAACCCCAGACACGGGCCCGATCATATTCACCAAGGGGTAATGAAGGTAGGATGATGTTTCTCGCTGAACGGTCGTCCAGGAACGGCCCCGCCCGGCGTGGCTCTCCCCGGTCACAGCACATCCCGCGATGAAGGCAAGCAGGCGGTGGAAGGGATCCTTGTAGCGCGTCTCTCGAACAAAGGGCAGATCAGGTAGGCGGGAGGGAAATGTACACGTCTCAGCGCGGCTGGGCGGTTTTCCACAGCACGTTTAGTTACCAGCGCGCTATCACTTGCGTAACCCAATAGAGGCTCTGCCTCGAGCTCAACCGAGCGTCCAATTTGGTAAGAGCGCTTATAGCTGGGTTCATGCGCGTCTTCTCTCAGAACTCTCAACTTGTTCAAGCTCCTCCCTCCACAGAACTGCTCTATTCGTCAAGCGCCTCTCCCATAACTCTAATAACTTGCAAGCTCACCCCTTCGCAGAACTGTGGTGGAGGCTTCACGCAACGGGTTATATGGCCAACCCCCTTAGCCCTCTTGAATGTTCCAACCACGCCCTGTGACGCAGTGCCGCAGCCACTCACTTCGAGCCCTGATTGGCGGCTCGCATTTACCGTTAGCTTCTCCTCCGCCCTCCTTCGGTCTTGCCTCGATTTGCCAGGCCTGCCTCGTGTTAATTCGCGCCAAAAAAACCAAAGGCGGCATAAGGAGGCGTCAGGCGGCATATGGCAATAAAGGACCTACTCTCATTATTCTACTGAACGCAAAACTAACACAGGAAAAGGACCATGCTTACACATACTAAGAAATAACTGCACTATCGCGAGGCTACATGTTGTAGTGTGACTAAACTATGAGGGGGAAATTAATCTTTATTGTACAAACTCAAAACCGCAACAATATGTTGCTCAGCTTGGCTCCGCCCCTCCCGAAAGCGCGCGCTTTGTTGTGCTTTTCACGTTCGCGAGACGATGCTGAGGACGCGCCGTGCGGCTTGAGGAGAACTCCAGAATAAACAAGAGATATCCATTTTTAAAAATATTTTCGTTTAATTAACGAAATCTGCCAAACCACGTGCCCTATCGCAAATTCCAAAAGGACATTTTAGTAGATTGACATGCTGAGCAGATCTGTGAAGTTTCCCCTAGATTGGATCAAAAATGAGGGAGCGGCTCGGTTTTAAAGGTTCATGCTTAAAAACGTCATAACTCTGAAACCATGTGACACATGACGTCATGCTCGCTGACTTTTTTGTTCGTCATGGGTATGCGATTCTGCCTGCAAAGTTTGGCCTCGATCTGTTCAGCCGTTGCAGAGAAAAAGGGGTTTTTGTGTTTTCACGAAATACAATATGGCGACCGAACCACGTGACCTGTGACGTCATAATTACCGTTAAAATATTCTACAGACCGAGTCACCCCAACGGTGAAAATTTGATCTCAATCGGTCCTATTATTGCAGAGAAAATCTTTTTTAAAGGAAATTAAAACTTACAAGCATTCTGAGTATTGCACTGCAATACATGTCCCCTACCAAGTTCAAAGTGCCATAACTTTGTCAAAAATGATCGAATATGCAAATTTATGCACGGTTGATGCTGGTTTTCAAACTTGATCTGAGGTATGCTGAGACACATGTGTGTCACGCCTCGCCTCGTTGATAAGCCCGCAAGGTCGCTCCGTGGAGCAGCCTGCACGTATTGCACTGTGTGAATTATAGCCGGCGAAGCCGGTGTTGTCAATAAACGAGTACGTATTATATTGAAAACCTAATTATGCCTTGGCTCGAGAATCCGAAGCGCAGTGGGCGCAGCCATCTTGCGTGGGCGGAAGTATGCATAACAAATTTAAAACGTTCATTAGGAGTTTCTTTCACCCGTCGTCGTTTGATTCACAATCTTGTGCACCTCCGATGTATTAATAAAATAATTTAAGACCAACATCGGCCGCACGGGCCTGGTTATCTTCAACAAAACGCGTCACCAAACCCAATGAGAGTCGAGCATTTTAGCAACAATATTTCTAAAATGAAAGCGCTCAATGATGGGCGCCATCGACCGGATGCGGAAGTTTGCATAAAACAATTGCGAAAAAGTTCAATAGGAGTTTGTTGCACCCGTCGTTCTTTGATTCATAATCCAATGAAACCTCTCATTAGTAATTAAAATACGTTAAGACCAACCTCGTTATCTTCAACGAAAATCGTCATCAAGCACCAGAACCAATGAGAGTCGAGCATTTGAAAAAATATTATTACGCGTTTCGGACGGTGAAAACGGCGTCAAATATTCTAAAATTGACGAAGAATTATTCTTTAGAAATCTCGCGGCCGTACGGGATAGTTTTTCACGGCCAGAAATATGGTATAAGCGGTTTACATATTTAGTTTAGAAATACGGATAGTTTTTCACGGCCGGAAATATCCGAAGTTGAGATGGAATTCACCGAATTAATCACTGCAAGCTAACGTCTTCTGGTGGACAAAGCTGCCGTGCCCGGAGAGTCAGAGAACCAGCCCTGGCGCCTGACAGCGACTGAAGTTAGAAGACTACACACTTACTGTGAAAACGTATGTTAAGCCCAGTTAAAAATAGGCCTTAAGCTAGCACATCGTATAGTTACTTCCTTAAGCTTCTTGTGACATTTATTGTATTGTATGCAGGTATTGCCATTGGGGAGGACTGTCTGCTCTTCTCTTTTACCAAGTCTTACCAGGTACGGTACCTACTACATCTACCTACTACCAACTACCTACCTACCTACTACCAACTACCTAACCTACTGATGCCATGGTGATGGGTAAAATAGTGGCAAGAGGTATGCAGGTATTGGGGAGGACTGTCTGCTCTTCTCCTTTACCAAGTCTTACCATGTACGGTACCTACTACACCTACCTACTACCAACTACCTACCTACCTACTACCAACTACCTAACCTACTGATGCCATGGTGATGGGTAAAATAGTGGCAAGAGGTATGCAGGTATTGGGGAGGACTGTCTGCTGTTCTCTTTTACCAAGTCTTACCAGGTACGGTACCTACTACACCTACCTACTACCTCCCTACCTACTACCAACTACCTACCTACCTACTACCAACTACCTAACCTACTGATGCCATGGTGATGGGTAAAATAGTGGCAAGAGGTATGCAGGTATTGGGGAGGACTGTCTGCTCTTCTCCTTTACCAAGTCTTACCATGTATGGTACCTACTACACCTACCTACTACCTCCCTACCTACTACCAACTACCTACCTACCTACTACCAACTACCTAACCTACTGATGCCATGGTGATGGGTAAAATAGTGGCAAGAGGTTTTGGCTTCGCCGGCTCATTGCGGCTTTGCAGTCGGTACTAGTATAAATTATTACCAACTCACGGTCTGACGTACTAGCGATTCAAGAGATATCCATTTTTTTTATGGCACATTGGAGAAGCCAATGCGAGGTTTCTTCTTCCTCAGCTTGTCACAACTCTGTCAAATGCGATCGAGTTTAAAAAGTCAGAATTTGACCAGATCTGTTTTATTCGTTTGTTAATATACCTCAGCTATTGACAAATCTTAAATTAGAATTTTATTTGAGGTTAAAAGGACCGCGACAGGTCGTGTCCAACGATGCTTTCAGTCTGTACGTGATAAATAATTAAATCCGCACACTTGACGCCTCTTCTTCTTCACGCAATAACAACGTCTAGCTTCCAGACCGTACATCCAATAATCTTGACATTTTGCACACTTGTTACTCTTCATGACTTCAACTATAGTATGACGTTTCACGTCGATCAATAAAGCGATTCAAGAGATATCCATTTTAAAAATATTTTCGTTTAATTAACGATATCTGCCAAACCACGTGAGCTATCGCAAATTCCAAAAGGATATTTTAGTAGACAGACATGCGGAACAGATCTGTGAAGTTTCCCCTCGATTGGATCAAAAATGAGGGAGGGGCTCGGTTTTAAAGATTCATGCTTAAAAACGTCATAACTCTGAAACCATGTGATGCATGACGTCATGCTCGCTGACTTTTTTGTTCATCATGGGTATGCGATTCTGCCTGCAAAGGTTGGCCTCGATCTGTTCAGCCGTTGCAGAGAAAAAGGGGTTTTCGTGTTTTCACGAAAAACAATATGGCGCCCGAACCACGTGACCTGTGACGTCATAATTACCATTAAAATATTCTCCAGACCGAGTCCCTCCTATGGTGAAAATTTGATCTCAATCGGTCCTATTATTGCAGAGAAAATGGTTTTTAAAGGAAATTACAAACTTAAAATGGCACTGAGTTAAGGATCATCAGAATTATCAGAATTCCCAAAGTTCAAAGTGCCATAACGTTGTTAAAAATGATCGAAACGTCATGAAGTTCGAACTTGACCTGTAACTTATCATGAGGAAACCATGTGCCAAGTTTGAAATCAGCATTAAGCGTTTAGAAAGAAAGTCCGGAAAACTGTTCTTTGCGTGACGGACGGACTGACGGACTGACGGACTGACGGACTGACGGACTGACTGACGGACAGAGGGACGGCGTGCAAACCTATAGTCCCACCCGGTGTACACCGGTAGGGGACTAATAAGCGAAGTACCAACGTCTAATCTGGTGTGTGGGTGTATCTCGGCATAAGGAAGAAAGTTATTGAATTTTTTTTCTAAAAATGGTGGTTCTTCTTCTCCAATTCATTCGAGATGAAGAAGAACCAAATGAATGCCACGCACCACATGGCAGACCTGCACCGTGGGCTCAACAGGCTGAGAGCGGGGTTGCTCGAATATGGTGGAGCCACCAAGAGATCATGGTGACCAAGAGTCGCAGGACAATGCCCTCAAAGGTTTTGCATTATTGCCTTGTGATTGTGAACATGTTGGGCAAGAGAACCTGTGGCTGCAATTGGGGATTTCCCTCCAGTTTTATTGGCATTGTTATCTTGTTGGTGACTCTTTGTTTGTCTACCATTGTTTTTTATTCCAATAAAGGTTTGACGATGAATGAAGGAATCGACATTGTCGGTTGGGTTTTTTTTTCTTAATCCCCCGTGTTGCTTATAAATCTTAGCCTTTCCTGTATGTCAATTTAAGTTGTTTTGTTTTTTCACAGGTTATATTGCTATGGAGACTGGTCCGCAGACAGGCCTGTAGCAAGTCCAGGTCCAGGACGATCTTGTCCGAGATGCTTTCGTCTCTGGGATCAGCTCTTCGATTCTGAGGTTCAGACTTTTGGAGACAGCTGACCTGACGTTCGCGGAGGCACTACGGGTGGCCTACGTCTACACTGAGGCCCGGGAACAATCTACCGCCTATGACCACACACGAGTCGTTGCGGGGACTTCTCAACTCGCGCGACCGGAGAGGGCTACCGCCGAGGATATGGGTGCGGACTCGACTATGGCCGAGCCCCTGGCCGCTCCCGAGGTGGACTCGGATTCCGGCCTGGCAGCAGCTGCAGCAGCTACAGCAGCCAGGCCAAGGCCTGAACGAAACGCGACGTGTTACTTCTGTGGCAATCGACAGCATCCCAGGTCGGCGTGTCCGGCTCGGGAAGCAATATGCCATTTGTGTTCTACTAAAGGACATTTTGAAAAAGTCTGCAAGAAGACCGCGCGGGGCACACGAGCTCGCGCGACCTTGAATGGGCTTATCGCAGAGCCAACGGACCGAGCACAGAGCGGGGCGCCTCACCCGGCTTTGATGAGCGGTCCTCCTCCTCGTGGGCCCCTGGCTGCACGCTCGTCCTTGGTGAGATACACCGGGCCGCCAAAACAAATGGCGCGAACATGACCGGCCGCGGAGCGACCGTCCTTGACTGGCATCCGAACGCCCTCCTCAAACAAACGACAAGCTTCTGCTTTGAAAGCACCTCTTGCTTTGCGGCAAACGCTGCACGTGACACGAGCGCCATCCGACGGCAGCTCATACGAACTACACGCTCTTGCTCCAGCACATGAAACTGCAGATGGCTGCGATCCTTCTCGCGTGACACGAGCACCATCTGACGGCAGCTCGTACGAACTACATGCTCTTGCTCCGGCACGACCAACTATGCGTTTGGCACAGGGGCCCTCCGGAGGCTGCTCAAATGACCGGAAAACTGCAGCCGGTGTGGGATCCACATGCGAGGCGCGATCTTCTCGCTCGGACGGCACAATACCTGCCGGATCTTCCGGCCTTGCTCAGGCCATTATTCCGCTCATGGTCGAAGACATTTTTGCGCGGGCCTTAGTCGACACGGGGTCTACGGATAGTTTTATCGATCAACGGCTGGTGCGTCAACATGGGTGGCCGGTCCTCGGGTCTACATGACAGATCTTCATGGCCTCCCAAGGACTTAGGCTCAGCACAAAGGGGGAATGTCGATTGAAACTTGTGATAAAGGGACGCATGTTTCCAGATGTACATCTCATGGTCTTGCCTGCATTATGTGCTGACATTCTGTTAGGACACGATTTTCTTAAGTGACATGGACGTTTGGAAATAGAATTCGGTGGGACGGACACGCTTGCTGTGTGTGCGCTCGCGAAAATGGAAATTGAGCCTCTTTCGCTGTTCCCCAACCTGACCACTGACTGCACTCCTGTAGCAGTGAAATCGCGGTGCTACTCACGAGCAGACGCGCAATTCATTGCGGAGGAAATGGCCCAGCTCTTAAAGGACGGTATTATCGAACCCAGCCGGTCGCCGTGGCGGGCCCAGGTCTTAGTGGTGCGAAGTGAGGCCCATCGCCGACGCATGGTAATCGACTACTCACAGACAGTTAATCGCTTTACACAGCTGGACGCCTACCCCTTACCGGGGATGGACGCGCTAGTACGACAGGTGGCCCAGTACTCCGTCTACAGCACTCTCGATCTGCGTAGTGCGTATCATCAGATCCCCATCTCTAGGGCTGATCGCATCTATACCGCCTTTGAATCGGGTCAAAGGTTATACCAGTTCACCCGACTACCTTTTGGGGTGCCGAACGGGGTCGCCTGTTTTCAGAGGGCTATGGACGACCTCGTTACTAAGGAGAACTTGACAGATGTCTTTGTATATCTGGACAATCTTACGGTTTGTGGGTATGACCAGGGGCATCATGATGCTAATCTGAAGCGCTTCCTCGAGGTCGCGCGAGGTATCGCCTAACCATGAATGAGGCTGTGTCGTTACTCTCTACGCACGATAGATCTTCTGGGGTACACCGTGATCCATGGCTCTGTCTCTCCGGATAAGGAGCGTCTGCGACCTTTGCTCGATATGGCTCCGCCTAGCGATCGGGCTTCGCTGAAGCGCGCTCTCGGGCTGTTCGCCCACTATTCGAAGTGGGTGCAAAATTTCTCCGCGAAGCTCCGCCCCCTCGTGGCCTGCGACACGTTCCCCATGAGCCCGGCCGCCTTGGCGGCCTTCGGGGGCCTTCAGGCCGACATCGCTGGCGCCGCTGTGGCGACGATCGACGAGAGCGAATCTTTCGTCTTAGAAAGTGATGCCTCGGATCATGCGATATGCGGCGACTCTCTCCCAAGGGGGGCGCCCTGTGGCTTTCTTTTCGCGGACTCTCACCTCCACTGAGCGGAGGCATTCGTCTGTCGAAAAGGAAGCGTACGCGATCGTCGAGTCGATTCGGCGATGGCGACCGTACTTACTCGGGCGATGCTTCCAAATCATCACGGACCAACAAAGCGTTGCGTTCATGTACGACACCTTACATGCTCAACGTATTAAGAATGAGAAAATCACTCGCTGGCGTATCGAACTCGCCGACTTCTGCTACACCATCAAATACCGCCCGGGGAAGGATAACCTGGTCGCCGATGCCTTATCGAGGCCGGCTACGTGCGCGAGAATCGTAACTTTGGAGGGACTGCGCGCTTTGCACGACACTATGTGTCATCCAGGGGTGGCGCGTTTCGCTCATTTTGTGCGTAGTGGTAATCTGCCATACTCGATTGAGGACATCCGCCGGATCTGCTGTGACTGCGCTATATGTGCGGAACTCAAACCGCGTTTTTACAACCCTCCCATGGAGACGCTGGTTAGGGCTACTAGACCGGGGAAGAGATTGGCGATGGATTTCAAAGGACCGCTGCCGGTGTCGAGTAACTCTCGTTATCTGCTCACTATCGTTGATGAGTACTCGCGATTCCCTTTTGCTTACATGTGCGGGGATATGACGGCTGCCACGGTCATATGGTGCCTGCAGAATTTGTTTTCTATGTTTGGGTATCCGGCCTACGTGCATACCGATCGGGGTGCGGTGTTCCTGTCTCAGAAGGTGAGGTTATGTGCTCCAAAATAATGTCGCTTCGAGTCACACCACACCGTACAGACTCCAGGCGAATGGGCAGATCGAACGCTTCAATGGGATTATATGGAGGGCCGTCATGCTAAGCCTCAGGACCCTCGGCCGGGGCCTCGATAAATGGGCTTGGTCGCTACCTGCGGCTCTGAACTCGATCAGGGCTCTCCTATGTACGGCCACCAACCAGACTCCTCACGAAAGACTGTTCCACCACCCTAGAAGCTCGGGTAGTATCCGATATTTACCCAGCTGGCTCGCTGAGCCGGGGCCGGCCTATCTCAAACGAGCGGTTCGCACAAGCAAGTACGACCCCTTTGTAGATAAGGTGCAGGTACTTCAGGCTAATCCCAAGCATGCTCGTGTGATGACGGCAGATGGACGCGAGTCCACTGTCTCCGTACGCCATCTCGCCCCATGTGGGGTCATCGACCCTTATAGGGATATCGACGAACCGATCTACGAGTCTGTGGACTCTACCGAAGCTTCCTCTATGGAATTTCTGCCGTCACTTCCGTCGTCACCTACACCCCTGCCTGAAGGCTCTGAGGTGCCCCCTCCGACACCTGCCTCCAGCGGCTACTCCGAAGCAGGGGACTCCGGGCTTGGGGACGCCGTACCCGGTAGTTTCCGGACACGAGCTGGCAGGGTAGTTCGCCACCCCGACCGCTACGGGTGGACCGACTGACATGGAATGACGTACCCCAATCAATTAATGCTGACGCACGCTTGAGACCTGCCTAGCGGCAGTATAGTTCTAACGGCGGGGAGAATGTAGTGAAAATATACCAAAGTTGAACCTGGGGGTGATGCTCGCTTATACCCGGCTCGCTTATTCTCCCTGCCGTTAGAACTATACTTTCACCCGGGGGTGAAACCACTGAGGGGCATCTATAAGACCTGGGACATCTGCGACGCTGAGCCACTCCTGTGACATTTACTATGACATGTAGTCCTGTAGTCTTGAATGGTACGTACCCGCACATATATGCTAGACTCGCTTGTTTTGACTATTATTATCGGTCCTTTCTATATGATACCAAGATCCTGATATCTATTGCATGATTGTATTTTTACAGGATGATGCCAAAGATCTAATTGTGATTAAACCTACCTATGGGACAAAGTTGTGGACCTGATTGATTTCCACGACAAGGCCCGCAGACAAAACGTAACCAAGTTATATTGGTTACCTTTTGTTTGCGGGCCAGTGGCAGCAATGCCTGTACCCACATCCCAATATATGCTTTAAAAGTATGGTACCTTAATGTCATGGGGATGCTCGGGTGAACAACCATGAAGTATTTATTGTGCCAGGTATTAGCTGAATGGATTTATTTCAACCGTGAAAGACCAATCAAATAAGTGGAAAAAGACAACCCTGAGGTCAATCTCTGAAAGCATTACTTTCACATCGTCGTCCACGCGATCCCAGTGAGGGCGGGAAGCAACGGTCAGGCCTTGTTCAGCCCAACGCGGCCTCACCCTGCGATTCGCATCTCCTACCTACTCCATGCAGTCATCGCCCACCAGCTTCCTCCCAGGTCCACACTGGTCCCGTCTCCAAAGACGACCCTCGAGAGTGGCTGTCCGATCCAGCAGAGGGCTCTCCACGCACGCACTCTCCACAGGCAGTACCTCATCCGACCGCTCGCCCACGCACTCCCTCTCCTTCTGCCGCTTCTTCCTCTTGAATTATCATTTTGAGTCTCCACCCGTACAAAACTGCTTTCTCTCCGTAAGTAAATTAATCCGCAGTTTCGCCATTTACTGCATGTGGAAACATTCACTTGTTTAGTAATATCTCAATACAACTGTGAGTTTGAATTTCCACCCGAACAATTCCGCTTTTTCTTCATCCAAACGTGGATGGGAGGTTTCATAAATTTCTCAATACAATGATGATTTTGAGTTTACACTCGTGGGATGCTGCTCTCTCTCTCTGCATGTAAACTCATTCATGGATTCGGTATTTGCAGTTTCACCATTTGGTACATTCATTTTACACAGCACGACTCCAAAGTTTTGGGGCTAGCCCCATCAAATTTTCTGTGCAGCTTTTGGGGTCCTGTCCGTGTGTCTGAAAGCTCACGTGTCCGAAAGTGGGTGGGAGTTTATATAAAATCTTTCATTTTTGAGACTTTTGATATAAAATAATATAACTTTTGAGATAAAAAACAAACAAACATTTTTTTGAGACTTTTGGCTCCCACCCGTGCGTCACATGAGTACCTCACTAGTGATTTATAATGAAGTAATCTATTTGATCCTTTTCTGTGAATTACAATAAAATAATCTGTTTGATCTTTCTCTGTATGAATTATAATTAAATAATCTATTTGAGCCTTCTCTGTGTGAATTATAATGAAGTCATCTATTTGATCCTTCTCTGTATGAATTATAATTAAGTAATCTATTTGAACCTTCTCTGTGTGAATTATAATGAAGTCATCTATTTGATCCTTCTCTGTATAAATTATAATGAAGTCATCTATTTGATCCTTCTCTGTGTGAATTATAATGAAGTCATCTATTTGATCCTTCTCTGTATAAATTATAATGAAGTCATCTATTTGATCCTTCTCTGTATAAATTATAATGAAGTCATCTATTTGATCCTTCTCTGTATAAATTATAATGAAGTCATCTATTTGATCTTTCTCTGTGTGAATTATAATGAAGTCATCTATTTGATCCTTCTCTGTATAAATTATAATGAAGTCATCTATTTGAGCCTTCTCTGTATAAATTATAATGAAGTCATCTATTTGAGCCTTCTCTGTATAAATTATAATGAAGTCATCTATTTGATCCTTCTCTGTATAAATTATAATGAAGTAATCTATTTGATCCTTCTCTGTATAAATTATAATGAAGTCATCTATTTGATCTTTCTCTGTGTGAATTATAATGAAGTCATCTATTTGATCCTTCTCTGTATAAATTATAATGAAGTCATCTATTTGATCCTCTGTATAAATTACAATGAAGTCATCTATTTGATCCTTTTCTGTGTGAATTATAATTAAGCAATCTATTTGATCCTTCTCTGTATAAATTATAATGAAGTCATCTATTTGATCCTTTTCTGTGTGAATTATAATTAAGTAATCTATTTGAACCTTCTCTGTATAAATTATAATGAAGTCATCTTTTTTTTTTCTTTTTTTTTTGTATACTGAATCGAGGCTCGTGAAAGTCTATTTGATCCTTCCCTGTATAAATTATAATTAAGTCATCTATTTGAGCCTTCTCTGTATAAATTATAATTAAGTCATCTATTTGAGCCTTCTCTGTATAAATTATAATTAAGTAATCTATTTGAGCCTTCTCTGTAGAAATTATAATTAAGTAATCTATTTCATCCTTCTCTGTATAAATTATAATTAAGTAATCTATTTGAGCCTTCTCTGTATAAATTATAATTAAGTCATCGATTTGAGCCTTCTCTGTATAAATTATAATGAAGTCATCTATTTGAGCCTTCTCCGTATAAATTATAATTAAGTCATATATTTGATCCTTCTCTGTATAAATTATAATGAAGTCATCTATTTGAGCCTTCTCCGTATAAATTATAATTAAGTCATCTATTTGAGCCTTCTCTGTATAAATTATAATTAAGTAATCTATTTGTTCCTTCTGTGTGTGAATTATAAGGATGCCACTCTGATGCTTTGTTGGTGGATGTTCTGCTGTGATCCAGTGGAACAGGAAGGGGAGGTCCCACAACTTCTCTCTTAACCCCAAATGTTCCTTGAGGGTTTATTGATGGGTTCCGTTCCAGTCGAGTTTTGTTTCATTCACGCCCTGTTCCTAGTAACTTATAAAAATAGAACTTGATCTTGTCAGCAACCGACTTTGAAATCTAAACGTTTTTTTGTCCCCCGTCGCACCGCGGAGCGAAAGGGGGACTATGGTTTTCCCCTCCGTCCGTCCGTCCATGCGTACGTACGTGCATGCGTAAGCGAAGGACCGCATTCGAATTTGGTGTGTGGGTGCAACCCACGTCAAAATCCAAGATGGCCGCCGCCATGTATGTCTGAACCTTGAGCTGAATATCTTGAAAAATAAGCGAAGTACCAACTTCTAATCTGGTGTGTGGGTGTATCTAGGCATAAGGAAAAACGCTATTGAAAATTGGGTCGCCCAGTCAAAATCCAAGATGGCCGCCACCATATATATGTCTGAACCTTGAGCAAAATATCTTGAAAAATATACGAACTAACATCTGATCTGGTGTGTGGGTGTATCTACGCATAAGGAAGAAGGCTATTGAAAATTGGGTCGCCACGTCAAAATCAAAGATGGCCGCCGCCATGTATGTCTGAACCTTGTGAGCGGAATATCTTGAAAAATAAGCGAAGTACCAACTTCTAATCTGGTGTGTCGGTGTATCTAGGCATAACGAAGAACGCTATTGAAAATTGGGTCGCCACGTCAAAATCCAAGATGGCCGCCTTGCGTCTTCCACTTTGTCAACTCGCATCACTTCACCGACAGGGGACCGAGGTGTAACGCTTGTTTTTAGAGAATTTCACACAACCGAGGTGGAAGATGTTTTGGCTCCGAGTGATCAACTGTCAAATAGTATGGTTCTCAGGTTCTAGCTCAAATGGATTTGCATTGCCCTACATTGGCCACCCTACATCATATTCACACGAATCCATGAGGCTGTGATGAGCAGGGTTGTATGTTGCTGCATTTAAAAAGGAGAGTCTATGGAGAGATTGCATTTTTTAACGTCCACATACTGGAAAACAGCAACCAAACCTAACGACTTGTTTAATGACAATGGATAAAAGGCATTGTCATACACAAAGGACATCCTGTGGTTTGACATTCAATGTACAAAATTTTATGATGTGGGACATGACTCATTGTTACAGCTCTGCAGGAAGTGTTTGAGACCGACTGTAGTTGCTGTGTGTGCTCTTTTTGAGTTAAATTACTGTGCAGTACATCACCACTGCAAATTAAATAATTCCAATTTCAGTTTCATCACCCCTGCACCCAGAGATGAACCTGCATATGATGCAAGGAACTTTAACACAGGACGAGGCCATTTGGCCCATGTCTGCACTCTTAACACACCATTTATCCAATCTATCAGCTTATCGAACGTTTCTCTGGAAAGGAGAAGAACAGTGGGGCGTATGTACTGTGTTGATATATATGTATGTATATATATATATATATATATATATATATATATATATATATATATATATATATATATATATATGTATCTGTGCAGTGTCTGTGTTGTGTTGTCACTGAACTACTCCTTCAAACTTATGTGAAATCGTACCAAACTTCTGGTATGCACCTATCTCTCCCGACGGTATGTCCTAAGTGTATTTTTTTGGAAAAAGTTTCCAATTTTTTTTTTGGGGGGGAATTTTTTTTTGTTTTCAACTTCAATTGTTTATAAAATGTAATATCACGTGTATTACAAATACAGTTGTGCATTATGATTGTTTGAATTATGATTGGTGTAAACCATGACAAAACAGCAACTCAGGTACAGTCATTTATCTATATATTGTCGCGGGAATCCCTCCGGTTAACACCGTAGGACCGCGGATGACCGGACGGGCTTTAACTGAGGTGACGATCAATTCGGATTCGACTATGCTACGCAGGAAGAAGGAAGGAAGAGGAAGAAGCAGAAGCGCTTACCTCGCGCGCGCCAGCATTTTCAACCTGGAACTCAAACGAGAACGGGTTTAAAAATAAATGGAAAACAAGCGTTACGCCTAGGTCTCCCGTCGGGGAAGTGATGTGAGTTGACAAAGTGGAACACGCAGAAAACATGCTATGATATGATATTTCGCTCACAAGGGTCAGACAAACATGGAGGCGGCCATCTTGGATTTTGACGTGGCGACCCACTTTACAATAGCGGTCTTCCTTATGCCGAGATACACCCACACACCAAATTAGAAGTTGGTACTTCGCTTATCTTTCAAGATATTTCGCTCACAAGGTTCAGACATATATATGGTGGCGGCCGTCCTGGATTTTGATGTGGCGACCCACTTTACAATAGCGGTCTTCCTTATGCCGAGATACACCCACACACCCAATTAGAAGTTGGTACTTCGCTTATCTTTCAAGATATTCTTCTCACAAGATTCAGACATACATGGCGGCGGCCATCTTGGATTTTGACGTGGCGACCCAATTTTAAACAGCGTTCTTCCGTGTGCCTAGATACACCCACACACCAGATTAGAAGTTGGTACTTCGCTTATTTTTCGAGATATTTCGCTCACAAGGTTCAGACATATATATGGTGGCGGCCATCTTGAATTTTGACGTGGCAACCCAATTTTCAATAGCGTTCTTCCTTATGGCGAGATACACCCACACACCAAATTAGAAGTTGGTACTTCGCTTATTTTTCGAGATATTTCGCTCACAATTTTCAGACATATATATGGTGGCGGCCATCTTGGATTTTGACGTGGCGACACAATTTTCAATAGCGTTCGTCCTTATGGCGAGATACACCCACACACCAAATTAGAAGTTGGTACTTCGCTTATTTTTCAAGATATGCAGGTTACAAGGTTCAGACATACATGGCATCAGACATATACATGGCGGCGGCCATCTTGGATTTTGACGTGGCGACCCAATTTTAAACAGCGTTCTTCCTTGTGCCGAGATACACCCACACACCAGATTAGAAGTTGGTACTTCGCTTATTTTTCGAGATATTTCACTCACAAGTTTCAGACATATATATGGTGGCGGCCATCTTGGATTTTGACGTGGCGACCCAATTTTCAATAGCGTTCGTCCTTATGCCGAGATACACCCACACGCCAAATTAGAAGTTGGTACTTTGCTTATTTTTCAAGATATTCATCTCACAAGTTTCAGACATACATGGCGGCGGCCATCTTGGATTTTGACGTGGCGACCCAATTTTCAATAGCGTTCTTCCTTATGCCTAGATACACCCACACACCAGATTAGAAGTTGGTACTTTGCTTATTTTTCAAGATATGCAGGTTACAAGGTTCAGACATACATGGCATCAGACATACATGGCGGCGGCCATCTTGGATTTTGACGTGGGTTGCACCCACACACTAAATTCGAATGCGGTCCTTCGCTTACGCACGCACGCATGCCGCACGCACACACGCACGGACGGACGGACGGACAGACGGACACGGACGGAGGGGAAAGCCATAGTCCCCCTTTCGCTCCGCTGAGCGGCGGGGGACAATAATACAAGGGTTTATTCGAAATAAAGATCGAGACAGGGAAACGCGATGATAAATAAATATCCTAATCGAGACGTCCCCACAACTCACTTCAGAAACGAGACAAAGGGAGAGTGAATAAAATAATAATTGTCCCGTCGTGTATTTGTGAAATGTGGTGCGAGCTTATCTTTGTCTGCAGTGATGAGTCCGTCGTCCAACGCGGCTCATCCGGCCCCGATGCCGGCGCGAAGAAACTTCAGTCCGCCTCGCTCGCGCCCTCCACCAGGCCCCGGGAGACCCGCTCAGCAGCACGCCCCGCTCCAAGCTCCTTGTCGGTCGCACACGAGGTCCATTCGCTTTCCACACCAAGCCTCACTCCCAGCACCAAAAGCACCGCTCCAAGCACCATGACAAACCAAAAGCACTCAGAAGACTCAGGGAAGATGCCAATGACCACGCAGGGAAGAGCCAACAGATCTCCAAGAGCCAAGCACGAAGGGTCGATCTCCAACACGAAGCACGAAGGGTCCAGCGCCAAGAGAGAGCTTCAAGCCCGAGGGATCCAGCGCAGAGAGAGCTTCAATCACGAAGGGTCCAGCGTGAGAGAGAAAGTCGTCGAGCGGGTCCTTTTGTCACCTGGCGTGTGATGTCAATTCTGGCACGTTCCCAATCAGAGCCTCGATTCTTCGTGGTCTCTCGAACCTTCTCCCGCCACCGGCCCTCTTCCTCCAACCGGCAACCTGTTTCTAAGTCGTCGTTTGGCGCCTTCCGCGCTGATTGGCTGAAGGTTCGCGCCTTCCGCGCCAACCAATCACACGTTCCTTAGGCGTGGCTCCTGCCTGCCACGATGTTCGTCGCCCATGGTGGCGTTGTACGCGGCCGCTGCCTGCTTGTCTCTCCGGTCAGTCTTTGTAAGGGGAGGGAATTTTATTACTGTTGTGCACTAAGGACCTGTCTAAGTGTTTATATGAGTGCGTTGCCATAATGGACACTGGATTGGTGACAGAGGGAACGACAAACGAGGGAATTTTACCCATAATCCCTGTACTAATTAGCATGCCCCGCCCCTCGTGGCAGGGACACAGATACGACTTATTCCGACATCCGGCTAAACATAGAACTTATTACAGGTGGATTCCCTATCACGACAGTCGAGTTTCCTACCTATACAGATCTATCTGGCTCTCGATATTCCTCTACCCAAATTCATAACAATATCTACATATCTGGGCAGTGTCACTGAACTACTCCCTGAAACTTTTCTTTCCGTGGTTGTGAAGTGTTTTTTAATAACGTGGTAGTGGTTTTGAATCACGTGGTGGTGAGGAATTTTGAATTATGTGGTGGTGAGGTGTTTTTAAATGACGTGGCGGTGAGGTGTTTTGAATTACTTGGTGGTGAGGTGTTTTTAATTACTTGGTGGTGAGGTGTTTTTAATTACTTGGTGGTGAGGTGTTTTAAATTACGTGGTGGTGGTGTTTTGAATTACATGGTGGTGAGGTGTTTTGAATTACGTGGTGGTGAGGTGTTTTGAATTATGTGGTGGTGAGGTGTTTTGAATTATGTGGTGGTGAGGTGTTTTGAATTATGTGGTGGTGAGGTGTTTTGAATTATGTGGTGGTGAGGTGTATTGAATTACATGGTGGTAAGGTGTTTTGAATTACATGGGGTGAGGTGTTTTGGATTATGAGGTGGTGAGGTGTTTTAAATTTGGTGGGGGTGAGGTGTTTTGAATTACTTGGTGGTGAGGTGTTTTGAATTACTTGGTGGTGAGGTGTTTTGAATTACGTGGTGGTGAGGTGTAATCGTCCCAAACTTCCAGTCTGCACCTACCCCTCCCGTATGTATGTGCTGAGGGGTTCTTTCTTGAATTTTCCATATTTTTTCAACCTAAATCTTCAACCTAAATCGCTTATAAAAATGTAATATCACAAACACGACAAATAAATTTGTGCAAAATAATTGTTTGTATTATGATTGGTGTAAATCATGACAACACAGCAACTCAGGTACAGTCATTATCCTCAGCTAAAATAAGCCCGTTCCTCAGCAACGACGTGTGGTGAGGCAAGCGCAGCGAGCCGAGCCACCCTAGTGTGTGTATATATACAGTCATGTGAAAAAGTAAGTACACCCCATGTAAAGTTTTGACTTTTTCAACATATTTCCACATACAGCTATTTGATCTTCATTTCAGCAATATTGATAGATAAAGGTGATATAATATAACAAATATCATGAAACATTTACATTTTGTAGTCCATTGTATAATTTAAATAAACATAAATGCAAATTTCACATGTGGAAAAAGTAAGTACACCCTTGGCTCCAATAGGTGGTATTGCCCCCTTTGGCAGAAACAACCTCAAGTAGGCGTTTCTTATAACTCTGCCAGTCTCTGACATCGACTGGGAGAAATTTTTGCCCACTCCTCCATGCAGAATTCTTTCAGCTGTGGGGTTTCTTGAGGGGTTTCTTGCATGCACAGCTCATTTCAAATCCCCCCACAACATCTCGATGGGATTTAGATCCGGGCTTTGACTTGGCCATTCCAGAACCCTCCATTTCTTTCTTTTCAGCCATTCCTTGGTGGATTTACTGTTATGTTTAGGGTCAATGTCATGTTGCAAGGTCCACCTTCGGTTGAGCTTCAACTTTCCGACAGATGGCCTCACATTATCCTCAAGCACCCTCTGGTACAATGAAGAATTCATCGTGGATTCTATGATGGTGAGCTGCCCAGGCCCTGATGCAGCAAAGCTGCCCCAAACCATAATATTTCCACCACCATGCTTTACAGTTGGTATCAGGTTCTTGTTGTCAAATGCTGTCTTTGGTTTTCGCCAAACATGTCTTCTGCTACTGTGGCCAAATAGCGCTACCTTTGACTCATCTGTCCAGAGCACATTGTTCCAGAAGTGCTGGTCTTTGCCGAGGTGTTCATTGGCAAACTTTAGTCTTGCCCTGATGTTCTTTCTGGACAGCAAAGGTTTCCTCCTGGCACACCACCCATGTAGATCAAATTTGTGCAGCCTCTTTCTAATGGTAGACTTGTGCACTTTCACATCAACAGTGGCCAGAGCTACCTGTAGATCCCATGATGACATTCTGGGGGTTCTTCAAGACTTCTTTCAGCATATTGCGGTCTGCTCTTGGGCTGAACTTGCTGGGGCGGCCTGGCCTGAACAAGTTGGCAGTTGTTTGGAATCTTCTCCACTTGTAGATGATCTTCCGGACAGTCGAATGATTGATTTCAAATTGTTTGGAGATCTTTTTAAATCCCTTCCCAGACTCGTAGGCATATATAACCTTCTTTCTGAAGGCCTCAGAGAGCTCTTTTGATCTAGGCATGGTGATGCCACACACTTCAACAACAAAGAGCAAACCAAACTAAATGTCTGAGGTTTAAATAAGACAGGTTCCTCCAAGATCCTCTCTAACGATGTTCTTATCATTTGCACCTGAGCTGGTGTACCTGATTCTAATTTTAAGTATTTGAAGTAGTGATAAATGTGGGGGTGTACTTACTTTTTCCACATGCGAAATTTGCATTTATGTTTATTTAAATTATACAATGGACTACAAAATGTAAATGTTTCATGATATTTGTTATATTATATCACCTTTATCTATCAATATTGTTGAAATGAAGATCAAATAGCTGTATGTTGAAATATGTTGCAAAGTCAAAACTTTACTTGGGGTGTACTTACTTTTTCACATACCACAATATATATATATATATATATATATATATATATATATATATATATATATATATATATATATATATATATATATATATATAGTCATCCCTCGCTATATCGTGCTTCACTTTTCGCGGCTTCGGTACATCGCGGGTTTTTCTCGCTAGTATATGTAAAATTATATATCGGATTTTTCATTATATCGCGGGATTCTGCGGCCTATAGGTATTTTTATTTTTTTAGATTTTAATTATTTTTGCGGTAAAATAAGCATTTTCTAGCCTAAAAAATTAATAATAATATAAATAAAAATATAACACATTAATTAAAACCTATATTAAAAGAATATTACAGTAAATCGAAATAAAATACGCATTATAAATGAGTAGACAAAGAATCGCGCATTTTGAAAGTCCCGTATTCTGGGGGTAATTAACTTGTCCATGATTCTGGGGGTAATTAACCCATCCGTAAGGAGGGTTCTTGGACGGTTCTTCGCTACTTTAAGTAATTTGCAAGGTTGATGCCAAACTGTGTCCTGCAGTTTAATGATCAATATGGTTTTAAGAGTCATCATACTTTGGGTAACCTCTAATTTACAATAACTTATGTTTACAACTTAGAGACACATGATCATGATGACGATTTTGATGATATTGTCTAAAGCTGCAATTAAATTAAGTCGCTGAGTAACATGAATGACCGAGGTTGTGGAGGATGGGATTTTTCGGTCATTACCTTTTGATACAGATGAGATATCTGCTTCATCACTGCATCAGATCAGGAATAACCACCCTCCTCACCTCCTCTCCACCCCCCACTGCTTCCTACAAATTAACCATCAGGAAGCTGCTGCATTTCTTATTAATTTTCAAAATTAATCATCATCTCTATTTTGAATAGCTCATGAAGACTTCTTTATGCTCAGGTTTGATTAAAGGCACTTTTGTCAATTATTGCCTTTTGCTTTCAAAAACACAATTTGCATCAATGTAAATACTTTGTTGTACTGTACTTGTGTAGTTCCATGATCATATGTGTATGTTTGTTTGTTAATTAATTGCAATTATAAAAGAACTTGCATCAATGTACTGTACAGCTATATATACACGTACAAATATTTTTCTAATACGTAAGGACTAAGGATGGGTCTCAAAAGTGTGTTTAAGAGTGTAGAAAGGGTTCATAAGAGCGTGGGAAAGGTTTATAAGAGTATGGGCAGGGTTTTTAAAGGCTTAAAATATATAAAAATAATAAAATTAATATATGGTTTCTACTTCGCGGATTTTCACCTATCACGGGGGGTTCTGGAACGTAACCCCCGCGATAAATGAGGGATCACTGTATATATATATTGTTACGGACCGCGGATAAGGTTGTTGATTTGCCGAGCGGATGGTACCGCGGCCGAACAGTTACCCCGACTAACCCGATTCCCGAACGTTGGCCAGATCGCGCCACAGATATTCAATAGGGAAAAGACAAAGGCGACACGGATGTGAAGAAGAAGAAGAGGAAGAAGACAAAAAAAAGGTTGGCAATACTACTAAATTTATTTATATTATATACACGCTCAAAGTAACCAAGGAGAAGGAAAGATAATAAAATAATATACAGAAGAATCAGAGACACAGTGAAACGCTAGCTTACCTACAGTCTTAATTAACCCAGGGACAAGACACACAGAACAAACTCACGTACACAAAAGGATGGAAAGGCAGGAGGTGGATGGCTGGAGGGAGAGGAAGGTCCAACGGGTCCTGCAGCATGATCGGCGCGTTTCGCAGCCGCCGTTCCTTCGCGGCCCTGCTCAAAACTGCCATCCAGGCCCCAAGCGGCTGTTGTTGCTGCTGTGGCTGCTGCTGCGGCTGTGTGGACGTCGCGTGCTCTTTTCAGGACTTGTCTCTCTCGTCTTGTCAAAGCTCATCTGGTCCAACCACTCAACTCAACAACTTGCACGTCTCCCTGTCCAACTATACACAAAGAATTAAGTTAAGCACCCCCCCCCGTTTTTTTACAACCTCGCACATTACAAGTTTGTTGTCGTCAAAACAGTGTAATATACCCATGATATTGCTATATTTTCTGGAGAAGTGATATTATGGTCACATAAAAACATAACAATCATGCCGTTTTCAATATTTTATTCTGAATAATTTAAGGTGAAATTTTTTGGGAATTTTAGGCATATTTTCACCTCAATTTAAGTATGGAGCTATAGGTCCATCACGGACAGTGTGGATGACGTTTATGTTTTCTAACGTACAGTCATTGTTCTGAGAAGACCTCGAGCGATCTTTGCGTCAATAACGTGTGTAGGACCCACGTGATCGGATCACTGACTCAGCCCTACGTCTCATAGACCCTGTAAGCCGTCGTATGCGTTGCTGTGGCAGGTTGAACCCCCTCGAGCACGTTTGGGACATGTTGGGACGACAAATTGCGAAGATGGTCCCTCCAATAGCCAATCTGGATGAATTGGAACGTGCATTACATCGGGAATGGAACAACCTGCCACAGCAACGCATACGACGGCTTACAGGGTCTATGAGGCGTAGGGCTGAGTCAGTGATCCGATCACGTGGGTCCTACACACGTTATTGACGCAAAGATCGCTAGAGGTCTTCTCAGAACAATGACTGTACGTTAGAAAACATAAACGTCATCCACACTGTCCGTGATGGACCTATAGCTCCATACTTAAATTGAGGTGAAAATATGCCTAAAATTCCCAAAAAATTTCACCTTAAATTATTCAGAATAAAATATTGAAAACGGCATGATTGTTATGTTTTTATGTGACCATAATATCACTTCTCCAGAAAATATAGCAATATCATGGGTATATTACACTGTTATGACGACAACAAACTTGTAATGTGCGAGGTTGTAAAAAAACGGGGGGGGGTGCTTAACTTAATTCTTTGTGTATACTACTCGGTTCTTGTGCGCGCGCTTTTATAGCGCCTCAGGCGATCAAGCCGCCGGCCTTCAGGACACGCCCATCGGTCAGCTCGCCTCCGCCCTGATTGGTCGGCACGGCCCTCTGGCTCCGCCCTTGATGACGATGGGCGGGCACGCCCTTCTTCCCCGAGCTGAGCACATGTTCAATGGCGGCTTTGGGGCGAAATCAGCAACCCACCGCTGTAACAAACCTGGCAAACTGCCCAGTGCGGTTGGCAATGGAGACTTGGAGGGGATGTAGCTGGAAATGGAGATTTTGGGAATGGGAATGAAAGGGAATCTATCTTGTTTCACTTGGTGCAATGGAGTGTCATCTTAATGGAAGACGAGGCCTTACCCTAATACACATAATAAAGATATAACTATCAACAAGGGGGAAATCTATGATTGGCTGACGTGTATGCTTTATGGAATTAACTACGGGAACGCCCTTTGACCTTTATACAACACTGGAGTGAGGAGGGTCCAGAATAAAGCAATAATAATAAAAAACACAACAAAAAAACACAATCCTCATATCCACAACACTGCACCCTCCTCCTCTTAGGCACGTCCCGGGCCTATAACTTTAACTTAGTGTGACACGTAGGTGTAGTTCCCTCTACTTTTAACCTGACCCTGAGTGCGACAGTTTTAAAACATAAATAAATATGTCCCGCTGCTCCATTGCACCCTGCCTAACAGATTCACGCCCACAGCTAACTGAATTGCGGAATGGTCTTCAAACTATACACCGACGGTGGGGAGCATTATTTACAATGACGCTATTTTATTTACAAAACATAACCCAGGACCTGTGATTGTTCTTTTGGGGGGGAGAGACAGTCTGCTCTGCATCAATGCACCCTGAAAGCACCCAAAACGCACCAACACACCCTCAAGCACCAATCGGTGCACAGTCATCACTGTTCATGAATAAAATTAACCGACAACCCCTAACCCTGCAGGTGGTCTCTTGCTCTTCGGCTCCCTCTGCTGGCTATTACTATTTTCCAGTTGTTGTCATCTTCTTTGCTGGCGGCCTATTTGGATTAATAAAATGCACCCAACGTGTCCATTTCTTTTTATTTAAGGCCCACAGGGGCCGACTATGTATGGTTCACCTGTGGGGCATCGGTGCCCTGTGGCCAAGGTCCGCCAGCAAGATTTCGGGCCTTCATGGCCGGTTCCAGCAGAGGGGCCATGCCCCAACCCATGGGGTCCATCAGTGGTGCTCAGCCACAGACATGTGGTCCATAATGTGGTGCATCGATGCAGACAGCTAGTTCTGGGAGTTCCGGGCGCACAATGGCGGACTCACGCACGCTCCCCTCGGCGCCCAGTGGCGCACAGGTCCTCATGTGGGAGACAAAGGGGGGGAAAGACAGATGAGCGAGGGGTAAGGTCTCAAGGGTACACATCAAACAAGGCAATGCAAGGTGAAGTGCGTACGGAGAGCGAAGTGAGAAAGCTCGTCCCTACCGTACGTCACCCCCCCCCCCCCCCTGTCACCTACACTACCCTTGCCCTTACCCCATATTTACAAAAATCTACACATTTACAAATCCGTCGCTACCGTCACGTCTTTCCCATATTTCCCCTCCACCAAATTCGTTACCACAATCCCTCTACTTCAAAATTTGCCATCACCAATTTATCATCAATCCTCATAAGGAGGGAGAGATGGAACATCAAGCACAATGTCACACCCACGTCATGATGCGTCTCACATTCCAAACATTTGCATCAAAAATAATAAAACAACCTGGCATGGTGTGGAGGTACGTCATCCCAGGTGAGTGGATGTAGATGGTGCGAGGAGATTTTCATCCTAACTACTTTCTAAATGACATTAACACACTTTACACTACCCGGGGTCTTTCCCTGCCAATCCATTGGCCAACTTACACTATGGGTTCTAAAAACCAATTCCCATTGACCAAACTGTGGTGCTTCTCAAGTTGGGGTGTCACTCCCCCGATGCAACTCCCTGTGCCCTTGCACAATTTCAGGACTGGGGCGTGTAGCTCTCCCAGCAGGCCTACCCACCTGCACACCTCCACCACTGTAGTTGCCTCCGAGCTTACCTGCTCCTTACCTAACCTATCTAACTGGGGAAGGCCCCTCCTGGCTCTGTCACCCCTCGGTGCCCTCTGGCATTGGGCTACCCGGGTCCGTCCTCCGGATCCTCGGGCCCCATCCACAACAACTCTACCTGCTCCCAGAGCCCACCTGCGGCCTCACCTGGCCGACATCCTCACAGTGGTGGAGTGCCCAAACCAACTACACACACTAACAGGCTACACGCCCAGCCATTTCCACAACACTAATGCACCCATCCAAATACCATTCTTTCACCCGCACCACAAATGCCAATATCCAACCACAATTTACCTATACCCTCTACCTAACACTTACACTACCCTCCCCGGGTATTCGTGATGGGGGTCCATCCTTCCCCCATTCACACCTTCGCACCATCCACTCCACTCCATAGTTTCCACCATACTCACTCCACGACCATCCATTCCAATACTCCATATATTCCACACTCCATGTATTCCACACTCCATGTATTTCACACAACCATTTTCCATACACCTGTTGTTGCACACCTGTGCAATCTTACATGGTGCCACCTGCACCCTCCTTCCTTCCTGGACCATTTGGTCAACACAACACACATCACCATCACTCCCTCATACACTGCTCCATTCACCTGTCCAGTTGCACACCTGTGCAATCACACCACAATTCACACTCACAATCATTTACTCATACCCTGCTCAATACACTTCCGATCATCACACACACGGCATCATCTCATCTACCTGTTGCCCTGCTAACTTAGTGCACCACGTCTTCCCTTTAAACTAAGCACATACCACGTCATTATCATCCACACTAATCTACCTGCGTCCCCACTACAGGTATCATTGTCACTACCTAATCTTACCGTTACCTAAGGTCATCTTCTAGGTCCCTACACACTATCCAAACCCTCCCGGGCTAGTTTTCACTGCCATAAACCCCATAAACTAGTGCTCCTTTGCCCCCGCTATGAGGGATGGCAGAGTTGCCATCCCATCACATCGGGTATCTTCCACTACCAATTTGGCTCATCCAATTGCAACCAATCAAAAATTTGCCAATTACTGCCAATTCTATTCACTTTTCTAAATTTCGGATCAAAAACACGATCCTCATCATCAGTCTTCTCACTAGTGCCTCTCGGTGCGCCAATTCACTTCTAAAGCTCGGCTTCGTAAAGCCGAGCAATGAATGCGGGTTGTTTGGTGCCGGGGGCTGGATACGTCCGGCACTCGGTGCAGGGAAGGAGGTTTACCCGGGCCGAGATCCCACGCACCACCTTGGCACGGAGCCATCCAATGGCCCGATCTCGACCTGCCAGAACGCCTCAGCAAAAAAGGGTCGCCATGACGACCCTTCCTATCGGGCTGACCGCTCCGCCTAGTGGAGCACGGACGCGGCCGTTCAAAGCGAGGCCTAGCGTGGATCGCGTACGGCAGTTCTTTCGAAACCGCCGTGGTTCGGATCCCCGCTGGTCCTCGCGGCACGCGAAACCCGGCACGCACCGAGGGCCCGATTCGGTTAAACGTCGTTCCAACCGCTAACCCGGTTAGCGTCGATGCTCCATTCGCATGCTTACACCCCGCAGCCCGTTCCTTGCTCACACATCCAGCCATCTCCATGCTCTTGGTCATTGCACCTTCCCTGACACACCCAGGTACACTCATTCCGTTCACAGACTTGGTCACACACCTGACCACCGCACACCTTTGCACACACTCGTCGTTCGCACACCTCACCAACACACCTCTTCGCGCCCCCTCCTCTGTGACAATCACAGGTGCGCTCTCACTTGCACACCCAACCACGTGCCTCACGACCAACTCCAGCGTGCAATTCCCATACGCGTTCTACCATTCCAGGTGTGCATCCTTCCATTCCAGGTGTACATCCTCTCTCACCTGCCACAACCAACTCACGCTCCGTGTCACTCTTACTACTCTCACCTCCACACTCGGTCGCGCACTCACCCTTACTTTTGACAGCGCACTCTTTCCCCATGCACCCGTCCGTTACACACCTTTCTCGCGCATCCTCTTGCGCACACTCTCCCTTTACACCCTCTGTAACACTCACCACAGGCGTGCATTCTCCCTTACTCTTGACAGCGCACTCTTTCCCCATGCACCCGTCCATTACACACCTTTCTCGCGCATCCTCTTGCGCACACTCTTTCGTTACTCCCTCCGTAACACTCACCACAGGTGTACACTCTCTCGTTACATCCTCTGTAACACTCCTCACTACGCGCTTCCATGTGCTCCCTCGCACACGCGCTACGACCGACTCACTCTCGACAGCACACTCACTCCTCGGCGCGCACTTTTTCCTCACACACCCCATGGTCGGACATTCTCGCACACCTCTTCCTTCGCACACCGTACCTGTCGCACACTTCACCAACGGCCTCTCACGAACACCCGGATCCAAATCAACCCCCAAGCCGACTGAAGCTCCCCTCACATCATATACATTTCCTCGTATATCGCCACTCACCTTAGCACCTCGTCTCCGCACCTCCTTCGCCACCTGCAAAGTCTTTATTTGGTTAGCGAGCACATCATCACGATTTGAGCACCGACCTTGCACATATTCCATCACCTCCTCCTGTATTTCTCTCTTAGTTTCCGTCCGTCTCTTCTTAATTTCACTCACCCCCTCTTCCACCTCCTTGAACTTTTGCTTCACCTCTTTTATTTCCCGGTGCGTCTCCTCTATCTCGTCCTCTAAGGCTACCTTGACCGTTTCTATGTGCGTCCTCACCTCCCGGTCCTTCGTCTCCATTACGTCTGTCACCTCGTCCAACCTCGTTGTCAGTCCTTCACGTACCATCTGACATTGCCTCTTCGTCGCTATCAAGTCGTCTCTGATGTCTTTTTGTGTCGCTTTTAACCCTCCTAGTACCGCAGTATTCTTTTGTACCTGCTCCACTAACTCCGTCTGTCCCACCGTCAGCTGTTCCACCTCCTGCGTCAGGTCTTCTATGCCCCCCTGTAACCTAGCCGTATTATTCCTCACCTCTTTCTCCATACGCTTCTCACCTCGCTTTACCTCCTCGCGTACCCCCGAGACCTCCTCGCTTACACCTCGTCGTATCTCCTCTTTCATCTCCTCTATCTCTTTTGTAGATGCCGCCCTCATCTGTCCTAATTCATCCCTTTAGGCATCCAATTTGGTTTCTACCCCGATTTTCACCTCCTCTATCTGCTCTCCCATTTGTTTAATTTCTCGGGCGGATTGCTCCCCTAATTCCCGCAATTTGTCTTCCATCCTATCTTCTAGCCCCCTTAACCCATTTTTCACCCCTTCTATCCCATTGTCTAACCCCCCAAATTTAGCTTCTAGCCCCCCGATTTGATTTCCTAGTCGCTCCCCCATTCTGTTTTCCAAACCTTCAATTTGGTTTCCCACACTCATCTGCACAGCTGCTTGCAGCTGCGTAATGAGGGCCTGCATGTCAATTCCTCCCACTTGTGCAGCGGGCGCGGCCGCCGTAGCCATGTGCGAGGCGCCATTTTGCGCGCCCGCAACCTCGTACGCGAGGGCGCCATCTTGCGTGCCTGAAACCTCCTCAACCACCTCATTGCTCTCCTCTATTTCCTACCTCTGATCCTGGGTTACTCCTAACCCCTCTTCTAGTTCCCCCACCGCCATCCGATCGCCTTGACTAGCCATGGCGCGATTTCAAAATTCAGGTTTTTCTTTAAAACAAATTTCGGCAGCTCGTAATTTTGAGCGCGTTAAGCGCGCTTCGGGTCCGTTCCCCGCTCCCGACACCAATTGTTACTGCCAATAGTACAATTGGTGTTCCAAAATTTGGGCTAAATAAATTTAGTCCCAGGTTCGAATCCCAACTCCTGACTACCAATTGTTACGGACCGCGGATAAGGATGTTGATTTGCCGAGCGGATGGCACCGCGGCCGAACAGTTACCCCGACTAACCCGATTCCCGAACGTTGGCCGGATCGTGCCACAGATATTCAATAGGGAAAAGACAAAGGCGACACGGATGTGAAGAAGAAGAAGAAGACAAAAAAAAGGTTGGCAATACTACTAAATTTATTCCTATTATACACACGCTCAAAGTAACCAAGGAGAAGGAAAGATAATAAAATAATATACAGAAGAATCAGAGAGTGAAACGCTAGCTTACCTACAGTCTTAATTAACCCAGGGACAAGACACACAGAACAAACTCACGTACACAAAAGGATGGAAAAGCAGGAGGTGGATGGCTGGAGGGAGACGAAGGTCCAACGGGTCCTGCAGCACGATCGGCACGTGTCGCAGCCGCCGTTCCTTCACGGCCCTGCTCAAAACTTCCGTCCAGGCCCCAAGCGGCTGTTGTTGCTGCTGTGGCTGCTGCTGCTGCTGCGGCTGTGTGGACGTCGCGTGCTCTTTTCAGGAATCGTCTCTCTCGTCTTGTCAAAGCTCATCTGGTCCAACCACTCAACTCAACAACTTGCACGTCTCCCTGTCCAACTACTACTCGGTTCTTGCGCGCGCGCTTTTATAGCGCCTCAGGCGATCAAGCCGCCGGCCTTCAGGACACGCCCATCGGTCAGCTCGCCTCGGCCCTGATTGGTCGGCACGGCCCTCTGGCTCCGCCCTTGATGACGATGGGCGGGCACGCCCTTCTTCCCCGAGCTGAGCACATGTTCAATGGCGGCTTTGGGGCGAAATCAGCAACCCACCACTGTAACAAACCTGGCAAACTGCCCAGTGCGGTTGGCAATGGAGACTTGGAGGGGCTGTAGCTGGAAATGGAGTTTTGGGAATGGGAATGAAAGGGAATCTATCTTGTTTCTCTTGGTGCAATGGAGTGTCATCTTAATGGAAGACAAGGCCTTACCCTAATACACATAATAAAGATATAACTATCAACAAGGGGGAAATCTATGATTGGCTGACATGTATGCTTTATGGAATTAAATATGGGAACGCCCTTTGACCTTTATACAACACTGGAGTGAGGAGGGTCCAGAATAAAGCAATAATAATAAAAAACACAATAAAAAAACACAATCCTCATATCCACAACAATATATATATATATATATATATATATATATATATATATATATATATATATATATATATATATATTATATACAGTGGAACCTTGACTTACGAGTTTAATTCGTTCTGTGACCGAGCTCGTAACTCAAATTGCTCGTTTCTCAAATCAAATTTCCCCATTAAAATGCATTGAAATGCTATTAATCTGTTCCAGCCCGCCAAAAACCACACCAATTTTTTTTTAAATATACAGTATATATAAAAATATCTCGCGCTTTATATTTCACCTGTATGCAGCATACAAGTTGGCAGGATGGCCTGGACTGGAGGTACGCACACTTGACTCTAAAGTCTAAACTGTCCAGCCTGGGTTTGAATCCCGACCCAGCTATAACCTGTCATGGGTGAATCACAGGCAGGGTGATTCATCAATGTGTGTACCGCTAAACTGGGCGCCCCGTTTGCGTCCCATTAGTTGTTGGATGTTAATGATCTCACCGTGTTTTCCACAAAGAGAAGGCGAGCTATCGCCGGCACTCTGAACAAGTTGTGGCCTGGCATGCTCTTCTCCTCTGCCGTTATATACGTCCTCCTCGGCATCTTTTTCCAGAAGAGCCCTGTCTCGTCACAGTTGAAGATTTGCTGGGGGATGTATCGTTCGGCTTCTATCAGTTCGGCAAAAGTTATAATAAAATCTTCAGCTGCCTTCACATCCGCCTCACCAAGTCGACAACACGCACACCTCGCTCATGTTTTTCGACGATTGCGTGTTTTATATCCAAGCACATCATCCTCTTCTTCTTCTCAGTACCGTGTTTTCCACAAAGAGAAGGCGAGCTATCGCCGGCACTCTGAACAAGTTGACGGCAGAGATACTGTACTTGCACGGCAAGATAACCACGTGACCAGAACCCACCTGGTGGCGTAAACTCAAAATAACCAACATGCGAAAACAAAAATGCAGCGCTATACGACAGAGATACTGTACTTGCACGGCAAGATAACCACGTGACCGGAACCCACCTGGCGGCGTAAACTCAAAATAACCAACATGCGAAAACAAAAATGCAGCGCTATACGACAGAGATACTGTACTTGCACGGCAAGATAACCACGTGACCGGAACCCACCTGGCGGCGTAAACTCAAAATAACCAACATGCGAAAACAAAAATGCAGCGCTATACGACAGAGATACTGTACTTGCACGGCAAGATAACCACGTGACCAGAACCCACCTGGTGGCGTAAACTCAAAATAACCAACATGCGAAAACAAAAATGCAGCGCTATACGACAGAGATACTGTACTTGCACGGCAAGATAACTACGTGACCAGAACCCACCTGGCGGCGTAAACTCAAAATAACCAACATGCGAAAACAAAAATGCAGCGCTATACGACAGAGATACTGTACTTGCACGGCAAGATAACCACGTGACCAGAACCCACCTGGCGGCGTAAACTCAAAATAACCAACATGCGAAAACAAAAATGCAGCGCTATACGACAGAGATTCTGTACTTGCACGGCAAGATAACCACGTGACCGGGTGGCGAAAGCTCGTAACTCGGATCTCGGCTCGCATCTCAAAGCAATAAACCGCCCGAGCGACGGCTCGTATCTCGAAAAACTCGTAAGTTGGGGCACTCGTAAGTCAAGGTTCCACTGTATATATATATATATATATATATATATATATATATATATATATATATATATATATATATATATATATATATATATATATATATATATATAGTTGCGGTTTTGCAAAAAAGGCAAACCCCCTATAGTTGATTGCATGACAACTTGTAGCCTGCAGGAGTTAGTTATTTCTTATTAAATGTAAAGATTAGCTCCCCTCCCAATGTTTAGTAATCCACACCAACATGCGTTGAGTTGGGCAGGATTTCAAACATCCGTGCACCATGGAAACCCATTTCATGAAGCTCCCAACAAACAGTCGTTGTGCTGACGTTGCTTCCAGAGGCAGTTTGGAACTCGGTAGTGAGTGTTGCAACCAAGGACGGATGGTTTTTACGCGCTTCAGCACCTGGCAGTCCTGTTCTGTGAGCTTGTGTGGCCCACCACTTTGCGGCTGAGCTGTTGTTGCTCCGAGACGTTTCCACTTCACAATAACAGCACTGACTTCACAATTACACTTCACTAAAGATAAATTTATTACAATTAATAACTTGTTCATTTGTGTGTGTTTGTCCGCTCACTTATACTTGCCAAAATGGTAGAGTGTGGTCTGACAAAACCCTACATATTTTTTAGGTCAAATGGTCAACATCGGCCAAAGGTCAACAACTTTTTTTCAAATTCCTAAAATCCTCAATTTTCATCCAATTGACTTGAAATTTGAATAGGATTTTCATATCAGGTAACTGAATTCAACCACCAAATATTTTTGAGATCAACATGGGCCAAAGGTCAACCACTTATTTTCAAATTCCTAAAACCCTCAATTTTCATCCAATTTTTTTTTATATACTGAATCAAGGCTCGTGAAAGAGCTGACAACCGCGAGGGAAAGACAGCACAGGGGGACCGCGAGGGAAAGACAGTACAGGGGGACCACGAGGGAAAGACAGCACAGGGGGACCGCGAGGGAAAGACAGTACAGGGGGACCGCGAGGGAAAGACAGCACAGGGGGACCGGGAGGGAAAGACAGCACAGGGGGACCGTGAGGGAAAGACAGCACAGGGGGACCGCGAGGGAAAGACAGCACAGGGGGACCGCGAGGGAAAGACAGCACAGGGGGACCGCGAGGGAAAGACAGCACAGGGGGACCGCGAGGGAAAGACAGCACAGGGGGACCGTGAGGGAAAGACAGCACAGGGGGACCGTGAGGGAAAGACAGCACAGGGGGACCGTGAGGGAAAGACAGCACAGGGGGACCGTGAGGGAAAGACAGCACAGGGGGACCGCGAGGGAAAGACAGCACAGGGGGACCGTGAGGGAAAGACAGCACAGGGGGACCGCGAGGGAAAGACAGCACAGGGGGACCGCGAGGGAAAGACAGCACAGGGGGACCCCGAGGGAAAGACAGCACAGGGGGACCGTGAGGGAAAGACAGCACAGGGGGACCGCGAGGGAAAGACAGCACAGGGGGACCACGAGGGAAAGACAGCACAGGGGGACCGTGAAGGAAAGACAGCACAGGGGGACCGCGAGGGAAAGACA
The DNA here is from genome assembly GCF_964187855.1 of Myxine glutinosa. NCBI lineage: Eukaryota > Metazoa > Chordata > Myxini > Myxiniformes > Myxinidae > Myxine > Myxine glutinosa. The sequence goes on from NC_136270.1 coordinate 89,253,703, forward strand.
GCACAGGGGGACCGTGAGGGAAAGACAGCACAGGGGGACCGCGAGGGAAAGACAGTACAGGGGGACCGCGAGGGAAAGACAGCACAGGGGGACCGTGAGGGAAAGACAGCACAGGGGGACCGCGAGGGAAAGACAGTACAGGGGGACCGCGAGGGAAAGACAGCACAGGGGGACCGCGAGGGAAAGACAGCACAGGGGGACCACGAGGGAAAGACAGCACAGGAGGACCGTGAGGGAAACCTGCACAGGGGGACCGCGAGGGAAAGACAGCACCAAATTGACTTGAAATTTGAGTAGGATTTTCATATCAGCTCACTGAATTCAACCACCATCTATTTTTGAGATCAACATAGGTCATAAAGTCAACATAGGCCAAAGGTCAACCACTTATTTTCAAATTTCTAAATTCCTCAATTTATATCCGATTGACTTGAAATTTGAATAGGATTTTCATATCAGCTTACTGAAACAAACCACCAAATATTTTTGAGATCAACATAGGTCATAAAGTCAACATAGGCCAAAGGTCAACCACTTTTTCCATATTTCTAAAATCCTCAATTTTCATCCGATTGACTTGAAATTTGAAAAGGATTTTCATACCAGCTTACTGAAACCAACCACCAAATATTTTTGAAGCCGATATAGGCCAAAAGGTCAACACAGGCCAAATTTCTAAAATTGTCAATTTTCATCCAATTAACTTAATATTTAAAGACGATTTGCATATCAGGTCACTGAATTCAACCACTAATTATTTTTGAGGTCAAAAGGATGCTCTACTGCATGACATTCTACTTTGTTCTGTTTTGCCAAGTGTCGCTCTGAGTGATTTTTCATATGTTTTGTGTGTCCATTCATGTTTTTTATGTTTAATGTGTTAGCTCTTACACGAGCCTCCACTTTGTATACAAAAATAATAATAATAATAATAAACTACAAGGCAAGATTTCAATAACTTCAGTTGCACACTTCAGCATATATATGGCAAGAAATAACAAAACATTTTAATTAATATAAATTAATGGCATTTTATTCAAACGATTTTGGTAACGGATAATTCCATGCCAAGTCAATCAAGATGGGGGGGGGAAATTTACATGCCCCACTTTCATTTCGATGAAAATTGCTGAGTAGATTAATATGCAAGGCAGTCAATCATGACCCAAATTTTAGGCCAATTGGGCAGCATGTTCCTGAGATGTAGTCACGAAAATATGTCCCAACTTTGACCCCAGGCAAATTCCAATGTGCTATAGTTTAGTTCCTAGGTGACATGGTCAGGTACCATTTTGGAGCTCTCCAATTAGCTTGATCTTTCATTGGACAACATACAAAATGAAAAATGTTTCAAAAGTGACCTTTATCTTCGACACTGATCTTGCTCGAATGTTTGTCAATATTTCCTGCAAGTTGGATGATGGAGACCCCTGCATCCTAGGAATGGAAATCTAACGATTCAGGCAAAAGGCTTACCTTACTGAAACATGGAATATGAAAACAGATGTAATTCGTCTGTTAAAGTTACTTGGGCAGCAGTCATATCATTACTGCCATAGAGAAGCTCATTGACCAGTTGCTCCAGTTAAGGAATTGTTAATAAACTGCCCTGAGCACCAACATACAGTACTGTATACCAAAGCTTCCCCGGATATCACGCCAGTCATGCAGTGTCTTTCTCTCCATCTTTTGACTTGTCCCACCAGTTGTCTCTCGAGTGCTGTGGAGGTTCCACAAACAGAAAGTTGCACGAAATGTAGAGAGGAAACGTTAAGTGGCAGTCATCCAATATCAACACAACTTCTTCCTTCTCTCTCTCTAATTCAATAATCTGCACGCCAGTGCCTTTCAGCAGCTTTAGCCCACCGGCTTGGTCTGTAATGAAGACCCGCAAGCGGAAAGCGATTGGGAAGGAGGGTGCCATGCTGACTAGAGGAAAAGGTGCATAAGGTTGCAGGTTTCGGTGCAAAGTTATGGCTTGAGATGAGAAAGTAAGCAAAATATCGAGGCCAAAATGAAAGCCCGTCCATCTCCAGCGATGCAGGAAGTTGTGGTTGATCTTGCGTCCACAGCGCACGCTCCACGGAGCAAAATTATCCCATGTAACATTGCGTATGCGACGCTCTCGCTCGAGATTGAGGAGGCACAACCATTGCTCATTGCAAATCTCCCAAATATTGTGAGGTGGCAAGATGCGGTCAGCGAGCAGGCTTGAGAGCTGAGAACCGTCATTGGCAAGTGCCCAGCGACGCAAGCCTTGAAAAGGTGTAGCGAGATGCGGACTTACTCGAGAGGAAGAGAGAAGTGAGCAACCAGGAGAGAGATTGTGCTTTTCCTTTTTTAGCCACTCTTCAGTGTCAAGTTCAAGGTCACCAACATCACTCCACACATGATCTGGCTGCAACTGCAAAAACAGCCATCTTTTCAAAAGTGTATAAATGTCCATTTCCACTTGGATGACAACAAGGTCTGCAGAAGCCACCACAGCGGCTAGAAGCTGAGCATCAAGCTCTTTAAGGAGCTGCACATTCCATTCAACCAGGAGGTTTCTCTGCAGCCATTCATGACATTTCATTACTATTTCCTCCTGCCCATAGCGCATGGCGGCAGTGTGATATCGACATACCGTTTCGGCCGTCACTGATGACAGCATCAAGTCAACACATTGCCCAAGGAGTCCATCCGCTTGAATGAGAGAAGCCGCTGCAAGGCACGACACCACGCATGGCAGTGAAAGGGCACACTCATCCTGGTACAATGACCCAAAGGCAAGATCCAGGGCATCGGCATCCACTGTAGGGTCTGGCACGTCCATTTGTATTTCTTGCATATCCGATTCTTTCCAGGACCCCGAGAACATGCTGGAAAAGTATCCAGCTTGTGACAGATAAAAGCGATGGAGGTGCCATGTACGTCCCATGGCAATGAGTGACACGTCACTGGCATGGCCTTGCTCAAACAAGCGCTTGTAGATGTAAGCAGAAGTGCTACACGGACGCTTCTGTAGGGGATGTTGATACAAGGGTTCTTCTTCCTCCTCCTCTCGTCGCCGTTTGCAAAACAGCTCGCAGCCGTGAGGTCCTCTATTTCTCTTTCTCTTTCCCAGGCTCGTTCTCTCATTCCCAGGCTCACGTTTTCGAGCCAAAGAAGTGAGAACTCCTCCCATGTGGGTGATTACACATGAACCTGGAAGAAGAAAAAAACACTTCAGAAAATGTCAAACTACATCGGTGTTACGGATTCGTCACTTCTGTTGTTATGGTTCTCATCCACTGTAAACATTTTTGGTTGCATGTACTATTATTGTCGTTTAAGTGAAATAGAGATTACTATTTTCAAAAGGTTAAAAAAAGTTAATGTTTTAAAAGAAACCGGAACCGGACGAAGACGAGGAAGAAGAGGCGGAGCGAGTACGGTGGAAGAAACCAAGCTGCGTTGAGGTTTTGAGAAATCGTTAGCGAACGGGGGTCACTAGCGAACTTCGGGGTTTCCTGGGAAAGGGCTTCCTGTGACAGAGTTGTTATCACTGTGACAGATAAACGTGCGTGTCAGGTTTTGCGGTCGATTCCGAAGAGAATCATACGAGTGCCGTTACGTCTCGAGTGCGGGCCGTTGGCCATTTTGCCTCGTGCCGATTTCGGATCGCTCCAGGCTCTTCACCTCGCTTCAACCATTTTCACAACCATCCAGACGTTAATCTGGTGTGTGTGTGTAACGTGGATTTTGAGTGGGAATTTGCGGCTCGCCGTCTGTGAGCCGTTGAACGTCCACACCCGAAGGTGTGATTTCCCAGTCACCTCTTGAGGACACCTTTGCCCATCTTTGGCAGTGTGACTGTCAACCCAACGGGATTCTGGTCTCGATACGACATCGTTCTGACGATCACTGGAGTGGATCGACTTTGGCTTGAAGCCGGAACCAACTTTGGCTTGAAGCCGGGACAGAGACATTGGGGATGTTCTTTTTTCGCTCACTTGGAGCACAGTGAGTTACATTGTACGAAACTGATGGTACCATCATAGGAATTATATATTTGTTGTACAATTGATTACTATTGTTTTTTGTACTGTTATTCTTGTGTGATCTTAATACAATATTTGTTTGTTGGTAACAATTGGTGTAGTTTCACCATTGATCTTTGACATACAGAATAACACATCTTTCTGCCGTGACTCCTCTCGGGGCTCGGAGGTACACCCTGACCAGGGTTTGGGGAGGAGCACGTAATAGAAATTGGGGGCTCCCCGTCCGGGATTAAATTCCCTAACATCCTCGTCCAGGATCAAATTCCCTAAAAACTCGACCGGGATTAAATTCCCTAAAACTCGTCCGGGATCGAATTCCCGAACATTCCCAAAATTCCCAAATTTGGAATTTTTCTAACATTCCCAAAAATAAAAAAAATTTAATTTGCAATTTTTTGTGTGAAGGTTAACAGGTGCTAACTGATAGTCACCATGGTGTTTGACGCAGAAAAGTTTGCGGCGTCCCCTAATGAGGCACAGTTCTAGGCGTTAAAAAGATCGGAACTCATGATATTGGCCAAATATTTTAACTTGGAGATGGAGATGGAGGGACACATAGAGAATTAGTATCCATGCTGGCTAGTTCGACAACTAGTGAGAACTCTTGGGATGTTGGTAGGCATGTGAGGCTGGTTCCACCCTTCAATGAAAAGGAGGTAGCCAAGTTTTTATTACACTTTGAGAAAGTTATTCAAATGTTAAAATGGCCTGTGGGGTCCTGGACTATGTTAGTGCAAAGTGTTTTTGTGGGTAAAGCTCAAGATATCTATTCGGCTTTACCGATTGACCAATGTGCAGATTATGAGAAAGTGAAGAAAGCCATTCTCAAAGCCTATGAATTGGTCCCTGAAGCTTACCGACAAAAATTCAGGAATGCCAGGAAGAGGGAGAGTGAGACCCATGTGGACTTTGCCAGAATAAAGGAAACCATGTTTGATAGGTGGTGTGACTCGAAGGAGATTGGGAAAGACTTCAACCTGTTACGACAATTGATCTTGGTGGAGGAATTCAAACAGTGGGGCCACGTGGACATTAAAGTACACCTGGATGAAAAGAAAGTACCAGAGTTGTATGAGGCAGCAACCGTGGCAGATGACTAGATGCCTTGACACACAGGATGGGGTTCCACAAACCTAACTTCCCGCCTAGAGTTAGTCAGGGGAGTTATGGTAAATCAGGTTCGGAGAACAAATTTTCATGGAGGCGGCCTAGAGAGGACTATGGGGACAAATCGGATACCGCGACTTTTAGGGATCAGAAGACTGCGGTTCCAAGACAGACTTATCTTCCGGGGGGCCCGAGGCAGACCACGAGTTTTTCCTCCGGGCCTGCTTGCGCTTTTTGCAAGAAACCTGGACATTTGATGTCCCAATGTTACGCCCTGAAAAGGAAAAATCAGGAGCGGAGTCAAACTAGTGCAACTCCGAATGCATTGGCAAATGCGAGAAATCGTCCTTTGAGGACAGTGCCTTGTGAAGTTTCCCGTGCCAAAGTTACGGCATCACAGAACGACCTTGTTCAAGAGGGTTACAAACCTTTTATTTCAGAGGGGTTTGTGTCACTGGATGGGGACTTAACGAACCAGAGACCTGTTAGGGTATTGAAGGACACAGGAGCACATCAATCTTTGATGCTTGAGGGCATTTTGCCATTGTCAGAGAAGACGGCAACTGGTGTTAGTGTTCTTTTACAGGGCGTTGGTGGCTATGTTAAAGCTCCTCTTCATGTCATCCATTTAAAGTCTGATTTGGTGTCAGGACCGGTCACCGTAGGTTTACAAGCCACTCTTCCTGTAAAGGGAATCTCTTTTGTTATCGGAAATGATTTGGCCGGTGGTCGAGTTTCTGGTAACCCGATGTTTGTTGAACAGCCTAGTATGGAAAATAACATTGCACAGTTAGAGTAGGAGATTCCGGGTATCTTTCCATCCTGTGCAGTGACTCGTGCTATGGGTAGGAAGCGCTCTGAAGAGAAGGAGAAGGTACTGACGTCACGCTTTGCACAGGCACTTCTTGTCGAGTACCCTGAAACTAAGTGTCAGCACACACAAGTCATGGATGGAGGCAATGTTGGCAAGCTCTTTGTAGGTGGACTGAACTTTGACACAAGTGAAGATGTTCTTGACTCTGTCTTTGGCAAATATGGACCACTCTTGGAAGTGCTGCTGATAAAAGACAGGGAGACGCAAAAGTCGAGAGGGTTTGGCTTTGTCACGTTTGAAAACACAAAGGATGCCAAAGATGCAGAAAAGGATTTGAATGGCAAGGATTTGGATGGTCGGACCATAACAGTAGAGAAGGCAGGCCATGGGCGTCGAGGGGGCTACAGAGGAGGAAAACATGGAGGTAGTTTCAGGGGTGGCTATGGCTCCCGGGGTGGGAGTAGTAGTTTTGGTGGCGGCTGCAGTCGTGATTACTACGGAGGCTCCCAGCAGCAGCAGCGCAGTTTTGGCAACTCTCGACGGGATGACTATTACGGTGGTAGCCGAGATGGGGACCGCTACTCACGTGACTACAGCACCCGACTCTACAACCGTGATTATGATTTTTATGATCAAGAGAAGAGTTGGAAGCACTGAGTGCTCAGGAGCAGCCGAGCCAAGATTCCTACACGGATTAACGCGTGAACTCCACGTTCCTAAATGCATCCATGCAGTGAATACTTCCAGGCCTCACCACCCAAAACCACCATGAAACCTGGCTCTCAGCTCGGCCTCCTTCAAAAAGTGCTATAGATTTGCTTTGCTTTGGATTCACTGATCACAACCCCTTAACCTTCATTCAAAAAATGAAAAAAAGAAAAATCAGAGGTTGATGAGATGGAGTTTGGCTTTGCAGGAGTTCAACTTGGAAATTGAGCATGTAAAGGGCAGGGACAATGTCGTTGCTGATGCTTTATCCAGAGTGAACTAACTTTGGAAATTCCTGTAGGTTGTTGGAAGTTTTGTTGCTTTATTTTGGGGAATATTAATTATTGTTGCTCACGTGAATTGATAATTTGGGTGTGAGTTTTACTTTTGTTTGTTAAAAGAGTTTTTGCATGCAAAGAAAGTTTTCACTATGTTCAAACTTTATTTCTTGAGGGGGGGGAAGTGTTATGGATTCGTCACTTCTGTTGTTGTGGTTCTCATCCACTGTAAACATTTTTGGTTGCATGTACTATTATTGTTGTCGTTTAAGTGAAATACAGATTACTATTTTCAAAAGGTAAAAAAAGTTAATGTTTTAAAAGAAACCGGACCCGGACAAAGACGAAGAGGAAGAAGAGGAAGAAGAGGCGGAGCAAGTAAGGTGGAAGAAACCGAGCTGCGTTGAGGTTTTGAGAAAACGCTAGCGAACGGGGGTCACTAGCGAACTTTGGGGTTTCCTGGGAAAGGGATTCCTGCGACAGAGTTGTTATCGCTGTGACAGATAAACCTGCATGTCAGGTTTTGCGGTTGATTCCGAAGAGAATCATTTGAGTGCCGTTACGTCTCGAGTACGGGCCGTTGGCCATTTTGCCTCGTGCCGATTTCGGATCGCTCCAGGCTCTTCACCTCGCCTCAAACATTTTCACAACCATCCAGACGTTAATCTGGTGTGTGTGTGTAACGTAGATTTTGAGTGGGAATTTGCGGCTTACCGTCTGAGCCGTTGAACATCCATACCCGAAGTTTAATTTGCGGTTCGTCGATTGGGAGCCGTTGAACGTCCATACCCGAAGGTGTGATTTCCCAGTCGCCTCTTGAGGACACCTTTGCCCATCTTTGGCAGTGTGACTGTCAACCCAATGGGATTCTGGTCTCGATACGACATCGTTCTGACGATCACTGGAGTGGATCGACTTTGGCTTGAAGCCGGAACCAACTTTGGCTTGAAGCCGGGACAGAGACATTGGGGATGTTCTTTTTTCGCTCACTTGGAGCACAGCGAGTTACATTCTACGAAACTGGTTGCAGTTTCCGCATCATAGGAATGCATCATAGGAATGATATATTTGTTGTACAATTGATTACTATTGTTTTTTGTACTGCTATTCTTGTGTGATCTTAATACAATACTTGTTTGTTGGTAACAATTGGTGTGGTTTCACCATTGATCTTTGACATACAGAATAACACATCTTTCTGCCGTGACTCCTCTCGGGGCTCGGAGGTACACCCTGACCGGGGTTTGGGGAGGAGTACGTAATAATCGGTTTGTCTCAATGTACATGGATGATCACATACTGGGAAACAGCACAAGGATGTGTTCCATTACCAAATAGAAAGAGCAATCAGAGATTGCAGACCCTCGCCAGGATGTTTTTCAGTGGTTTTTAAGGCTTTTGTGTTAAAACAGATATGGCGGCCGAACCACGTGACCGATGACGTCGTCATTATTTTTTTCTCAACCAATTTATCCCTAGATGATGCTCAATAAATTTTATCTTGATCGGATGAAGTTTTGTGCTCGTCGAATTATGACGTCATAATGGAGGCACCTATGACATCATCATTAACATATTTTATTCCACATGGAGAGTTTTTTGCAATGACCCATGTCTCAATTTTTTATATGCAGCGCTTTCAGAGTTCTCTCACTCTGGAGAGTTCTCTCAAACAAGCCCACAGCACGGACACAGCCGATCGATCTCGCAGGAGCGATCCAGATATCCCCTACATCCAGGATGGTGTGTCCCTGCCTTCAGGAAGTCAGGGCCACAACAGAGTAAGAGAGGGAGAGAGAGAAAGAGGGAGAGAAGAGAGGGAGACAAAGAGAGAGACAGAGACAGAGACAGAGACAGAGACAGAGACAGAGAGAGAGAGAGAGAGAGAGAGAGAGAGAGAGAGAGAGAGAGAGAGAGAGAGAAAAGAGACAAGAGACAAGAGACAAGAGAGAAAGGGCCGCTCCATGGGGACAGATCGGCACTCTGACATGACCGCACTGCCCTGACGAATCCAGGAAGCAGGGAAAAATGGGGAAGGTTTGGCCCCTGAATTGTGTTGTGGGGCAACAACCATTTCGTTGGAGTGCTTGCTTGAGTGTTTAAAAGTCCACAGAATCACAATTTTGTTTTTGACACAATGATATTGATTTTTAAGTAATAAACAAAGAATTGAACGTGGTTTTTAATTCCAATAATTTTTTGAGTTGTTAGAGTTAAAAAAAAAAGAAGGCCAATCTGACAGGTACCACCTCTAAAAATTCCATAAAACTGCATGGTCATTACGTCATCTGTGTGACATCATCGACGGAACGATTGTCTCAGTCCACAAAGGATAATGGTCGCACAACTCGCTTCAGACTTGTCAGAAAGTGAATGATAAAGAATTTTCTGATCAAGAATCTTCAGATTACGACGACAGTCAAAATCATGATGTCGAAGATGTTGTCAAGAACGTACATGTATGAACCCGAAGTGGACATTGGGGATGGCATTTTGCATGGAATACCCTCGGGTTCAACAATCGGGACAACGTCGAAGAAAGATACAGCAATGCCAAAGTAGTAAATCATAGAACTGGAGCATGGTAAATGTGGAGTTTAGTGGTATTTTGATGTAACACTTCTCTGTAATTGTGTAGCAATTATAACATCACTTGGTAGAGCGCATATCTCCGGCAGGCTGAACAGTTTACGTTTTGTATCCCACTGATAGGTCAGATCTGGATCTAGACCTGATCCAAAAGCTCATTGGCTTGTTCTTGTCACCAAACCAACTGGTCTGCAAGTCTTTTCGTAATCCGTCCAAAACGTGATGATATGTTATATGTCGTTTTTGGCCACATCTCTCAGTGGTGAAGAATCACCTAAAAATGAATGAATGAATGATCGTTTTAATTCGTAAGATCGTTTTCATCGTTTTGATTAAGACAGCAGAAGCAGCATTTTTCCCCCCCGCTAGAAGAGCAGGGGTTAGCCTTTTTGTTGTATACTAGATCGAGGCTCGTATAAGAGCTAACATTAATCACAAAAAAACAAACGGACACATAAAAAAACATACAATAAAGGGAGCGGGAGACAAAATGGGGAGAGAGGCAGCACACAAGTATAACAGTAGAAAACAGGGACATCGGGAGATATAAGAAGTCGGTATTTCAGAAAGGTGGATCTGCGGTGAAATTAACAGGGGTAGAAAAGATAAAGGTTTTGGATGGGGGAATATAAGAGATGGTGGTGAACAGCTGTTTTAAAGACGTGGAGGGAGGAGTGGGATTGAAGAAAGTGAGGGAGTTTGTTCCAGAGGCGGGAGAAATGAGGAATGAAAGAGCGAAGTTGAGCAGAGAGTCTTGATTTTGGCAGTTTAACCATAAGAGGGTTACTGGCAGATCTTGTGCGACCTGTAGGAATATTTGGGGGGCAGAGCACAGACAGAGCTGGGAGAGGTAGTCGGTAGAAGACACAACGTCCACCAACCTGCCTCCGGTGAGTGAGTGAAAGGCCCTCAGAGTTAGCTTCATCGCGGGAGAATCCAATGATTCTGAAAGCTTTGGTTTCAACAGCGTGAAGCCGCGCTAGGTGTGAGGCAGGAGCACCGGCCCAGAGGGGAGAGCAGTACTCCATTGAGCTGCGGATGAAAGCGTTGTATGTGGTGAGGAGCTCAGGTGTGCCAAGGAAGGACTTTGCACGATGGAGGATGCCCAGTCGGCGAACTGGCTTTGGAGGCCAGCATGGAAATGTGGTTTTCCCAGGAAAGATCATGGCAGATAGTGAGACCCAAAAGCTTGAGTGACAGAACTTCTTGGAGAGGATTGTTGATAAAGTAGATGGGAGGGTTGTCCAGACAGTCTTTTCGGAGAGACATAGTAAGAGTGTGAGAGTTTTACCAGTCTGTGATTTTGTCAAGGTCTGCAGAGAGTGAGGAGGCTGCAGACTGCCGATCTGAGGGATAAGGAATGGAGCGGCAGAAAGTGGAGTCATCAGCAAATAGATAGAGAGGGTTTTCCAGAGAGTCAGAGAGATCATTGATGAAGACCAGAAAAGGTACAGGGGCCAGAACACTGCCTGCAGGAACTCCAGTCTGAACAGGAAGGGGAGATGAGAGAAACCCATTCAGGGCCACACGTTGATTATGACAGGAGAGGAAGTCTGCAAGCCATGTGTGGAGATTTCCATGGATACCAAAGGAGGAGAGTTTGGTGAGCAGAGCTGGGTGCCAGACCATATCGAAGGCACGTGATATGTCAAGGGAGACAACCCTGATTTCCTGTTTGGCATTGAGGACCTCCATCCATTTTTGAGACAGCAGAAGCAGCATGTCCAGAGTAGAATGACCTGGTCTGAATCCAAATTGATGATCCGAGATCAAGCTATTGGAGAAGAGGAAGGATTTGATATCCGAAGTAATGATGGATTCCATGACTTTGCTGATAATTGGGAGCAGGCTGATTGGTCTGTAGTTCAAAGGATCTGTTTTTGCACCTTTTTTGTGTAAAGCGGTGATGTTGGCCGATTTCCAAGCTGATGGCAGATGACCTTGAGCAAAAGAGAAGGTGAAGAGAACAGAAAGGGTGTGAAAGAGCGGCAGAGCAAGATTTTAGGACCCGTGGGCTGATGCCATCTGGTGCAGTTGCAGAATCAGAGTCGAGGTTTGACAAAAACTTCTCCACCTTGTCAGGAGAGAAGGACACAGAGTCCAGGAGCCTTGCAGTCTCCAAGACCTCATGGTTCCCTTTTTGAGGCAATGCTTTTATGGCCGGATGCCCTTCCTGATGCCAACCTTTAATCGCCTCTTATGATGCACAGGGAGATGGTGTGCCTATTCTAGGTCGGGGTATACACTGGAATCATTCATCCCAGCAAGCTGGTACTCAATTTGCCGACCTCGGAAAGATGACAGGCCGAGTCAACCCCCCTGGCGTTAATTCAGCGATCGACTGGGATTCAAACTCAGGATCCTGGGATCCCAAGCCAGCACCCTAACCGCTAAGCCAACACCAGGCTTAAGAATCACCTAAGAGATTAGAACAAACTCGTATCTGGAGGTACAGTACGATACTAGACGTAGAGATGCTTATTGCCATACTGGAAGGGACTATCCTCACAATGTACATGTGCATGTCCTGAGTGAGCAATGTACAACAGGTTGATTAACACTGATTCAATTCTAAATATGTTCAATTGCTTTCATTTACAAATGAGATTAAGTGTCTTTGTGTTACAAAAACAATGATTGAAGCAATTATATTTTATCATTAATGTATTGAATAAGTGTATCATTAAATCCATTCGTCTTTAAATAAAGGGTACCTGGAACAAAGTTGTCATTTATTGAATAATTAGCGTTACATAACAGCACTGGAAACAACCCTCCTCCACCTCCCCCATGTAACACCCCATAACGCTTCAATATAACCGCCCCCCCCCCCTCCACACACACACACACACACACACACACACACACACACACACACACACACACACACACACACACACACACACACACACACACACACACACACACACACCTGTAACGCTTTAACATATACCTCACCCCCGTAACACTCTGTAACACTTGGGCATACACCCCCACCCCACTGTAACACTTGGACATACACCTCCACCCCTGTAACACGTGGACACACCCCCATCCCCTGTAACACTTGGACATACACCCCCACCCCCTGTAACACTTGGACATACACCCCCATCCCCTGTAACACTTGGATATACACCCCCACCCCCTGTAACATTTGGACAACACCCCCACCCCCTGTAACACTTGGACATACACCCCCACCCCCCTGTAACACTTGGACAATACACTCCAACCACGTCTGCTTTTAATCCCTTCAATTTTCTCATCCCAAACTGGGAAAACTGGCCTGTGTCGTATGAATTATCTTCAAACTTGGTGCTGCAAATGTCGCTTAAAGCAGTTGGGCCATCACCATGTCACTTTCCTCTGGTCAGTTTTACTTTGGCTGTCCATATTTTCCTTACAGCTGCATCTTGTGGGAAAACATGTCTATTCACACCATCGTTGGTTGCATTGCTACAACCAGCAACAATACATCCATATGGCATTCTCAGTACCTTATCAGAGCGTATGTACGTTACACAAAAACATATCTTGCAGCAAACATTGCCAGCATTCGTTGTGGGTCACGTGACATATTACGTAATCACGTCCCTGGTTTTTGGGGCGGGGCCAATAGAGCGAACAGGGACACCAAAAAAAGCGTTAAAATCGTCGTTTCAACATGTTTATAGAAGAGAAAAACGATTAAGTGTTAAGTGAAGCCATATCTATTCATTAAACCAAACATTAATTTCTGATTCTGTGGAACTAAAACACTTGGCGGACGCTCTACAACGTGGTTGCTATTATTGTATTAATGAATAGAACACACCCCAATTTACTTTTTTCTCACGACGTTCACGGGAATTTGGGCAAGTTCGGCATATTATTATTAAAAAGTACAAAACCTCCATGAAAATTAGGCAATTAAATTATACAAACCGTTGTTATCATGAAATTGTAAAGTGAAAATCCGTCGATGTTTCCTCACGATTCTACCAGCACCAACGATACTGTATACAACTGGAAAGCGAAAAAAACAAAAGCCGCCTCTTCCGTGAGGATGACGTCATTATGTTGCTTTACCTTTTGGAGAATAAATAAGGCTAAATAATACAAATGGGGATATACTGCAAAAGAAAACCCATAATGGACGAATAAAAATGAAGCCATTTGGCACATCGTGTCTGCGTTGCTATTAATTTAATTTATCACTGTGCATATCACTTTGATGTGCCTCATCTCATTTCATATGCTCATAAATCATAATATATTTTAAAATATCAATTTTTAACATGACGCGCCATATGTATGACTGATGAAAAAGGTGTAAAACTACCCTTGTACGCCAATTGTAAAATCGCTACCAATACACCGTCCAAAAAGATCGTGAGTGAAACAAACATTCAACAACATAAAATGTTTGTATTCACAAAAAATAAAAGGTGTCAGACAAAACATTTAAATAAAATATAGCATCATGACGTTAGAACAAGCTGCATAAATATAACATGTTTGCAAAACTAGTTACAGATTAAGTGATTGGCTGGTCAAATAGCCAATGAATGCGGCCTTGTTAAATTGGCGGCGCTATCATGGCGTCACTTTTCCGAAAACTTACCGACAACTTCTCTCAGGATGAGCTTGCCTTGAGCCAGTAATCTGAATGTACGTTTTCCGAAAGCTTTTCTTACAGATGGCTTCCAACTGTTTGTTTGTTTTCCAAGCCGTGAAGTCTAAATCGAGTCGAGGTGATCTTCACGAAAACTAAAAGTGAACTCGGCTAATTATTTTTCTTCCCGATTAACCCCATTAGGGATCGTCGTTAAATGGTGGAAGAATAACCGGGTGGGATTAAACGAATATTAAATTCTGACGTCACTACAAGTACAATCTCGATGTGTGTTTGATTTTCGATGTTCTGATTCTCATCCTGATGTGCTAACACACACACACACACACACACACACCACACACACACACACACACACACACACATACATACACACACACACATATATATATATATACACACACACACACACACACACATATATTTACACACACATATATATATACACACACATATATACACACATATATACACACACATATATACACACACACACACACACACACACACACATACACACACACATACACATTAAGATAACTGTACCAGGAAATCAAATTAAATGACAAAACACTGATCAGTGAGGAATTTGTCAACATTCGCATCACACGAGAGCCAACACCAAATGAATTCAACAACCTGAGAAGATACAATCTTTGCATTGATTTATTGTACACAGCATCAGTATTTCCATCAAAAGTTAACTTGTTATCAATAATGGTGCCCATGAAGGAACTGCGCTCCAACGCGAGTCGAAAGAATTGACGCGACCAAAGACGGAATTCGTCCGAGTTGCTTTATTGAAACAAAACAGCTCAGGTATTCTCACAAGCCCGTTTATCGGGCAGCAATATATATACACATTTATGTCGGGAAGTTTGCCCGGCAAAAGCTATACCGGGCATGCCCGGGTGTCAAGGGCGAGCCTTGGAAAGGCGAGTCTGGACCTGCCCGGGCGTGTTTGGCTGCGGCCTGGCAAGTCGAGGCTGGGCGTGCCCGGGCGCTCTGGACGAGCCCTGGAAAGGCGATAGCGGGCATGCCCGGACGCTCTGGGCGAGCCCTGGAAAGGCGATAGCGGGCATGCCCGGACGCTCTGGGCGAGCCCTGAAAAGGCGATAGCGGGCATGCCCGGACACTCTGGGCGAGCCCGGGAAAGACGAGACCGGACGTGCCCGGGAGGTTCGGGCGTGCCCGGGAACAGTGAGTCCGGGCATGCCCGGGAGAGGCGCGTCTGGCCGTGTTCTGGCCGGTGCAAGGCGATTGTGTGCATCCAGCGGTAACCGCTACACACGCCACTCCAGAATCGACCTGCACCGGCAGGGTCAATTTAAGGGGGGTCCGGATGACCCGGCCGAAGCGACCCCTGGAGGGTCGTGGGGAGGGGTCCGACGTGGTGGTGGGTGGTCGAGCGGGGGGAACTGTGGACGGGGGGCGGCCTCGCCGCGGAGGAACGGCCAACCGTGGTGGTCGGTCGACGTCCATGTGCGCCGGTTTGAGGCGGTCCACAGAAATCCGGTCCGGCCGGCCGCCGAAGTCGACGATGAAAGACTTGTCGCCCCGTCGCAGGACCCGGAAGGGCCCGTCGTACGGCGGCCGGAGTGGCCCCCGGTGCGCGTCATGACGCACAAAGACGTACTCCGCTGTGCGAAGCGCCGGGGGGACGTAGGACTGGGGGCCACCGTGGCGGGACGTCGGCACGGGGGCAAATCGTCGGGCGGCCTCCTGGAGGTCCGAGCGCTGGCGAGCGGCGGACCAGGGACTGGTAGCGTCGGGCACGAATTCGCCCGGGACGCGGAGCGGCTGGCCGTAGACGAGCTCGGCGGCGGACGCCTGGAGGTCTTCCTTGGGGGCCGTGCGAAGGCCCAAAAGGACCCACGGCAGCCGGTCGGCCCAACCGTCGTCCTGAAGGCCGGCCATGAGTGCGGCCTTCATGGAGCGGTGAAACCGCTCGCACAACCCGTTGGCTTGGGGGTGGTAGGCCGTGGTGCGGTGCAGCGTGACCCCCAACGAACGGGCGACCGCGCACCAAAGCTCAGACGTGAACTGTGGGCCGCGGTCGGACGAGATGTCCGCTGGTGCGCCGAAGCGCGCGACCCAGGTGGCGATGAACGCCTGCGCCACGTCGGCGGTGGTGGTGGAGGCGAGGGGCATGGCCTCCGGCCACCTGGTGGTCCTGTCCACCATGGTGAGCAGGTGGGTGAACCCCCGCGAGGGGGGCAGGGGACCCACCAGGTCCACGTGGACGTGGTCGAAACGCCGTTCAGGCACGGCGAAAGGTGCCAGCGGAGCCTGGGTGTGGCGGTGGACCTTGACCCGCTGGCAGGCCGTGCAGGCGTTGGCCCAGTCGCGGATGTTTCGTCGAAGGCCGTGCCAGACGAAACGCGCCGACACCAGCTTCTGAGAAGCTTTCCGGCCCGGGTGAGAAAGGCCGTGGATGGAGGCGAAGATGCGGCGCTGCCAGGAAACGGGCACGATGGGGCGAGGCTGGCCCTGGGAGACGTCGCAGAGCAGGACGGTGCCCGCGAAGGGAATGTCGGCCAGGCGGAGGCCCGTGTCCGCCGCACGGAGTGCCTGCACCGAGGCGTCGGTGGTCTGGTCGGCCGCCATGAGCGCGAAGTCCACGCCGAGGTGGACCGCGTTCGCGCTGGCCCGAGAAAGACAGTCGGCCACGGCGTTGTCTTTGCCGGCGACGTGCCGGATGTCCGTGGTGAACTCCGACACGGCGGAGAGGTGGCGCTGCTGGCGGGCCGACCACGGCTCCGTGACCTTAGCCATTGCGTAGACCAATGGCTTGTGGTCGACGAAAGCCGTGAACGGGCGGCCCTCCAGGAGGTGTCGGAAATGGCGAACGGCCAGGAATAGCCCGAGCAGCTCGCGGTCGAACGTGCTGTAGTTTAACTCGTTCGGCCGGAGTTGCCGGCTGAAAAAAGCGAGTGGCTGCCAAACCCCGTCCACCCATTGCTCATGGACGGCGCCCACCGCGTAGTTGGAGGCGTCCGTAGTGAGGGCGATGGGCGCGTTGAGCACCGGGTGAGCCAGCAGCGTTGCGTCGGCGAGGGCCCGTTTGGCGCTGGCGAAGGCCGCGTCCATGGCCGCGGACCAAACAATGTCATGCTTGGCCGGCTTGCCCCGGAGGGCCTCGTAAAGGGGCCGCATGAGCTGAGCAGCGCGGGGCACGAATCGGTGATAAAAATTCACCATGCCGAGGAACTCTTGGAGGGCCTTGATGGAACGCGGACGCGGGAACGTGGTGATGGCCTCGACCTTGGTCGGCAGCGGCACGGCCCCGGTCTTGGTGATGCGGTAGCCCAAAAAGTCAACGGTCGTCGCGCCGAAGTGGCATTTGACCGGGTTGACAATTAAGCCGTGCTCGCTGAGGCGACCGAACAGTGTTCGGAGGTGGAGGAGGTGCTCGGCGCGGGACGTGCTGGCGACGAGGATATCGTCCAGATAGACGAAAAGAAACGGCAGGTCGCGCAGCACGCCGTCCATCAAGCGCTGGAACGCCTGGGCCGCGTTCTTGAGGCCAAACGGCATCCGAAAAAATTCGAACAGCCCGAACGGCGTGATGACGGCCGTCTTCGGGACGTCGGCCGCCCGGACAGGTACCTGGTGGTAGCCCCGTATCAGGTCAATTTTCGAAAAGATGACCCGTCCCGCCAAACGGGCGGAAAAGTCCTGAATATGCGGGATCGGGTACCTGTCGGGGGTGGTAGCGTCGTTGAGACGGCGGTAGTCGCCACACGGGCACCATCCACCCCCCGGCTTTGGTACGATGTGCAGTGGCGAGGCCCACGCGCTATCGGAGCGCCGCACGATGCCGAGGTGCTCCAACGCGTCGAACTCGGCCTTCGCCACGGCGAGCTTGGCCGGGTCGAGGAGGCGGGCCCTGGCGTAGACCGGCGGGCCCGTAGTGGGTATGTGGTGCTCGATCCCGTGCCGCACCGCGACGGCCGAAAACGTCGGCCGCGTGAGGGCCGGGAATTCCGCGAGCAGGCAAGCGAACTCGTTCGCTGCCGGAAGGGCGCACGCCAGTTCGGTCGGCGCGGAGCTGCTCATCGTGCACGCCAGGGAGCTGAAGGTCTCGGCGTTGACAAGGCGACGACGTTTGACGTCGACCAGCAGCCCGTGTGCGCAGAGGAAGTCGGCGCCCAGCAAAGCCATGGGGACGCAGGCGGTCACAAAAGTCCATTGAAAACGCTGGCTGCCGAAGCAGAGGGTGACGACGCGTGGGCCGAAAGTGCGTATGGCCGAGCCATTAGCAGCGACCAAAGAGGGGCCGCAAACGGCGTCCCGCCTGTCCTGCTCGGAGGCGGGTATGATGCTCAGTTGGGCGCCGGTGTCACACAGGAAACGCCGCCCAGACGCTTTGTCCCGAATAAACAGCAAGTTGCCCGAGTGGCCGGCGCTCATGGCTGGGAATGAACGCCGGCCCGGCCGTTTCCCGACCTGCCGAAAGTGCACGGGGGCCGGCACGTCCGAGCCTTGTGTCCGAACCTGGCGTGGTAATAACACCACGCCCGGTCAGGTGGAGGCCCCGGCCGTCGTGCCGGAAGCGGGCGGTGCGGCGTGGCGGCCGCCAGTTGCACCGGCAGTTCGGCCTCCAACCGCGCAGGGCGCTCGGGTGTCGTGGGCGTCGCCTCGGACGGCGTCGGGCTCCAGGTAACCGCGCCGATGTGCTGGCCCGCCGAGGAGATCTTATCGGCTTCCCTGGCGAGGGCGCGGGAATCCGTGATCAACGTGCCAGCCAGGGCGAGGCGTACCGGGTGAGGCAGCTGGCGAAGGAACAGCTCGCGGAACAGAAAATCCGGAGAGTGCTCACCGAGCAACGAGAGCATATAGTCCATGCGCTCGGACGGGCGCGTGTCGCCGAGCTCGGGCAGAGCGAGCAGGCGCCGTGCGCGTGCTGCCGGTGAGAGGGCGAAAGCGTCGAGGAGGAGTGTCTTCAGCGCGTCGTATTTGTCAGCAGCCGGCGGGTGCTCGAGGAGGCTCAAGGCGCGGGCCGCGGTGGCGGAACCGAGCGCCGCCACAACATGGTGGAAGCGGGTGTCGTCCGCGGTGATGCCTCGCAGGGCGAACTGAGAGTCCGCCTGAGCGAACCAAACAGCCGCGTGAGCCTCCCAGAAGGTAGGCAGTTTAAGCGTCACTGCCGTATCCATGTCGGTAGGTCACCAATGAAGGAACTGCGCTCCAACGCGAGTCGAAAGAATTGACGCGACCAAAGACGGAATTCATCCGAGTTGCTTTATTGAAACAAAACAGCTCAGGTATTCTCACAAGCCCGTTTATCGGGCAGCAATATATATACACATTTATGTCGGGAAGTTTGCCCGGCAAAAGCTATACCGGGCATGCCCGGGTGTCAAGGGCGAGCCTTGGAAAGGCGAGTCTGGACCTGCCCGGGCGTGTTTGGCTGCGGCCTGGCAAGTCGAGGCTGGGCGTGCCCGGGCGCTCTGGACGAGCCCTGGAAAGGCGATAGCGGGCATGCCCGGACGCTCTGGGCGAGCCCTGGAAAGGCGATAGCGGGCATGCCCGGACGCTCTGGGCGAGCCCTGAAAAGGCGATAGCGGGCATGCCCGGACGCTCTGGGCGAGCCCTGGAAAGGCGAGAGCGGGCATGCCCGGGAAAGACGAGACCGGGCGTGCCCGGGAACAGTGAGTCCGGGCATGCCCGGGAGAGGCGCGTCTGGCCGTGTTCTGGCCGGTGCAAGGCGATTGTGTGCATCCAGCGGTAACCGCTACACCCAGGTATTTAAATTTGCTAACAATTTCCACCTTAAGGGTAAATGGTTGCATGGTGTTAAAGGCTGACGAGAAATAAATAAATAACACACAAACATGGGTTCCATTCTGGTCAAGGTGACTTGTGATGAGACTAAGTAAACTGACCCAGGAATCTTCAACACCTCGTCTTGCTTTGAATGCAAATTGTAAAGGATCCAGTTAGGAGTTACATCTGATGTTATAAACTTCTCCATAAATTTCTCCATACATTCGCACAAGATGGAGGAAAGGGCAACAGGTGTATCATCATTGAGCTACCTTGGGTGAACCTTTTTTGGCATGGGAATAATGATGGACTTTTTCTCGCAAATATGAACAGTATGAGTAGCCAAAAGTAATTGAAACAATCAAGTAAAAACATTACTAAGTTCTAAACAGCACTCTTTCAGAATACAAGACTTAATGCCATCTGGACCACAAGCCTTCCTTTTACTCAACCCCTGAAACACCTCACGACATCAGGTTCACAAATTACAGGTATGGGACACGCTCGAGTATCTAGATCCTCACAGAGAGCTTCACATTTTACTCGGTTTCCTGGAACATCAAATCTCGCGTAAAAAGCACTCGATTCATCCACAAATTTGGAATCAGGAACATTGATGGGCAATCTACCATCCTTGAGCCTCTCATTCATGCCCATCATATGCCTGCGTCCCCTCCAAGCGTTACGAGCATCACCATCGTGTAGTGTAGTTGTTCTTCAATCTTATCCTTGTGCGACCGTTTGCAGTTGCCGATGACAGAGCGCAGTTCTTTCTTCGCCTCCCTGAGGGCGGAGTCATCCTTCTTCAGGAATGCACGCTTCTTCTTCATCAAACAAGCCTTCACTTCAGCGGTAACCCAAGGTTTGTTATTGGGAAACACGCGAATGGTTCTCTCTGTGGCCACGAGGTTCTCACATAACTTGACATAATCTGTGATCGTCTCAGTGAGTTCATCAGGGTCGTCACAAGAGTCAAAAAATACATCCCAGTCTGTGCATAGGAAACAGCCCTTCAAACGTTCGTTATCCTCCACCTTTCTGGTATTAACCGTCTTGCAAGGAACGGGTGTTATTTTCACCTTTGGTCTGTACGTAGGTAAGAGATGGACCAGCTTATGGTCTGATCGTCCGATCGCAGGAGCACATTTCGCCACATAAGCATGTTCAATGTTACCGTAACATTTGTCCAACGTCCTGTTACCACGGGTAGCAACATCCACATAATGATCGAGCTGAGGGAGTTCCTGATCGAGCTGATGGAGTTCCTGATCGAGCTGAGGGAGTTCCTGATCGAGCTGAGGGAGTTCCTGATCGAGCTGAGGGAGTTCTTGATCGAGCTGAGGGAGTTCCTGATCGAGCTGAGGGAGTTCCTGATCGAGCTGAGGGAGTTCCTGATCGAGCTGAGGGAGTTCCTGATCGAGCTGAGGGAGTTCTTGATCGAGCTGAGGGAGTTCCTGATCGAGCTGATGGAGTTCCTGATCGAGCTGAGGGAGTTCCTGATGGAGCTGAGGGAGTTCCTGATTGAGCTGAGGGAGTTCCTGATTGAGCTGAGGGAGTTCCTGATTGAGCTGAGGGAGTTCCTGATCGAGCTGAGGGAGTTCCTGATCGAGGTCACATCGCTGACAAAGACCTTTTTTTTTCTTCTTTTTTTTTGTATACAAGATCGAGGCTCGTGAAAAGAGCGAACATTAATCACACAGAAAGACAAACCGACACATAAAACATATAACATAGGGAGCGGTAGACAAGATGGGGAGAGAGGGGGAAGGACACAAACACAACATTTGAGAGCAGGGACCGAGAGACATGGAGACATCGAGAGATCTGAGAGAGGGCGAGGGCTTTGGGGGGGGGGGGCGTGGGAAGGGGGCGGTGGGAGAGGTATAAAACATATGGACACTGCCAGGACTTCCAGGAAAGAAGTTGGAATTTCAAACAAGGTGGATCTGGGGTGAATTAGCGGGGGTAGAAAAGATCAAGGTTTTGGATGGGGGAAGATAAGAGATGGTGGTGAACAGCTGTTTTAAAGACCTGGAGGGAGGAGTGGGATTGAAGGGAGTGAGGGAGTTTGTTCCAGAGGCGGGAGAAAAGAGGAATGAAAGAGTGAAGGTGAGCAGAGAGCCGAGATTTCGGCAGTTTAACCATCAGAGGGTTGCTGGCAGATCTTGTGCGACCTGTAGGAATATTTGGGGGACAGAGCACAGAGAGAGCTGGGGGTGCAAGGCCGGAGAGGAGTCGGTAGAAGACAGAAAGACCACCTACCTGCCTGCGGTGAGTGAGTGAAAGGCCCTCAGAGATAGCTTCATCGCGGGAGATTCCAATAATTCTGAAAGCTTTGGTTTCAACAGCGTGAAGCCGAGCTAGGTGTGAGGCAGGAGCACCGGCCCATAGGGGAGAACAGTATTCCATTGAGCTGCTGATGAAAGCCTTGTATGTGGTGAGGAGCTCAGGTGTGCCGAGGAAGGACTTCGCACGACGGAGGATGCCCAGTCGGCGACTGGCTTTGGAGGCCAGCTTGGAAATGTGGTTTTCCCAAGAAAGATCATGGCAGATAGTGAGACCCAAAATCTTGAGCGACAGAACTTCTTGGAGAGGATTGTTGAGAAAGTAGATGGGAGGGTTGTCCAGTCGATCTTTTCGGAGAGACATAGTAAGAGTGTGAGATTTGTCAGGATTGAAAGACATGTTCCACTTGTTTGACCAGTCTGTGATTTTGTCCAGGTCTTCAGAGAGTGAGGAGGCAGCAGACTGCCGATCTGAGGGAAGAGGAATGGAGCGGCAGAGAGTGGAGTCATCAGCAAAGAGATAGAGAGGATTTTCGAGAGAGTCAGAGAGATCATTGATGAAGACCAGAAAAAGCACAGGGCCCAGAACACTGCCTTGGGGAACTCCAGCCTGAACAGGAAGAGGAGATGAGAGAAACCCATTCAGGGCCACACGTTGACGACGACTAGAGAGGAAGTCCGCCAGCCATGCGTGGAGATTTCCATGGATACCAAAGGAGGAGAGTTTGGTGAGCAGAGCGGGGTGCCAGACCGTGTCGAAGGCACGTGATATGTCGAGGGAGACAGCTCTAATTTCCTGTTTGGCATTGAGGACCTCCATCCATTGTTGAGACAGCAGAAGCAGCATGTCCAGAGTAGAGTGACCTGGTCTGAAACCAAATTGATGATCAGAGATCAAGCCATTGGAGAAGAGAAAAGATTTCATATCCGAAGCAATGATGGATTCCATGACTTTGCTGATAATTGGGAGAAGGCTGATTGGTCTGTAGTTGCTAGGATCTGTTTTTGCACCTTTTTTGTGCAAAGCGGTGATGTTGGCTGATTTCCAAGCAGATGGCAGTTGACCTTGAGCAAAAGAGAGGGTGAAGAGAACAGAGAGAGGGTGAGATAGAGCAGCAGAGCAGGATTTTAGGACCCGTGGGCTGATGCCGTCGGGTCCAGTTGCAGAATCAGAGTCGAGGGTTGACAGAAACTTTTCCACCTTGTCAGGAGGAAAGGACACGGAGTCCAGGAGCAGCAGGGTACGACTGGGTATGGTGGGTACAGAGAGGGATGGGTTTGGGACACAAGATTTAGAGGCAAACACAGAGTTGAGGCATTCAGCTTTTTCACGTGCGGAGTCAGCTGTGTAGCCGTTTGAGGTAAGGGAGGGGATGGAGGGGGAACAAACACCAGAAACGGATTTGACCAGACGCCACCAGGATTTGGAAGAGGGAGACAGATAAGAGAGTTCGGTCTTGAGAACGGAGAGATATTGTTTCCTGGCTCTCCTGAGGGTGGACACACACTTGTTTCGGGCTTTGTGAAAGGAAATGAGATTTCCTTCCGTTGGATTTGCTTTCCAGGAGACGAAGGCAAGTTGTTTCTGGGCAACAGCCTCACCACAAGATTCCGTGTACCATGGACGGGAGGAAGGGTATGACAACTGAAGACGAGATGGGATAAATCTGTGCATGAGAGAGAGCAATTTACTTTGGAAGAATTCCCAGGATGAGTTGATGTCAGAGGTGGTAGAGATGGGAGACCAGTCCAGATGATTGATGGCTGCTTGAAGACCGTGCCAGTTGGCCTGAGTGAAATGCCAGACTCGTAGACGCTGAGCAGGCTCCCTGAGGATGGTCAGAGAGATGTCCACTTTAACAAGGACATGATCAGATGATCCGATCGGAGCAGAAGAAGAGCAGCAGACATTTTCAGGGAAGTTAGTCATAACCAAGTCCAGAAGAGAAGATGTTCCGTTGACTGAGATCCGGGTCGGGAAATTGACAGATTGTGTCAGTCCCAGTGAGTCGCAGAAGTCCTTTGCTGAGGAGCCATGGCTGGTGAGAGAGGTACCCACACCCAGCCAACTGGCATGATGACAGTTGAAATCACCACATATGAGGAAGAGAGAGTTGGGATGAGTAGATAGAAGTTGGTCCATATCATCAGACAGCGAGATGTAGATGGAGTCATCACTGTTTGGTGGACGGTACAACACACATATGAACAAGAGGTGGGAGCGAAGGGGAAGCCGTAGCCAGAGGTATTCCTGGGGGTGAGGTGGAGAGAGTGCAGTGCAGGGCGAGTGAGGAAGAGAGTTTTTGATAAAGATAGCAACCCCGCCTCCAGGACGAGGCTCAGGTCTATCATACCGGAGGAGGGAGTAGCCCGGGAGAGATACTATGGAATCAGAGACATCATAAAGGAGGAAAGTTTCTGTTAAGCAGATCACGTCTGGTTTGACAGAAGCAACCTGTATGGAGAGATCAGTTAAGTTTGAACGAAGGCCCCGGATGTTTGAGGTCCATACCGTTAATGAAGAGGAAGGGGGAGCATCAGATACAGAACAGGGGGGAGGAGGGGTAGGGTAAGATGTGGAAGAGGTGGAAGAGGTAGGGAGAGCTGTTGAAGGTGTGTCAGAGATTTCAGAATAGCTCGGAGAAAGGGAAGGATGGGGCAGACAAAAGGTTTGATGGTGATTGGGTGAGCCACAATGAGGTGTTATTTGAGGAGGGGGAAGAGCGAGGCAGAAGGTTGGGGGAGATGGAGGTGAGAGTTTGAAGGGGGAAGAAGCAGGGAGGACGCTTTGAGGAGGGGGAGTGAGAGGGGGGAAATTGAGAAGCAATGAGGGTGGGGAGATTTGAAGGGGAGGGGTGAGGGGGGAGTTTGGGAGGGAAGGGACAAGGGGAGGGATTTGAAAGGGATGGGATATGGGGGAGATTTGGAGGGGAGGGGTGAGGCAGGAGTCTAGGAGGGGAGGGGCGAGGGGGCGTCTTGGTGGGGAGGGTGAGGGGGTAGTTTAGGAGGGAGGGGGCAAGGGGGGAGATTTGAAAGGGATGGGTGATGGGGAAGATTTGGAGGGGAGGGGTGATGGGGAAGATTTGGAGGGGAGGGGTTATGGGGAAGATTTGGAGGGGAGGGGTGAGATTGGATTTTTGAAAGTGTACGATTTATGGGAAACGAACATTTATTGCAAGGAGGACCTCCACAAGAACCTCGTTTTTTTTCTTTTCCTCAATTCTGAAAGCACCATTCAATACCAATGTTCACAACTCTTTGCGCAGCACCACCAACACCACGACGTAAGGTCTATCCGAGGGATGGTACACACATTGATGAACCACCATGCTTCCTCTTCAAGACTCTACACATAGCCAAGTGGCAAGGAAGCCTTTGCAAAAATACAGAGACCATGGGAAGGAGGAGAATCAAATCTATGGAGGATATAGCCGGGAGCATAGAGAGATGTGGATGATACTTCACTGTTGAAGCGGTTCAATTCTATGAAGGACTGGATGGCAGAAAAGTTCCCCAACCCCCCTGATGTTTGCAAAGCAGACACAAAGCGGTTTGATTTTTGACATGGTTTTGGGTTCCATTGGTGCTGCAACTCCAAATACAGTACAATTGAGATTGGGTTTCCTTGGATAATCTAGTGTTACGTTTGTGGGGGTAGGTGATTACATAGCACAGTGGACATAGGGTTGTGTAGTATTAGCATGGACCATGGACGCATAGGAGACATTTGGATGTACATAAGCAGGGAAACTGTGAGCTTAAGGTTGTTTACGTGTCTTCACACGGGGGGTGGAGCTATGTTAACGAGGTAGGGTTTATGGATAATTTCCTCACTGTGTGCTTCCCCGTGATAAATCCCCTACGATTTTACATTCACACGGCTGGCCATCAAAAATCAGCTCCATTGACCAACAACACTGACATGTCAGAGCAAGCAACTCGGGCTGGTGGAGAAGAAAAATCTCTTTTTGTCCTGGTTGCGCTGTCGGATAGCCTCTTCGTGCCCGTGGCCGCTGTTGGAGCGAATTTCGGAGCCTATGTGCGACTTGGAATAAACGTGGAAAGGGGTGTGGTTGATCTGTGGTGCTCTTCGGGGAAGCTGTGGCCGCGCGGTGCTTTCAGGCGAGGAGTGAGAGAGGAGGACGTCTTGCTGCCGCTTCGCGGCTCGGGGTGCTCGTGTGGTTGACCGGCGCCATTGTTAACGCGTCGACGCTCGGTCCTTTCGCCGACCGACCGGACCCGTTCCAACGACAACCAAGCATCCAAAAGTCCTTGTTGAGGCCGGAGCTGAGTGTCGGCCAACTAAAGAACATTTATTTTTCTTTTATCTTTCCCCTTGACTGTATTTGTGTCAGCATGGAGGGTCTCTCAAGTTAGATTTATAGTTTTACCTCAGCATTCATTTTTATTGTCTTACCTTTATTAGTCCCCTACCGGTGTACACCGGAGGGGACTATAGGTTTGCACGCCGTCCCTCCGTCCATCAGTCTGTCAGTCCGTCACGCAAAGAACAGCTTTCCGGACTTTTCTAAACTCTTAATGCTAATGATTTCAAACGTGGCACATGGTTTCCTCATGATAAGTTACAGATCAAGTTCGAACTTCGGGACGTTTCGATCATTTTTGACAAAGTTATGGCACTTTGAACTTTGGGAATTCTGATGATCCTTAACTCAGTGCCATTTTAAGTTTTAATTTCCTTTAAAAACCAATTTCTCTGCAATAATAGGACCGATTGAGATCAAAAAATTTCACCACAGGAGGGACTTGGTCTGTAGAATATTTTAATGGTAATTATGACGTCACAGGTCACGTGGTTCGGCCGCCATATTGTTTTTCATGAAAACACGAAAACCCCTTTTTCTCTGCAACGGCTGAACAGATCGAGGCCAAACTTTGCAGGTAGAATCGCATACCCATGACGAACAAAAAAGTCAGCGAGCATGACGTCATACATCACATGGTTTCAGAGTTATGACGTTTTTAAGCATGAACCTTTAAAACCGAGCTCCTCCCTCATTGTTGATCCAATCGAGGGGAAACTTCACAGATCTGTTCAGCATGTCAGTCCTACTAAAATATCCTTTTGGAATTTGCGATAGGTCATGTGGTTTGGCAGATATCGCTAATTAAACGAAATTTTTGTTTTTTTTAAAATTAATTAATTTTTTTTTTTTTTTTTTTTTTGTTTGTTTGTTTTGTTTTGTTTTGTATACAAGATCGAGGCTCGTGAGAGAGCGAACATTAATCACACAGAAAGACAAACCGACACATAAAACATATAACATCGGGAGCGGTAGACAAGATGGGGAGAGAGGGGGAAGGACACAAACACAACATTTGAGAGCAGGGACCGAGAGACATGGAGACATCGAGAGATCTGAGAGAGGGCGAGGGCTTTGGGGGGGGGGGGCATGGGAAGGGGGCGGTGGGAGAGGTATAAAACATATGGACACTGCCAGGACTTCCAGGAAAGAAGTTGGAATTTCAAACAAGGTGGATCTGGGGTGAATTAGCGGGGGTAGAAAAGATCAAGGTTTTGGATGGGGGAAGATAAGAGATGGTGGTGAACAGCTGCTTTAAAGACCTGGAGGGAGGAGTGGGATTGAAGGGAGTGAGGGAGTTTGTTCCAGAGGCGGGAGAAAAGAGGAATGAAAGAGTGAAGGTGAGCAGAGAGCCGAGATTTCGGCAGTTTAACCATCAGAGGGTTGCTGGCAGATCTTGTGCGACCTGTAGGAATATTTGGGGGACAGAGCACAGAGAGAGCTGGGGGTGCAAGGCCGGAGAGGAGTCGGTAGAAGACAGAAAGACCACCTACCTGCCTGCGGTGAGTGAGTGAAAGGCCCTCAGAGATAGCTTCATCGCGGGAGATTCCAATAATTCTGAAAGCTTTGGTTTCAACAGCGTGAAGCCGAGCTAGGTGTGAAGCAGGAGCACCGGCCCATAGGGGAGAACAGTATTCCATTGAGCTGCGGATGAAAGCCTTGTATGTGGTGAGGAGCTCAGGTGTGCCGAGGAAGGACTTCGCACGACGGAGGATGCCCAGTCGGCGACTGGCTTTGGAGGCCAGCTTGGAAATGTGGTTTTCCCAAGAAAGATCATGGCAGATAGTGAGACCCAAAATCTTGAGCGACAGAACTTCTTGGAGAGGATTGTTGAGAAAGTAGATGGGAGGGTTGTCC
The DNA here is from genome assembly GCF_964187855.1 of Myxine glutinosa. Lineage (NCBI taxonomy): Eukaryota > Metazoa > Chordata > Myxini > Myxiniformes > Myxinidae > Myxine > Myxine glutinosa. The sequence goes on from NC_136270.1 coordinate 89,282,078, forward strand.
AGTCGATCTTTTCGGAGAGACATAGTAAGAGTGTGAGATTTGTCAGGATTGAAAGACATGTTCCACTTGTTTGACCAGTCTGTGATTTTGTCCAGGTCTTCAGAGAGTGAGGAGGCAGCAGACTGCCGATCTGAGGGAAGAGGAATGGAGCGGCAGAGAGTGGAGTCATCAGCAAAGAGATAGAGAGGATTTTCGAGAGAGTCAGAGAGATCATTGATGAAGACCAGAAAAAGCACGGGGCCCAGAACACTGCCTTGGGGAACTCCAGCCTGAACAGGAATCTCTTGAATCGCTAGTACCTCAGACCTTGAGTTGGTAATTATATAATTCACACAGTGCAATACGTGTAGGCTGCTCCACGGAGCGACCTTGCGGGCTTATCAACGAGGCAAGGCGTGACACACATGTGTCTCAGCATACCTCAGATCAAGTTTGAAAACCAGCATCAACCGTGCATAAATTTGCATATTCGATCATTTTTGACAAAGTTATGGCACTTTGAACTTTGGTAGGGGACATGTATTGCAGCGCAATACTCAGAATGCTTGTTTCATTAAATTTCTTATTATGGTATTTTTCATTGTCGTATTGTTGATTTTCCTTGGCTCGTTTCTGTGTTGGTGGGTTCAAGGAATAAACCCAGTGGCTTTCGTCCGTGCAGATAAGCACTTTGGTTCTTTCCTGCACGTGCCAAAAAGTACCGCCAATATTTGGGCCATTTGCCTCGGCAATTAAGGACTGTTCGGCTATCCAAACAAGGCTGGTGGTCATTGGCCACGGACTTGACAATGGTCATAGTGCATGAAGAAAGGAAAAAGGGACAAAGTGGGGAAAAACTCCGTTAAAGCTTCAAAAAACCCACCTAAGACCACAGAGGACAAATACAGGAGACCATACAAACCCTCTACCGGCTACCATAGCAGAAGCACTCCAATGGCTGTGGGAAAGCAACCAGAGTTAGATGCATGGGGCACCATCCATGCATGTCCAGGGCAGTACACCTACCTACCCTGGCATTTAACACCTGCTGATAGATCAGCCTCTTAGTGCATTACTACTGATTTTTGGGATCCTGCACTATCGGTTGGCCATGACCTTCAACATGTTTTTGGCCTGTATCCTTTGGAGTGGTAGGTCACTGGATGTCGATCTGCGTCAGTAGATTGGGTGGGGGAAGCAGCGATGGGGAAGAGCAGAAACCAAGGCCCCAAAACACGGAGCAACCAACACTTTGCTCTGAATCAAAACATGAGAATCGAGTTTCTTCACAATGCAAGTGGAACAGTAAGGAGTAAACTCGGCCATGTCGAGGTAACAGGAGGTGCCTCTACCCCTATTGGACTGCCGACCAAGACTAGAGACCTACACACCCAGGTTTGAAATCAGAGTTGTCCTTCTCTTCGGACTAACAAGGTCCACTTACCCGGAGCAAGCCTAGTTTTAACGCGCCAGACCACCCGCCTTTCACACCTGCATTTGGTTATAAACAGGGATCGGCACGAGAAAACATGCAGTACGAGTTTGATTAGGAGAGGCTACCTGAGACGCAGACCATATGGGATATTTTGTGGATGAGTTGCTCAGTTGTCCTCCCCTTTGTCCTTCAAAACAATGCATGCATTATTCCAGTAACCCTACCCTGGTTAAACTTACAAAATCCAGGCTGACTGCACACCTAAACTCTTTTATTCCTCACTTCTAGCAATGAAACAACCTTCCAGAGGCTGTTCTTCTGTCTCACTCTTCCCTCTAGGCCATCTTTCCTAAAGTAACAAACTAGGACTTAGGTAACATCCTCCTCCGTGAGGACTCCATTAGCTAGAACCAAGCTCAGCATCTTGCACTTGTTCTTCAATAAGTCTCTCTTGCATGAGACCAGACTGTTCTAATGCCTTCCCAGACTTTTCTGATTGGCTACCAGATCTGTCTTCTGGTCCAATAATACGACTATCACTAGTTTCACCAGTATCAGTCATCACTGGCATGGCCCATAATAGCACCCTAGAAATCTAAAGTGTACATGGGTTCTGAGCACAAATCTTGTTTCACTCTATTCTCTTCACAGCGCTTCTTAGATTTGGAGCGAGTCACTGCACATGACTATTACGAGTCTTAGCTCAAGTATAAAAAAGAAGAAGAAAAGAAGAAGAAAAAAAGCTTACAATACCAGGTTCTGACACCAACTCGGACTTTAGGTTGACCACCTGAAAAGGTGCATTAACAAAGCCACCAACACCTTGTAACTGTACACTGGCACCAGTCATCATCTTCTCCGATAGTGGCAAGATGCCCTCCAACATCAAATACTGAAATGCCCCCATGTCCTTCAATATTTTACGAGCTTGCTGATTGGCAGCAGAACCCTGAAAATTCGCCCCCAGTGGCAAGAAAAACTAATGTGTGGAATGCGCTGTGTTTCATTTGAATATCTTTGCCTGTTTTGGAGAAAACAAATAGGAGGCATTGCCTTTGAAGGTCTTCGTTCGTATGCAACGCAAAGCTGTGGGGTAGCATCACTGGCTGAGGGTGCAGCTGCGTTGCTGATGCAATGCTGGTTATGGCAGGAATTTGTTCATGGTGCTGGCAGCTCCCTACTCTTCACCAAGGACACTGGGATCTTTAAGGTCCACCAACAGATTCCAGAACTCCCGTTTAACGCCCATCCGAGGATCAGTGCCCACATTGCTGAATCGCCCTGCCTGTGAAACGCTGGGATGACAGTTTATAGCTGGGTCTGGATTCAAACCCAGGTTAAACAACTTAGAAGCAAGTGGGCATACCTCTAAGGCCATCTTGTCAGCCTTACTTAATTAAACACCCTCATATGTTTATTTGAGGCATAATTTAAATGGTAAATGAATATTCAGGAAAACCTTTAAAAAAAATAAAAACTCAGACTGTTTGATTGACAACTAGCTGAAAGCACCCGGCGTTGCCCGGGTTCTTTTTGAATGAATTTACTACTATAATTCAGCTTTTACTCGCTGCCGTAGAAGATTGACTACCATAATTCAGCTCAGCTTTTAATTGTGAAATGGGCCCAGCCCGGCCGAAGCAGCCTCGACCGGCCTCGCCACCTAGCCTATAACCTTCCCGGGGCCCACCCCAACATTTTTTGTATTGGAGGTTTCCTCCTATCTTTCACCGTTCAGGAAATTAGCTTGCGCAGACAAACAAACAAAAACTTTCTTTTATAATATAGAGAGAAGAGAAGAGATAGAAGAACCACCTTTAGAGGCCATTTTTCCCCGCAGAGCAGGAGTTGGCCTTTTTCGGGCACCATGGTCCCCTTTTTGAAGCAATGTTTTACGGCCGGATGCCCTTCCTGCCGCCAACCCTGTTAGTCGCCTCTTGCGACACACAGGGAATTACCAGTGAACTGGTACTCAATTTGCCGACCTCAGAAGGATGACAGGCTGAGTCAACCCCCCTGGCGTTAATTCAGCGATTGACCGGGATTTGAACCCAGGATCCTGGGATCCTAAGCCAGCACCCTAACCGCTAAGCCAACACCAGGCTAGAGAAGAGAAGAGATAAACCAAAGATATTTACTCAGCCAGGAATAAATCGTTTATTTTTCGAGACAAGGTGCAGAACATAGTCCTTGGTCAATAGTCTGTTGAAATGGCAATCAAACAAGGAAAGATCTTTCAATGATGCGTCATCTCAACTATTTACACATAAAGCTACCATAGCCGTGAATGTACAAAGATACTTCTGACCAAAAAAGTTTGCTTTGTACATTTTCAGGAATGTCAAATAAAACAGCAAACTGGAAGTAATGCAACTTTCAGACAGCAACACTTGGCTGCAAGGACGCTCTATTGTACAATGCACCTCATCCCAGTGAACAACAGATCATGAACCCGTGGCAGTCATGGCAGAAATGAGGAAAGGTAAATGAGATTGGATCAAGTGTATAATTCACAGTATCAATAAAAGGAAAGAGGTAAATGGCTTCACAATTAAAAACTAGAAAGCATCCCAAAATGCAAAGCCTGTCTGCATCACTTTGTGCAAACTTGTACTTGAACCAAACTTGACTAAAACAGATAAAGAAACCTTTTGTCATGGAAACTGTAGAAATGGCAAAATCGATTGTTCTGATTTTTGGTTAACCACTCCAACAATGCAATATGCAAATTTTGTTCAAATTTCAAGTATATCGGATGAAAGTTGACGAGTTAATGCAATCTTGGCCTTTGACCTTTTGATCTAAAACAAAACTCGGCTTCTATCTTTTGATTGATGAAACATTTCAGTGACCCAATATGCAAATTCTTAAAATTTCAGATCAATCGTATGAAAAATGATAATTTTATGCAATCTTCACCTTTGACCTAAGAAAACAATAGGTAGGTTCACTATGTTTTTTCGTTCAAAATCATGGTCGATTAGCAAACCTATACATTTTTGGAAACGTTATTACATGGAAAATCTGAAAATCAATGTTTACATTTGCCAATTCCGACCAATTCGATTCGACCAATCGACCAATTCCATTCGACCAATTCAACCATTCGACCAATCGCTTCGATCGACCATTCGACCATTCGACCAATTCGATCGATTCGATTCGATTCATCGAATTCGATTCGATCGACCATTCGACCAATTCGATTTGCCAATCAATTTGACCGACCTTTGCTTGTGTGGAACGGACTGTGAAAACGATGCGGACTATATTGTCGGATACGACACACAGGACAGTGATGACGAACTCTAAATGGCATATTCTGTAATCGTGTATGTTTGATGCCATTGACTGCCTGTGTATATTTTGTCATTGACTGCCTGTGTAGATGTGAAGTTATACCGACTGCATGTGTATATATGATTTTGCTGACTGCCTGTGTATGTTTGGTGATATGAATTATTGTGACACATTTTGATGTTATTAACTGCCTGTACAAAATGATAACATGTATTTGATTATGCAACTTATCGCAAATATAAAGACAGTATTTTGCAATTCAAAACCTTTGATTCGTGTCTTACCATTCCCCATAGCACTAATTTGATACTTTCATTGGATTCCTTGTCCCTGAAAATATAGGTTTAGTATATTTTTTAAAGTTTTTAGGGTAATTAGAGGCAGAAATAGAACAAAATATGTATTTTACAGTGGCCATTTTGAAAATCCAAAATGGCCGTCATACAGGTATCTCTCCAAATGTAAACATTGATTTTTAGTTTCCTTATGCTATAACCTTTCCAAAAATGTATAGGTTTGCTAATCTACCATGATTTTGAACGAAATATAATTTATTGACATAGTGAACCTGACTACAATCAGCTTCTAGCTTTTGATTGGTGAACCAATTCAGTAACCCAATTTGCAAATTTTAAAAATTTGAGGCAATTGGATGAAAATTGACGATTTTGGACGATGACCTTTTTGGCCAAATTGTTAATTTGTCTTCTCCATATTCTCATAACAAAGCTTTGTTGAAAAGTTTATGACAAAAGCTCAAATGGTAGAAAACTGACGAGACAGACACACACAGGTGATTGCAAAACCCAGTATCCCGCTGTGCGAGGTAAGGGCTAGTAATTCCAATTAACAAATGGTCCCTGGAAGGAATGCATATTTCAACCTGATAGGATAGATATCAATTTAAAAAGTACATCATAATCTGACAATTCCAAAACATTTTTAAATAAAACAAAAAGTAGAATGATTTCAGCAGAGGATGAGGTTTTCCTGCATGCAAGAAAAAAAAACCCACTTCCAAGAAAAGCTGCTCTGACATAAGCTGTCTGTGCAGTCATGCCCCATATAGTTCATGTGTACGCTTTGCCACAACCCATTAGCAACTCCCATCCCCCTCTCCCCCCACCAAATCCCTCTCTCTAACTTCACATTAAAAACACGTTCTAGGATCTAGACAATCAACTTTGAATCTCTGGCAGTAACTACCTGAGAATGGTCAATAGATGCACAAACTGATACAAATTACCCTCAATGGAGTCGATGAACTCTCCTTTACTCTCAGGGAAAGGTAAAACATCTACAGTCAATTAACATTATAAAATGTTCACACCATTTGAAACTGTCCAGCAAACTGTTTTTTTACAAACCAATGAAATTGGCCAATCATTTACACCGACTCAGCCATTTGTAACCCCTTGACAAATTGGATAACCATCAATCTTTATACAGTACTTGAATCAACATTGGCCTTGGAGTTGACTGGCAAGACTATATGGACATCATAAGTATCATGGCTGTTACCTTCATTCTGCTCTGTGTTCGATGGCCTGCCTGAATGTGCAATGCCACTTTCTCTCTCCAGCAACTCTAGCTCATCATTACATTCTACTGCAGAGGTAGGCCACTCCGATAGGAAAAGTTTGGGGGAGGACAGTTTATCATCTAACTCTGATGTTATATCTACCAGCAAAGGAGTGCTAGCATTGGCAGGCAGGCTCGACTCCGCTGAAGACAACAGAGGTTCTGTTTCCCCATCCTGAGCCACCTGGGAGTGTGCAGACTCAAAAACTAAGCGAGGAGCTGAGGAGTTGCTGCTTTTATTCGTTCCATTCCGGCTGGCTGAGGGAAAACTTCGCTGGGCAAAATCACGCTGAATGGAGAAGTTGTTTTTGCTCGCCGGCATGGAGCGGCTTGTGCTGGAAGCGCCAGAGGAGAAACCCTCATCGGGCTCAAAAACACGCAAATCTTCTTCACCGCCTTTATCTTCAATCCCTGCACAACGTGTGAGGATGTTTTAGAAAAAATAGAAACTTCACACCAACCTCACACAATGGGATACATGGTAATGAGAGAGCATTCCTTGCACCCAATACAGCAGATGTATTATCCCCACTGTTCAAAATAGTTACTCTTGCAGTAACTTACAGTGACTAATTGAAGACCCGAGTGGAAGAAGTGTGCTAGTCACAAAATAACCCGATGCAAAATTACAAACATGGATTGTTACCATACTGTAGATGGAGTTCCTGGTTCTAACTCACTTTCCTCAATAATGTGACTGAAGTACGACTTCCACTCAGGTCTTCAATTCGGATTTTGGGCGAATGAAAAACGAGAATTGGTTAACTGATTCAATGGATTGATAATCTGGATAATTCGATCAGTTTCATTCATCCTTATAGAAAATATGAGGTATGACAATAAAGTACCAGGACTGATGTTTTTTTCTTGCCAGGTGGCAGAACTGGCTTGGGATTTGTAATTGGATGCGCATCATGATTTTCCTGTCAGTACTGTGTTAGCAGTTGTATCGATTGGTTGTGTTTTGTAGCTGTACTGGAGTTTTGTTAAATTTATAAGTGTTGCAATCATGTTCTGAAGATGAACAGCAAATTTATGGAACAGATATTCATAATCAAACTTTTGGTGAAATTAAACGAAAGTGGCACAGACAGTTTCAAAACGTTGAAGCTGGTGTACGGGGAAGTCGCAATGACAAGAATGTGTTTGAGTATGCCAAGAGGTTTCCCGAAAGGGGGTATGGACGTGAATAATGACGCACATTCGGGACGGACACCTATCGATTACCAAAACAGAAGAAAATATTGAAAGTGGGAGAATTGTTGGTCTTATCTGACAGACGTCAAACTCCAATGCAAGGAGCCCATTCAGAGACTGTGACCAATGACCTAAATGGCCTTTCAGACAACAATTTACAAGGGTGCTTTGAAGCATGGCAGAAACGTTGGCAAGCATGTGTAGACTCCCAGGGAGATTACATCGAAGGTGACCACTAAACGTAATTGGTATGTTCCCAATAAAATTTTATATTGCTTTAATCCTGGATCTTCATTGTTGGGTTGATTCAGCCTGTCATTCTTCCGAGGTCGGCAAATTGAGTACCAGTTCACTGGTAATTCCCTGTGTGTCGCAAGAGGCGACTAACAGGGTTGGCGACAGGAAGGGCATCCGGCCATAAAACATTGCTTCAAAAAGGGGACCATGGTGCCCAAAAAAAAGCCAACCCCCGCTTTGCAGGGAAAAATGGCTTCTAAAGGTCGTTCTGAATCTCCATTGTTCAACTCATATGGTGTGACAAAAAGTAATTCCAGTGATAGTCACATTGAACCTTTTTTTAATGCAAAGTCGAGACAGATCAAGAATGAGAAAAGATAGGGGATTTCGACCTATATAGGTAGAAAGGAACAAGTGAACATAAATAAAAGTGACATGAAAAAAACAAAAACGTGGATATGGATAGTAGTAGATGGTAGGATGGTAGTGGGATTAAAAAGATCAATGGAAATGGGAGAAGATATGAGATGGTAAGTTGCAACCTTGACGCAGTGGAGGAAGACATGATTCAACAATAATTGAGGGAGGTGATACCAGAGGTTTAAAAAAAAGAAAAAAAGATGAGCAACAGAAATGCATATGATAAATATGCCTGGACACAGGTTGACCAATAATGGATTGCCGGATGGACACATTTGCTCTGATAGAGCTGGAAAGGAGCGAAGGGGTGAAAGGACTTGGGGCAGACCGGGCCAGTAGAGCAAGACAAATGCACAAAGGTGATGCAGCAAGACTGACCCTTTTTGAACCCCCTTTGGATAGCTCACCTTCCTTCCGCCAGCGATGGCGTCGGATGGACGCACTCGTCACCACCCCACGGGAAACCCGTCCATACGTTGGAGTCACGTCAACAGGAATCAGTGTTTGCTCCTTATCTTCATCCTTGTTTCTTGTGACCAAATTCTGCATTGCTCTGCCAACCTTCAGAATATTAGCATGGGACAATTTACCACGAGGTACCGGTAAATATTAAACATAATTATTGAATTGTATACAAACAGAAAATAAATCTAATCACAAATTCCACATTTCTGAGGCAATACACGTCATTAGCTCTTCCCTCCAGGGCTTCAAAGTGACAATGCACAATCTCCAGTCATCCTCCATCTGTAGCTCCATTAACCCTCCTCTGTTCAACATCTCCCACTCACTGGTTACCATGTCCCTGCTCTCTCCAACTTTATTTCATCATTCATTCCCTTGCTTATCATGTCCACCTGTGTCCCAAGGCATTGTTCTAGGCCCAGTCCTATTCTTGATTTCCAACGATCTCTCTGATTCTCTGGAAAATCCCCTTTATCTGTATTTGTTGTCCCAATATCTATATTCTATACGTTCCCTTTCCTCGCACAGACACGCCACCTCCCTGCTCTTCCATTAGCCTAGACTTTGTATTGAAATTGTACACATCATAGCTCTTAAACCTTTTTAATTATGTTGCACAATATTTCAATAATCTGCAGGAAAAGGTGCACCTCCAATTGACTTCAGGTGTAATGAACTGAAGGGTGCTAAACGGTTAAATTTGGCTCCCAGAAAGTGTTTAAGTGCTTGAGTATATCACAGATGTTAGACCTACATTAGCATTGTAGGTCTAACATCTGTAATTTTCTCAAGCTCTGTCCGAATTAAACACCATTCCTCTTCAAAGGGAAATATTACAGACAGCCTTTTGATACAGCAATAGTGTCCCAGTGTCACCCGTGGTGGCCAACATGGTAAATGAGGAATAGGACACACAATCTCTTCCCCATATTCTTGTGCCACCAGTGTTGGTTTTGAGATGCAGATGACATTTGTCATTTGTCGTCACAGTGATTCCATTGCCACACGACACAACTCTTAACGATTCCTTGCTTCCCCTCAGTCTGCATCAGTTCTATCTTCTAAGCTGTCCACTTCCATCAGTCTCAACTTCTGTCTACATAAAACAAAGCTCATTTGTGCATTTTAATCCTTCCTTTTCTCCAATGGCCCTATCTCAGATTATCAATTTGGATCCAGTCAAGATCACTCTTGGACATGCTGTTCCTAATCTCCCAACAATGGATGGAAACCTTCAATGGAAGATATGAGATCAGAGCCATCTCTCTGGACATATACGTCTGGATCAACGTGTGGCTCTCAACGGAATAGTTTCATCTCCTCTCCCTGTCAAGGCTTGAGTGTCCCAAGGCAGTGGTCTGGGCCCTGCCATATTCCTGATCTTCAATGATCTCTCTGACTCGCTGGAAAATCCCCTTTATCTATTTTCTGACAACTCCATCTTCTGCTGTGACATACCTCATCCTTCAAACAGGTAGACTGCAGCCTCTTCCCTCTCTTCAGATCTTGGAAAAAAAAAAACACAAGATGGTCAAACACTTGGATTATATCTTTCAATTCTGAGAAATCTCACACTCACACTATCTCTCACTTTCTCTCTCCGAAAGGACCATCCGGCAAAATCCTCACATCTACTTTCTTAACAATCCTCTTGAGGAAGTTCAGTCATTCAAGCTCCTGAGTCTCCCTATCAGCCATGATCTTTCTTGGGCAAACCACATTTCAAAGTTGGCCTCCAAAGCCAGCCGTTAACTAGGTATCCTCCATCATGCAAAGTCCTTCCTTGGTACACCTGAACTCCTGTCCACCAACAAGGACTATATCTGTAGTTTCATCGAGTACTGCTCTCCCTTCTGGACTGACTCCCCTGCCTCACACCCTGCTCAGCTTGACGCCGTGAAAACCAAGGAATTTAAGATTATTGAAATGTCCATGATATATCTGAATCCATGGGCCTATCACTTTCCCATCATAGACAAGTCGGTGGTCTCTGTCTTCTTCCACCTCCTTTCTGGTCTTGCACCCTCTGTTATTTGTCCCCCCCCCCCCCCCCCCATGATTTTGCAGGGCACATACAATCAATCATCAACCCCTCTGGTGAAACTCCCAAAATCCAGATTACTGCTCACCTCCACTCATTTGTTTCTCGTTTTTTCCCACCTGTGAAACCAACTTAAACATTCTCTTCAATCTCATCCTTCTCTCCAGGTCTTCAAGACAGCTGTTCACCAACATCTCAGATTGTTCGCAATCCAAAACAATGATCTTTTCTACCGCCGTTAATCCCTCCCTTAAAAAGGGGGGAGCCATTACACCTGAGACAGGCCTTGAAGGTCAATGGATACCCCGTGACCCTTATTCCCAGCACAACAACGTACACCATGGCATCTGATCCTCAGCGGCACACGAGTGACCCCGATAGTGAGTGGTTTTGTTTTTGCCTTCTTTAAATTTTCTAGGTCACTCTTTCTCGTCCCCTGTAAACTGAAATCGACACGTTTTCTTGGAGCCATAATGTTCAAGAGGCTGGGGTGTCCCTCATAGAAGAAACAATTGAGATCCCAGGGGAATTATGAGCCTTGGATTAATAGTTCCACCAGTTGCTTACATTGCTCCACCAAATGGAGGCACACTCATGGTACTCTATTTTGTCAATGTTTAATATCACCATTTTCTCATGGCATTACTCACTCCCACGTATCCATTGGCCTCTCCTCCTCATCTTAACCCACCCCCCATTTCCATTTTTCTACTTAGTTATATGCACACATGAACTTTGATAGAGTAATCACGTTGCTTGTTACTTTTAATACTGTCTATAATGTAGTTTAACCAAACTAATCCACTTTGCTTCAGATTAGTTGAGTTTGCTTAATTTATGCTTTATTCCTATCCCAATCATTTGGCTACTTTCTGCTTGCACTGACAAATAGATTCTGGTGTTTATCCAGCGGTCTGTTTCATTTTTAAATGCAATTGTTGATTATTCAAAGTGGGCTGGCAGGCTAGACTAGAGCAGCAGTTCCCAAACTTTTTTGTCCAAGATGCTAAAATCTGAAAGCGCATTCGCCTTGCGACCCGAATAGTACCGGTACTTACTTGGGACCGGTACCAACGATAAAAATAGTCGAAGAAAACGCTTTCGACGTGAACCTCACCCCCCACCCCCCCTCAAAAAACAGGATTTTGAGGGGCAGGAATGTGTTTTCATGTTTGAGGCACAAACCTGGGTTTGTAAACCCCTGGCCGAGAGGTACGCACACTCGCCTCTAAGCTGTCTAGCCTGTGTCCAAATCTCTGCCCAGCTATAAACTGTCATCCCGGTGGTTCACAGGCAAGGCGATTCATCAATGTGGGCGCCGTCCCTCGGACGGACTTTAGACGGGTGTCCTGTCTGCCGCCATTAGTCGATGGATGTTAAAGATCCCTCGGCGTCCTTCACAGAGTAGGCGAGCTATCGCCAGCACCATGGCCAGATTACAAATTCCTGCCCTAACTACAAGTTGAATGTCAGGCCGAGTCAACCGGCTCATGAAAGACTTGGGCCAAAAACTTTCCCTCAGCCAAGCCCACAAGAACATGAGAATAATTGATGCCATTAAAGACAGAAGTTCATTATTCAAAGCATCAATACAACTTGTGTTTCAGAAATGGCAAAATGCGACAATGACAATTAAATCCTCGTGTTCCACGGGCCAAAATGTAACTGTTAAAACGCCCTCGAGTTCATTAAACCTGAAGAAGACAATAGGAGGTGCACCTTTTCACACAGGTTGCCAAAACGTTGTGTATGCACATAGAGCAATCAATATGCAGCTTGGAACAGTACAAATTTGTCATGGTGACATTTTGTCAGGGTACGAGTTGCAATGCGAGACTCACCATCACTGGCTCAGGGTAGAGCTCCATTTGTGCACGGTACACCAAATCATTGAGGGCCTCTTGGCCAAAGTCTCTCTCGCCATTGTAACTGTAAGGATTGTAAAAAAGAAAATTTGCTAGCGAGTTACATCAGTTGTGCAAAAGAGACCATTTTGCAAAGACACTCCTTTACAACGAAATTCCAAAATATTACACATGGAATGCAAAACAGAAGAAGTGGAAAAAATAGTACAGGGATGGTGACCAAAAGATCATATTTTCCAAGATGGTGACCAAAATCATCTACCAACTGCCTTCCTTCATCGTGCAAGTTCTTTCCTTGGCTAGTCTGAACTTTTGACAACTTACACGGCCTTCATTCGTAGCTTAATGGAGTACTGCTGTCCTCTTGGGGCTGTCGCCCCTGCCTCACACTTCGCCCTACTTGATGCTGTTGAAAAGCAAGGCCCTCAAAATCATTGGAATCTCCCCTGCCTAAGCCGATTATCTAGACCTGTTACTTTCACATTGCAGGCAGGTTGGTGGTCTCTGTATTTCACCACCTCCTTTTTTGGTCTTGCACTCACTGCCCTCTCTTGGATTCGTCTCTCCCAAGTTTGTGCAGAGTGCACACGTTCTGCCAGTAATCCTCCTCTTGTTAAGCTCCCAGAATTCAGGTTCACATCTCTCCTCCATTAATTTGTTCCTCTTTTTCTCACACCTGTGGAACCCACTTCCCCAGTATGTTATTCCCATAAAGACATCAAGACAGTTGTTCACCACTATGTCAAGTCATCCCCCATCCATACTCGTGATAATTTTCTTGCCCAAACTACCCCAATTCCCCAGCACTCCTTTTTACAGGTTATTGGGATTTTCCCACCTCTCCATCGCGTCTTTTCGTTTGCTCCTTGTTGGTCGGTTTGTTAATTTGCTGTTTCATCCCGGCCTTCCACTTATTACTGCATTTCATTCAGCGTGTTCACCCCCATGCGTCCTTCTACCCCTCCCCTTGATCCCACTCTCACTTCTACTCTGCTGTTGGTGTTTCCCCCTCTCCATTTTGTATTCTGCTCTTGCTCGTCCACAAGCCTCAATGATGTGTACAAATAAATGTTATTTTTCAGCCCCGAAAGCAACAACAAAACTCTATTAACAACGGAAAATACACCATCACTGTGGCTGTCATTTTTGAGGAACCACCGGTGGAAAAAGGAGGTGAATTAACAAAATAAATAAACAAACAAATCCTACAATCCTGCAGGCCATTGAAATTATGGTTGGTCGGGTAAATAGAAACAATTGATTTTTTTTGCCTAATGACGTTCAAATGCACTTCACAATTGCATAGGATTGACCAGCAAATGCTGGATCGATTAAACCGATAGACCAGCACACACAACAAAGTTTTTAACTTCAAATACGGCCCTAGCCAAGCAACTCAAGCAAAAAGCAACTATATATGTCAGGTCAGTCTTTTGGGACTGCCATTGGTAACATATAACCCAGTGCTACCTGCCACATGGTCGACTTGTTGGCGAGTAAACCGACACTTGTTGGCGACACTGGCTTCGCTAGTGGGGAGGGTGACTGACACCCTGCCAGGACCAAAAAACACCTGACAAAGGGTGGATGAGCTCCTGTAGAGAGCCAACAGCCATCCAGTAATGAGATGGTGTCTCCTAACAAACATGCATCCGGTTTGGACCGGTTCAAGTCACAACAAATACTTTAAAAATGATACATGCTGCTTCCATGAGCATGGACAATCCCCTTTGGTTGGCATCCATTGGGAGGAGGAAATTCCTCTTCGGAAATGCTCCGCTGAGTATGGTGAGAAAAGCGGCGCCATTGTTATGATGTCGCTGGTACCCAGAGTACCCCGGGATGTGACGTCGGTGATGGCACGTCCTCAAAGCTCAGTGGCTGTGTTAAGTGTTTGTCTCATCAGTATGTGTGTGTGTGTGTGTGTGTGTGTGTGTGTGTGTGTGTGTGTGTGTGTGTGTGTGTGTGTGTGTGTGTGTGTGTACGTACGTACGTCAGCTCTATTACGAGCCTCATCCCATGTATTAAAAAAAAACTCGACCAAAACAGTCTGCAATCTCACGTACATTATGTAGATTAGCCCTGTTAGGATCTGAACCAAAAAGTCTGAAGACAGTGAGATGCGTGAATGAGGAGTCCGCCAGCGTCGACCCTGCTTTGCAAAGCCACTCACGCACAACCTGCACACCAAGAGGGTAGAATCACACAATGATGTGCCAACCATAAAAAAAGATGATTGTGCCATCAGTTGAACATTATTCAATAACAATTTCATGGGCATGCATTGGTGCAATTTTTTTTTTCCCTTACCTAGAACAAGCAATGTAAAATCAATTCAGAGCAAAAAAAAAAGTTTTCACTCGAACCAAAACAATGATTTAATGAATTGTATCCAATTCGCCAATATTCTTACAAATGGAAAAAGAACTATGTACCGCAATGACATGAAGCATGCTGCAAACTAATGTGCAAATATTTTACAATCTACTAATATTGATAACGAAGGCCATGCAAAGCAATCAATCAAAATTGTGGAGGGGTCGGAGGTGGGGGTAGGAGGTTCAATGACAAGCTCACCGAGAACACATATGGCAGAAGGCCCGATAAGAGGATCTGGGCATGTATGCAATTGCGCTGTTGTAGCACAGCAGGAGGAAACCAAGAACCTCAAACCTGAACACAATAGCAAGTCTCATGTTGTGGGGCAAAAACGACTTCAGCCAATCATGTAGTACAACTCTTCCATAAATGATTTACACGACTCAAGAGAGTCCCCATCAAAGCATTAGTGGCATGTCAAAAACATGATGGTCATCCACGCTTGAAATCAAACAAATACAGTGTGCCAAAAGTATAAATTATCTTCCAATTCATATGACGAAGTGATCCTCTGGAATAAACTAAACATGTAGGGGCCTCATTTTGGTTTGAGACTATGAATAGTATTGCTCCAATGGGAAAGTGACACACTCATGACAAGGACATTACATATAGGACAATAAGACACCAAAAAAAACTGTACAATTGTCACAGGTGTCAACACATGGCAAAGCACCCAGTATAACCCTTGCTAAGTGCCTCTGGGAGTACTGAACCTGCCTTTCGGTAGAACACTAGAATAGAATACTGTAGAACAGAATGTAGCTTGTGGAATGGTAAAAGGAACATATAAAAACAAGCATTTTGAGTATTGCGCTGCAATACATGTCCCCTACCAAAGTTCAAAGTGCCATAACTTTGTCAAAAATGATCGAATATGCAAATTTATGCACGGTTGATGCTGGTTTTCAAACTTGATCTGAGGTATGCTGAGACACATGTGTGTCACGCCTCCCCTCGTTGATAAGCCCGCAAGGTCGCTCCGTGGAGTGGCCTGCACGTATTGCACTGTGTGAATTATATAAATTATTACCAACTCACGGTCTGAGGTACGAGCGATTCAAGAGATATCCATTAAAAAAAAAAAAATTCGTTTAATTAACGATATCTGCCAAACCACGTGCCCTATCGCAAATTCCAAAAGGATATTTTAGTAGACTGACATGCTGAACAGATCTGTGACGTTTCCCCTCGAATGGATCAAAAATGAGGGAGGAGCTCGGTTTTAAAGGTTTATGCTTAAAAACGTCATAACTCTGAAACCATGTGACGCATGACGTCATGCTCGCTGACTTTTTTGTTCGTCATGGGTGCCTGATTCATGCTCGCTGAATGCGATTCTGCCTGCAAAGTTTGGCCTCGATCTGTTCAGCCGTTGCAGAGAAAAAGGGGTTTTCGTGTTTTCACGAAAAACAATATGGCGACTGCTTGAATATGGCAATTAGCATTAGCATTAAGCGTTTAGAAAAAAAAAGTCCGGAAAACTGTTCTTTGCGTGACGGACTGACGGACTGACAGACGGAGGGACGGCATGCAAACCTATAATCTCCTCCGGTGTACACCGGTAGGGGACTAATAAATTAAAGGTAGTATCGGCGTAAGTAACTGATGGCAAAGTGTGCATAGAAAATAGATAATTCAAGGTTGTATGTCAGGAATCGGTACCTTGAAGGCAATCTGATTAATGGCAGTATATTTATACCTATAAAGTAATCTGATTGATGGCAGTATCGGAACTAGAAGTACCTAGAAGGTAATCTCATTGATGGCAATACATATAAATGAATGAATAATTCAAAGTTGTGTGTTTGTAGTGGAGATGGTAAAGTATGAATAAACAAGCATTCTGAGTATTGCGCTGCAATACATGTTCCCTACCAGCAGTCTATCGTCCGGAAAACTGTTGGGGAATTATATAATTACCAACTCACGGTCTGAGGTAACTTGGCTAAAAATTATCCGATTTGCACCAAATAAAGTTCATGAATGGTTGCACAGACCCCTACTTCTCACTAAAAGTGGAAACAGAATGTAAATTGGAGTTAAAACAAGGAATATTACCAGCTTTGACTTACCGCACTCCAAATTATAGTCTGGAAAACTGTTGGGGAAATTACCAAAGTTCAATGTGCCATAACTTTGTCAAAAATGATCGAAACGTCGTGAAGTTCGAACTTGATCTGTAACTTATCATGAGGAAACCATGTACCAAGTTTGAAATCATTAGCATTAAGAGTTTAGAAAAAAAGACCGGAAAACTGTTCTTTGCGTGACGGACTGACGGACTGACAGATGGAGGGACGGCGTGCAAACCTATAGTCTCCTCCGGTGTACACCGGTAGGGGACTAATAAATAGTAGTTCTTGAAAGGCTGTACTATTCTCTCCTGGTTTTTTTTTTAAATTACCAAAATTCCAAATTGGTTCCGATTCCAAAATGATTTGTGCCTCATTAACTCAGTCACCAAAGGTGAAGGTTTTCACCCCTGTCTGTTTGTTTGGCTGTTTGTTTGTGAACAGGATATCTCAAATGGATGGATTCGGATGAAATTTGGTGGAGATGCTGGGTATGTGACTAAATGCTGTTATAATTGGAGGTTACATGTCAGAAATACCTGCAAAAAACATGTACTAATCAAAATTCACTGGTTGCAAAAACATTCAGCCCCTTTGGTCAGTCAGTACTTGATGGAAGCACCTTTGACAGAAATGGTTGCTACGAGTCTTTTTGTGCATGTCTGTACCAGCTTTGCACCGTGAGATGGTGAAATCTTTGCCCGTTCTTCACGTGAAAATTGCTCTTGTTCTGTCAAGTCTGATGGGGATCGTCGATAGACTGCCATCTTAGTCTCGCCATAAATGTTCAATTGGGTTCAAGTCAGGACTTCGAATAAGAAGAAAATAAATGTTATTGAGTGGCTCAGGCAGCCTCTCCAATGTGGCTTTAGCATTGTGTTGTTTATTTCCTATTTCCTCTTTGGCATTATCATTGTCTCCTCTTGTCAATCTTTAGCATTCTTCAGATGATTGTCTTGCTGAAAGGTGAATCTCCAACCCAGTTTCAGATTCATGGCTGACTCAAGCAGGTACTCATCTAGGATTCTCCTGTACTTTAGATGGTCCATTGTCCCTTCATCCTGACAAGCTTGCTGGTGCCTGTTGATGAATAAGCAGCCCCATAGCATGATGCTGCCACCACCATGCATGGCAGTAGGGATGGTGTTGACTTGGTGATGTGGTCTTAGGCTTGTACCAGAGTAAACCTCTCCACATGTCCAGTCAACTAAATAAATGAATAAAACTAGATGGTATTCATAGAATACTTACCCTGCGCAGTCAACTTGGTGTGAGCCAACTCTTCTGTTTTTGAAGGTTTTTAAAATTTGATACAATATGGCTGCCAGACAACGTGAGCAATTACATCATAAATTTATATTCTCTAATATAATTGTTGCATAGATCACACTCAATAAATTTCAAACTGATCAGACCAAGCGTTGTCCCTCTCGAATTATGACGTCATAATTATTACGGCATCAATGACGTCATCATTAACAACACCTTTTTCCCATGCGGAGTTCTTTACAATGAGCCATATTTTAAAAAAAATCATGGAGCGGTTTTAGATATAGAGGTGCAACGTTTTTCCAAAATGGCACCTGTACCACGTGACCTATGATGTCATAATTATCATTTAAATATTCTACAGGAGGAAGTGCTCCGGTGAAAATTTTGTGTCCATCAGTCCAACAGTTGCAGAGAAAAATAATTTATACTGATCGGATCAAGCGTTGTACTTGTTGAATTATGCCGTCATAACGAAGGCACCGATGACATCATCACAAACATATGTTATTCCCCATGGTGGGGAATGGTGGGGAAATTTCCCCATGGTGGGGAAACTCCCCATGGGGAGTACTTGACAATTATTATTATTATTATTTTTGTATACAAGATCGAGGCTCGGGTAAGAGCTAACATTAATCACAAAAAGACAAACTGACACATAAAACATAAGTACAAGAGGAAAGCACACAAGTACAACATTTACATTACATTACATTACATTATTACATTATTTGCGCATTACATGCAACAATGAGCAACAATGAGCCATGTTTCAATTTTTTCCATTGAGTGGTTTCAGAGATATAGAGGTGCAAAGTTTCTCCAAGATGGCGTCTGTACCACGTGACCTATGACGTCATAATTATGAATAAAATAATTCTACAGGCAGAGGTGCTCCTATAGTAAAATTTTGTGTCAATCGGACCAACGGTTGCCAAGAAAATGAATTTAAAAAATGCAGACACGGCACACGTACGCCACACGTACGCACCCGAATGCTTAACCCTGATTTTCGCTTCGCAAACACACGGCAAACACACGGTTTTCACGGTAAAAAGTGATTCGGATTTAACAGTATTTAATAACAGCAACCCCCCCCCCCCCCCCCCCACAACCCCCCATAGGGGCAGATTCTTTTTTAATGCCGTGAACAAACTTTGGTACAGCACGGGTGATGAAGGTTTTGGTGAAGTTTCATCAAAATAGTGTGTGTAGTCTCAGAGGAAAAAACAAATTCCTATTTTGAGGGGTCAAACCTGGACCCACTTTGACCTCCGGTAAACCCCCTTAGACCCCGATTATTTTAATGCCGTGAACAAACTTTAGTCACAACATAACAAATATCATTTGTGCCAAATTAGGTTGAATGAATTCAACAAAATTCAAAAAATTCAATTGAAATGAATTCAAAAATTCAACTCACACCAAGTTGAATGAATTCATTCATTCATTCATATTCCAAATTAGGTTGCAATCCCGTCAGCGGTTTCGGGGAAGAAGTTAAGTGTTTATGGACGGTCGTACGGAGTGACGACGGGTGATGAAGGTTTCGCATAAGACGCACCATCGCATAAGCTCCCCTGAACATCGTTGCAGATGAGCTAAAAAAAACATTTTAGATTAACCATTACTTCCTATGTGTTTGCAATTTTAATACTCCATGGTTATCTTCTGTCCTTTGGGTGATTTTGGTACTCCATTGGCTTACTTGGTAACATGCTCATCATCAAGGGGTTATGTGGGTAATTGGCACCACTTGCAGTAGACAGGAATGCTGTGGTGTGAGCATAGCACAAGTACAAGCTAAATTTATTTTCAACTTCCACCATTTTTACAGTGCAAGAGGCAAGAAAATAAACAAACAGGATCTCTTGTTTTGACAGAAATTAAATGGTATACAGAAAATTGATAAGTATGAGCAAACTTTGGAGTAGAGCCTGCTATAGAAAAAAAAAACAAAAAAAAAAAACATGAGTCAGTGCTGCAAAATGAAAAAAAAGTCACCTGTTCTGAGCAGTGAAAACTTCACGTTGAAAAAGGGGACCAGCATAGGCCACCCGCGCATCATGTCCCGATATAGTGGACTCGACAATAGCCAATGAGCCCATGGTCCCAGGCTGCATGTGATAGAACATGATCTTTACATATCAGATAATTTAAACACTAATGTCTTCCAATGACCTTGTAAGTCATGTAAAAGTTCATTGATGTCTCTTAATGTCTTTGGTTGAACATATGATACATGTAAGAAAAAAATCATCATCTAAAGCCCCTCCATGAGTATTGTAGAAATAGAAAACATTAATATTAATAAATAAACTGAGAATGTAAGAAACATTCTACGTTTTGGGTCTCGTTTCATTATTTTAAAGTACATTATATGCTTCAAAATGTCCCAAAAGTACTTGTATTTTGATTGATTTTGGCCACCATTTTGTATTACAGGAAAACCTTCAACAATCTTATTTTCCCAAACTGCTTAACAGATAAATGCAAAACTTAAAAATTTGTGATCAAGTATGCGAGGTAAATAGTTTGTTAACAATGTCATAAGTCACATGGTATGGCAATCACATTGGATCATAAGTAAACCTTTAAAAACCCTCTTCTCAGAAACAGCTTAACTGACTGATGTGAAACTCTACAAATGGGATCGACTACCTATGGGAATGTTAGATTAAAATAAGCTGTTTTGAAACAATTTGGCCGCCAATGACGACATAAAACAGAAAATGGGCAATATCTCGAAAAATATGAATGATAGACTCGACACTTTGGTGTTGCACCTTATCAAATAGGGCTAACTTTGACATCAGGAAGTGACATAATCATACCGGAAGTGGGCAATATCTTGAGAATTAAGGCTCAAAGACAGCAGGTAGTTGCGCCACTGTGAATATCGTGTTAATACTACCTGACCTGACATGTGTTTTCTAAATTCAGCTCTAATTTTCACCCCGATCCATCCACCACTCGACCTTTTGAATAACCATCGGTTAGTAACTATTGTGTAGGGTTAATGGACCGAATAGCCTCCTCCTTCTTGACGTTCCTTGTAAACAAACTCATTACATGGGAGGGGGGGGGAGTGGGGTGGGGTGGGGTGGGGTGGGGTTATGTTGAGTGGTGAAGGAAAAAGAAAAAAAAGTGGGCCACTGGTAACATGTAACCCAGTGCTACATGCCACATGGTCGGGTTGTCGGCAACTAAACAGGCACCCCTCACTGGCTTTGCTAGTGGGGACGATGACTGTGACATCCTGCCAGGACTAAAAAGAACACCTGCCAAAGGGCAGAGGAGCCCCTGAACAATTGGCCATCTAGCAAGGACATTGTGTCTCCTAAAAAACACCCATCCAGATTGGACCGGTTAGGGTCATACCAAAGGCTTTAAAAATGGTATGTGCTGCTTCCTTGCTTGATGTTCAGCAATTAAAGGAAAAGAGCATGAACAATCCCCATCAGTTGGCATCCATGGGGAGGAGGAAATTCCCCGCTGAGTGAGGTGAGTAAAGTGGCGCCATTGTTATGATGTCGCTCGTACCAAAAATATCCTGGGAAGTGACGTTAGTGACGGCACTTCCACCAAGCTCAGTGGCTGTGTTAAGTCTTTGTCTCATCAGTATGTATATACATATATATATATATATATATATATATATATATATATATATATATATATATATATATATAATATATATATTGTGTTATGAATTTGGTAATGCAACATCTAGAGCTAGGTAGATCTGAATAGGTAGGTATTCGGCTGTCGTGACAGGGACTCTACATGTAATAAGTTATTGATGTCTAGGCGTTTGTCGGGGTAAGATGTATGGTTGTGGACCTACCTGGAGGTTCGAGTGTTAAATAGTGAGGGATTAAAGGTAACGCCCCTGTGAGTATCACCTAGTAATCAAACCTTTGTCCTTTATGGCACTGCAAACCACATAAACATTAGTTAGGTCCTTAGTGCAACATTAAATAATCCCCTTTCCCTGACAAGGACTTCGTATTAAATTGGCAGGAAACCAGGTCAAAAACACCGCCATAATTGGCCGCCACCGTGTACACCTCAAAAGGCCTACAAACCTGGCCGGCACGTGTTATGCCAGGACCGCGGGGTCACGGACGGGAGATGTCAGGAGTCGCATGCCGCAGAGGGCGTGACCTGGGCGAGTTGGGAGGCTTTGATTGGCTGAGGAGTGCGCCAATGTGACGTCATCGGCCACCAATATAGGTGACGGTCGGACGCCATTTTCAACACACACGGACACACACGTCGATGAGCGATCAAGTCGGAAGTTCGAGTGGAGTCCAGAGTTGAGAGAGTTGAGTCGCAGAGTTCGTTGTTACAGTTCCGTACCAGAGTTCGTGGCAGTTGGCACAGGACACGGTTCGTTGCACAGTTCGTCGGAGTTGGCACAGGACACGGTTCGTTGAACATTCGTGACCACAGCTCGTTGCAGTTGGCAGTTGGCACTTGGTTTTGGTTGCTTCGTGCAGCCCTGCGGTGGACCGTTGGAGCAAAGGAGCTCGTGGTGTGTGTGGGCCGTTGGACCGACGAGGCCTGGTGGCGCTTGGAGGCGGACGCAGAGGGCCGTGGAACTTGGAGCGAGGTGTGCGATCGGGCCGAAAGGAGCGGTGTTGGACGGCAGCCACAAAGACGACGAAAGACCAGATAAGCCCGAATCCGCGTACATTTTGAACGACGTGACGTGTTCTTTTCGTAATTAATCTCCCTCGTTTTGTGTTTGATATCAGTCGTGTGGGGACGTCCCGATTTAGTTATTAGTATTACCGGCGCGTGTTTTTTTCACTGTTATTACTTTTAAATAATAAATCCTTATATTATTTTCTGTACATATTTGAACGCAGTTTCCTGGGTGTTTCATTTTAATAGATAAGGCTGTGGAGCTCGTTGCGTCTGGCCTCCCGCGCGTTTAACTTTGTGTTGAGCTTGAATCCGCCATTGAGTTTTCGCCTCGGGAGTGTAAAGTCTCGCAATCGGTCATCCGTGTTACCCTACGGTGTTCACCAAGGGTAGTCACGCGACAAGTGGTGTCAGGAGTGGGATTTGAACCCGTCGGACAAATTTTTTTGTCCGCGGCGAGACATCGACACGGTCGGGCGTACATTGCGTCCGACGTTCGAACGCAAAATTTGTATAGGCGAGGCGGAGAAATTAATAATCAATTGGGCATACGGAGCGCGATATCGCGTCTTCGTCAAATTTAAATTGTGTTTTTGGTATTAAAATAAATACGCGCGCGGGAAACAACCTTCCGAAAGGCGGATGTCGGAGGTCGACGAAATGGAGGTGCGCAGCGAGGCCTCCGTCAGCGTCGGGAGTGAGCCGGAAATGGGGGATAAGGAGGATAGCGTTGGAACTTTCCCCGCCGCTGGGACGGCCCCGATAGATCTCCAGACCATAGTAAATTTACTAAAAGACATGAGGGCTCAGAGGGAGCGATTGGAGAACCAAATGGAGGTAATGAGGGACGAAGCGAGGGCTCGGAGTGAAAAATTGGGGGCAAGGAGGGACGAAGCGAGGGCTCGGAGTGAAAAAATGGGGGCACAGGAGAAGCCAAAGGTGGCAAAAATTGAATCGGAACGGGGGGAAGCTAGATTGGGAACAGGAGAGAGTACGGCCCATGCAGATGTGCACGGGGCTCAGGAGCCGGGAATGGCAAAATTGGGAATTGCACAGGGAATGGCAATTGAAGTAAATGGGGAGACCGCAGGTCCACAGGTGGATGGGGAATGTCCACAGGTGGATGGGGAATGTCCACAGGTGGATGGGGAATGTGTACAGGTAGAGGGGGAATGCCTGCAGGTAAACGTGGAGAGTCCACAGGTGAGCGGGGAAGGAAATTTGGAATGTGAGAGTTGTAATGGGGAATGTTTCCCACATTCTGGCCTGGTTGTTTATCGGGACCGTGTGGATGTCACAACACCCCAACCGGGGGATGAATTTGGAATTGTGCAGCACCAGGGCGGTGGTGCGGAGCAAGAGGGGGTAGAGTTTTTGGGGGTCCATGCGATAGAGCCGGACCGGGTATTTATTGGGGATATTGATCAAAGCCTGGCGGGGCCAGGAATGATTTGTAATGATGAGGATGATTTGATCCAGCGGCTGGAGACCTGTGACAGTCCCATGGAGGTAGAGCTTAGCTTGTTCAGGCCCAAAGGAGTCTGGGGGAAGAGGTGAGTTGGTCCAAGGAGGTGGTTGGAATGACCGAGGGGACGCTCACTGTACACTGCTATTTGGAAACAGAGGCTCCAAAATTGGACAACCAGTTGGGGGAGTGTGTTGGCTCCGGGCTGGATTTGGATCTTGGAGGATCGGGAGATAGAGCTTCTGGAGATTTGGTCCCTGTAGGGAATTTGGATCAACTGCAGGGAGGGGCAGAACAACCGGTGGTAGAGGTTGTTCCCTGCAGCTGCGGAATGGCAGTGGGAATGAAAATTTGTAAAATAAAATTACAATGGGAAATTGATTTGGAGCAGCCATGGTTTGGATTGGTCCCCGGGCTGCGGGATCTGGATATGGAGAGGTCATGGGTGATGGCCTCGGGCAAAAGTTGCCCCTTTCAAAATTTGGGTATGCCAGCCAGCTGGGGGGCTGTGATGGCGAGATTTGGACGTGGGGTCCAGCCTTGGGTGTCGAGGTACGACCTGGGTCCCACGGGGGGTCTGGTGGAGTGTGGCGTCCCTTGTCCGTCGGGGCGCCGTCCGAGCTGGTGGCTGGGGCCGGCAGGGTCACCGGACCCTGGTGGGGGTTAAGACCTCCAGAGGGGTCCGAGGTGGTTTCTCAAGCCTGGGTTGGCATTTATTGAGGACCACTAGGGGGAGGTGTTGTGGGTCGCGCTTTGGTGGTGGCACTGCGGATGGCCAGCTTGGGCCTGATGTAGTGACCACCCGGGCATGCGACCTGACCCCCTCTCCCTGAGACTTTGGGACAACCAGCATGTGGTGACCTGGCATGGTGGTTGGTCAATGGACGCGGGTCAAACCGAATGGACAGGGATGGAGATAGCCTGCCGGACAACCATTGGGGCATCTGTGGAACGTGATGGTGTGAGTGACCTTCCACAGATGCTCCGTTGTGATTTATGGACTCTCGGGTTGGGAAGAGAGCCATGGGGATGTGAATCGGGAGATGTGTAACGAGCCGAGCATATGGGCCATGCTCGGCTGGCATGTGTATGGCAAAGCATCCTTCTTTGGTGAGGTGAGTAAAATGTGACAAATGGTTGGCATGGGTAATCTGTGGGTTAGATGGAAATTTAAGGGTGGATTTTGAAATGTCATGGTGGACACTGTACAGTGACGCCATTATTGATCCAGGTGTGTAGACCAAAGTGTTGGAGGCTGTGATGAAATTAATAGGGTAGCAGGACACAGTTTCAACTGGTTGCGGGGGCAACTGTGCTGATATTTGGGACGCGGGATGATGGGGATGTAGTTGTGTAGCCTGAGGGTCAACGTGGTACTGTGCGTGTCCGAGGTGTGTGGACCATGTCTTCTGGGTGGGTCTCCTGGTGGAGCATGGCTGTTGACTGGACCTTGGTGTGGTCAAGTGTGGGTGAGCACTGGGGGGCTGCAGTTCTGTAGTCGGACTGGGGGATGATGGGGAGGTGCAGGGGACGTGGCTGTAGGGATGCCACGCACTGCGACCGTGCCCCCCAGGGCCGAGGTTGTGTGTGCGGTAGTGTGTGTTTTGGCAGCAAGTGCTCACCACATTGGCCAGCTGGGGCTGCTGCAGCTGTGTTCCTCGCAGGGGGGCCGAAGGATGGATGGTGGGTCGCACCCTTATGGACACTCATGGGCCATGTTGGCGTTTTGACTGCTCACCTTGTCCCGGTGACCCTTGCACGGTAGAGGTGCAGAGCTGTCGTGGCCATAGGTAGTTGTGTAGTGATGATCACCGTTGGATGCGGATCCACATACCTGCCAGTGTAGTGGGGACAAAAGAGAAATTTGGAAGTATTTGGTAGGCCCAATGTGAAATTTTGGGAATTGTATGGGTGGATGACACTCTTGGACCTGACCAACCTGCAACTACCTGCACTTGAGGTGAGTGTTTTGAGGAGTACTGTCCCAGGCTTCAGGATTTGCTTTTGGAAATTGGGGACATGTAAATTGGAGTTGGGAGGCGGGTGTGAGTGATGACATGGCCGGTGAGGGGATGGAATGGGAGCCACAGTGTCTTGTGGGTGGCGTATGTTTTTGTATTGTGGTTAGGTGTTTTGATGTGGTCGTGAGAGTGGAACCTGGAGAGTGAGTGATGATTATTGGAGATAATGAGGGGTGATAATTGTGCTTTTGGAAATGTGCTTTTGGGAAGATGTGATGGTTTAAATGTGAACTGGGGGAATTTCACATGTAGCAGGCCATGGCAAGCCTTGTAACACCTTTTACACCATCTATGGAATTGTACTGAATTGTGCTGAGTTGTGTGGAGAATTGAATGGCAGTGGGGGAGGAAGTGTGTTTTGGGGTCTTGTGGGTGGGGAAGGTGTGTGTGTCCGCAGGTACAGAGCAAGCTCTGAGGAGCGATGCCTGCGGGCCCCCCTCTGCGGCAATTACCCCTGGCAGCCGGTGGTAACTGGAAATTGGAGCTCGTCGGTGGAGGGTCTGGTTGGGCGCCGCGGGGTGAGGAAGTCCCCCGGTGACCCGTGTTGCTGCGCGAAAGCAGGAGGCAAAGGAGCCTGGTGTGTGTGGAGACCCTCACCGGCGAGGTAACGGCGGAAAGGGGCTGTTGGGCTGTCACGGGGCCAAGAGGTAAAGGGGGGGGGGGCAATGAATTTGTAAGTCGGTTGACTTGTTTTTGGGACTGCGGGCACCACAGCCTGATGCGCCCCCACCATCTTTTTGTGCGGTACCTCCCCGCTGCCTAGTTGAGGAATGCACACACACGTGAATGACATCAATGCCATGGTCCTGCAGGGGGTGTATTGGGAATAAGTGCTTTGTTGATTTTTGCAATGCCTTGATGACCTATGGAATGAGAATGAGTGGTTAAGGGGTCTGTGTAGCATGAATGTGGGCGAAATCCACCGAGCCGTGTCACTCACCTGTAACATCTGGACAGGGCCCGAGGAAATTTAGGGGGATGCATTGGGGATGGCCCCGCAGGTAAGGTTGAGTCTTGTGGCATCCACCGGGGGACGCGGTCTGTAGACCGGGGTATGTACAAAGGTTAGAGTTTTGAGTTCGGGAAGATGGTTAAGTTTTGTGGTTAAGTTAGTGTTGTGTGTTGTTGTTTCCTCCCTCCACAGGAACAACGAAGAAGATGTACATACTTGCATGATGGTTAAGGGGTTCAGCATGTTAAGGAAGTGTAGGTAGGTAGTCCGACTCACTTCCCACAGCCCTTCCTGATTTATTTCATAGGTTAATTAAGTGTGTGACAGTAAGTGTTAAGGCTGGAATGGTAGCGCCTGCGGTGAACCTTGCAGGAGCTACGGTTCCAGGGGGGGGGCTGTGTTATGAATTTGGTAATGCAACATCTAGAGCTAGGTAGATCTGAATAGGTAGGTATTCGGCTGTCGTGACAGGGACTCTACATGTAATAAGTTATTGATGTCTAGGCGTTTGTCGGGGTAAGATGTATGGTTGTGGACCTACCTGGAGGTTCGAGTGTTAAATAGTGAGGGATTAAAGGTAACGCCCCTGTGAGTATCACCTAGTAATCAAACCTTTGTCCTTTATGGCACTGCAAACCACATAAACATTAGTTAGGTCCTTAGTGCAACATTAAATAATCCCCTTTCCCTGACAAGGACTTCGTATTAAATTGGCAGGAAACCAGGTCAAAAACACCGCCATAATTGGCCGCCACCGTGTACACCTCAAAAGGCCTACAAACCTGGCCGGCACGTGTTATGCCAGGACCGCGGGGTCACGGACGGGAGATGTCAGGAGTCGCATGCCGCAGAGGGCGTGACCTGGGCGAGTTGGGAGGCTTTGATTGGCTGAGGAGTGCGCCAATGTGACGTCATCGGCCACCAATATAGGCGACGGTCGGACGCCATTTTCAACACACACGGACACACACGTCGATGAGCGATCAAGTCGGAAGTTCGAGTGGAGTCCAGAGTTGAGAGAGTTGAGTCGCAGAGTTCGTTGTTACAGTTCCGTACCAGAGTTCGTGGCAGTTGGCACAGGACACGGTTCGTTGCACAGTTCGTCGGAGTTGGCACAGGACACGGTTCGTTGAACATTCGTGACCACAGCTCGTTGCAGTTGGCAGTTGGCACTTGGTTTTGGTTGCTTCGTGCAGCCCTGCGGTGGACCGTTGGAGCAAAGGAGCTCGTGGTGTGTGTGGGCCGTTGGACCGACGAGGCCTGGTGGCGCTTGGAGGCGGACGCAGAGGGCCGTGGAACTTGGAGCGAGGTGTGCGATCGGGCCGAAAGGAGCGGTGTTGGACGGCAGCCACAAAGACGACGAAAGACCAGATAAGCCCGAATCCGCGTACATTTTGAACGACGTGACGTGTTCTTTTCGTAATTAATCTCCCTCGTTTTGTGTTTGATATCAGTCGTGTGGGGACGTCCCGATTTAGTTATTAGTATTACCGGCGCGTGTTTTTTTCACTGTTATTACTTTTAAATAATAAATCCTTATATTATTTTCTGTACATATTTGAACGCAGTTTCCTGGGTGTTTCATTTTAATAGATAAGGCTGTGGAGCTCGTTGCGTCTGGCCTCCCGCGCGTTTAACTTTGTGTTGAGCTTGAATCCGCCATTGAGTTTTCGCCTCGGGAGTGTAAAGTCTCGCAATCGGTCATCCGTGTTACCCTACGGTGTTCACCAAGGGTAGTCACGCGACAATATATATATATGATCCCATATATATATATATATAATATAATATTATATATATATATATATATATATATATATGTGAGTCTTAGACAATGTATTTAAAAATGCAGAAAAGTATTGGACTGAATTCAATTTGTTATAGATGGTGTCAAAACAGATGATGTGGTTTTACAAGTAATTTGGTAACAAAATCTGGGATTTTTTAATGTAAAATGTATTTTTTATTTTTTATTTTATTTTTTGTACTGTATACCGATTCGAGGCTCCTGAAAGAGCTGACATTTACTTCACAAACAAATCAACCAGACAAACAAAATATATAAAAAGAGGGAGCGGAAGACAAGAGAAGGGGAAGCACACAAACACTTGAGAGCACACAACATTTAAGAGCAGGGAGATGTGTGGGAGGGAGAGGGCTTGGGGGGAGGAGGCGTGGGAAGGGGGCGGGGGTGGGAGAAGTATAAAACACAAGGACACCAAGGACTTCCAGGACAGAAGTTGGTATTTCAAAAAAGTGGAATTGGGGTGAAATTAGTGGGGATAGAAAAGATCAAGGTTTTGGATGGGGGAAGATAAGAGATGGTGGTGAACAGCTGTTTTAAAGACCTGGAGGGTGGAGTGGGATTGAAGAGAGTGAGGGAGTTTGTTCCAGAGGCGGGAGAAAAGAGGAATGAAGGAGTGAAGGTGAGCAGAGATTTTGGCAGTTTAACCATAAGAGGGTTGCAGGCAGATCTTGTGCGACCTGTAGGAATATTTGGGGGACAGAGCCCAGAGAGAGCTGGGGGGGGCAAGGCCAGAGAGGAGTCGGTAGAAGACGGAAAGACCACCAACCTGCCTGTGGTGAGTGAGTGAGAGGCCCTTGGAGTTAGCTTCATCGCAGGAGATTCCAATGATTCTGAATGCTTTGGTTTCAACAGCGTGAAGACGAGCTAGGTGTGAGGCAGGAGCACCAGCCCAGAGGGGAGAGCAGTATTCCATTGAGCTGCGGATGAAAGCCTTGTATGTGGTGAGGAGCTCAGGTGTGCCAAGGAAGGACTTCGCACGACGGAGGATGCCCAGTCGGCGACTGGCTTTGGAGGCCAGATTTGAAATGTGGTTTTCCCAGGAAAGATCATGGCAGATAGTGAGACCCAAAAGCTTGAGTGACAGAACTTCTTGGAGAGGATTATTCAGAAAGTGGATGGGAGGGTTGTCCAGTCGGTCTTTTCGGAGAGACATCGTAAGAGTGTGAGATTTGTCAGGATTGAAAGACATGTTCCACTTGTTTGCCCAGTCTGTGATTTTGTCCAGGTCTGCAGAGAGTGAGGAGGCTGCAGACTGCCGATCTGAGGGATGAAGAATGGAGCGACAGAGAGTAGAGTCATCAGCAAAGAGATAGAGAGGATTTTCAAGAGAGTCAGAGAGATCATTGATGAAGACCAGAAAAAGCACAGGGCCCAGAACACTGCCTTGGGGAACTCCAGCCTGAACAGGAAGAGGAGATGAGAGAAACCCATTCAGGGCCACACGTTGACTACGACTAGAGAGGAAGTCCGCCAGCCATGCGTGGAGATTTCCATGGATACCAAAAGAGGAGAGTTTGGTGAGCAGAGCGGGGTGCCAGACCGTATCGAAGGCACGTGATATGTCAAGGGAGACAGCTCTAATTTCCTAATTTCCATAATTCAAATATATGAGGATAAATCATTTCAAGGAAAGGATAAGAACCAAAAAATGCTCCCAAGCTCAGAATTCAATTTAGAGATGGTCAAAAGTTTCTGTTACCTTGGATACATGATAGAGGGAGGCATCATGAGGAACAGAGATATCCATTAGATCAATAATAAAGTCAGCCTGGAATACGTGGAAACAACTAGCTGGCATCATGAAGCACAGATACATTCCATTATGCGTAAACATAGTGTTTATAATGCCTGATTCAGACCGGTATTGATATACGGAAGAGAAACCTGGGCACCGTGGATAGAAGATATAAAAATAATGGAAAGAACAGAGATGAGAATGATGAGATGGATGAATGGATCGTCTTTGAAAGAAAGAATTCCAAACCTAGAAATGAATGATCGTTTTAAGGCCATTTTAAGGCCAATTCCAAACCTAGAAATAAAGAAGAGATTAAAAATGTATTGGTAAAGAAGAAGTTATTGAGAGAAGAATTGGTTGGTATCGTCGTGTTCAACAAAGGTTAGAAGATGAAGCTGCAAAGAAAGTAATAAAGCTCGAAGTAGAAGGAAGAAACCCCAGAAGATGTCAAAAAAAGACATGGATTTTAAAAGTCAAGAAATATATTGCCTATTAATGGTTGGGTTTGCATGAAACCAACACAATGGATAGATTCGTATGGAGGAATGCCATCAATGACGAAACACCATGAAGAAAGGGGGCAATGGTCATAAAACTATTGTCATCGTTGTCTAAAAGTAAGCAGAAAAGGCGAGGCAACTGATCATTTTAAATTCCACAAGTATGGTTCACACATTTGAGGAGACAATGCCAACCTTACCTCATGGAATATTGAGGGCCTGGAAAGAGAAGGAATGATAAAGGACAGTATCTTGCTGCATCCATCCTTTTCAACGATTTGCTGCAAAAAAGCAAAAGCCAAACCAATCCAAGTCATAAATAAGAGTAATACACGGCAGCGAAAGAAAGTCTGTTCCACAGTTAACACATAGGCAATTTGGGAGTTAAATGACGGTGGTGGCGGTTTGTATGCAACATGTGGCTGCTGGTTGCATCATTTATTTGGTATCATGTGCTATGAACTCTCCAGTTTGTACTCACTTTCATAAACAAACAAAAACAAAAAAAAGTGCAGCCAGTTATTTAACACAATATAATCCGAAGATTCACGCCAGTTAAATGACTTGGTTCTATCTCTCATTCACCATCGAAACTAAAAGCTGAGAAATTGCAATCATACAACAAAATTAAAATGTACAAGATAATTATACATTAATGTCTTGGAGATGTCAAGCATTACCAAGTTGTAGAGGGCCAACAGAAGAGCTTCGAGACAGCCACTACTCTGCAGACGGTGTTCCTGGCACAACCCAATAGTCAGGTAGCGAACAATCAGTGCAGGAAGAAATTGCAGAGTAAATCGACTGAGCAAAACTTCCCCACTTCTTGCAAGCTCGCAAAGCTGGTGGCACACAGGCTCAAGGAGCTGTGACAGAGACAAAGGGCGTATAAATACAGATACAACACTTGACACCAACACAGCATATGTGTAGCGGATTACCAATAAAGCTGTAAAACATATCACAATAAGTTAATGGAACTTCAATATACATACCTTGTTAGAAAGGAGAGAGAGGAAGGGGGGAGTGGTGGAGGAAGAAAAAAGAAGAAGAAAGTACAGTTATGATGGGAGGGAAATAATATAAAAGGAGATCGAGAGAGGAGGAACACTGATTTCTTTGCGTGCAACACATTTATGGGCTTGAATATAGAAGAGGAGATTGTAAATCAATTCAAAATAGAAAAGAGAACATCTAGGAGCCAGTAGTATAGCTGCAAATGGGGGCGCTACCACCCAGGCATTGTATGTGTATAATTGTATATGTATACACTCCAGGGCAAAACAAATGAACCAAGCTGTTTTTTCAAATTTGGAGCCACAGATGCAGTACATATTCCAGTTTAAATGGATTACTCATGTTACAGAAGTTAAAAGCTCTCCGTGCCGTTTCCACCCATTTTATGAAAAAAACCGTGTTTGATGAAATTTTGTTCTAAAAAAAAAACCAACAAAAAAAAAACGAATACAGCAATACCCCGTTTTACGCCATTTCGACCTACGTCAAATCCGACTTTACGCCACTCTTCTAGAGTAAATTTCAGTTCAGCGAACGTCATTATGTACGACTTTACGTCACTCCTACATCAAAATAGGAGGACGTGAAAAAAATTAATTTTTCCTTAAAAATATATTTAAAATAAATGAAATAGTACATAAAAATTAACAATAAAAGAAGCTAAAAAACAATTTAAAATACAATAAAAAGCACATTAAAAATATTTAAAAATTTACGTGCAGTATACGTATGCATAACTGCTGGTTCTCATTCAAAACAAAGGCGACGCCATATGCATTTTGTCCTGTGCTGCGGTCGCGTGCTTGCTTTGCCTTTCGCTGTTATTTTTGTGAATATTCCTTTACTGTGTCTATGTTAGCCATGGGTCCTAAGAAGGATAGTGCTAGTGTTTCCAAGCGTAATGTGGTTACGATGGAAGATAAGTTAAATCTGATTAAAAGGTATGAAAAAGGTGAAAAAGTGTCGGTGATAGCGCATGCCTTAGGGCTGCCACGGTCGACGGTATCGACCATCATTCATGATAGGGAACGTATTCTCGCATACATCACTGAAAAAGCGCCGTCGGCGAAGACTGCCGTCATGAATGTGAAGAGGGGTCAGATATTCGACGAGATGTCAGATCAGATTTTCGATGGTCAGATTTTTCGAAAAAATATGACTAAAATGTGTTTTTAGTGTTCTTTAAGGTTTAGCGATAGTTATATACTTTCGCGAGTTGTTTACTCTAGTTTTACGGTGTTTGTCTTCATTTTAAGGCATTTTTAAGGCATTACGCCAGGTTTACGTCAAAAACCGAGTTACGTCACGGCTTATGGAACCAATTAATGACGTAGGCCGGGGTATTGCTGTATTACGAAATTTCCATATTTTTGTCTTTCATCCTTAAAGGCCAATATCTCAGGTAAAAACACACATAGATCAAATTTTTACACATAAAAAGGGAAGATAACACTGTTTTGAGTTGTTCTGTGTCACAAAAAAATTTCAAAACAATATTTTACTGTTAGAAATATACTTTTAAAGACATGCAATGCATTTTTAGGATGTTGTCATGTTTTTTGACTGTTTAGTGCATGCACAGTGCCTAAATTGCTCTGACTTATCACTTGTACAGTTAGTGTAGGTCATGTTTTTGTGTTTCAATTTAGAAATGCCTCCAAAGAAAGAGAAGTTCCATGCTGATGGGGATATTAAAAATCGAATTGCTCGTCTTCATCAAGCGGGCAAGACATATTCTGAAATCCGCAAGTTCCTGATGAAGAACATCCCTATTTCCCTGCCTCCCATAAAGAGAATAAGCCTTCAGTTCCAGAAAACTGGTTCTTCTACAAGGAAGAAGGGATCTGGCAAGCTTAGAGCCACTATCAGTAAATATGACAGGTGACTAAAATTCTTAGTTCTCCAGTAAAGAAAGAAAAGCCTGCGGAAACTGTCAGAGGAGTTCAAAACTGCTGAAAACAATATCGTTTCCAGAAGGACAATCACAAGAAGTTGACTGATGCTGGTTTTGCCTTAAGAATATAGATGTGCTAAGAAGACTTTATTATCGAAGAAAAACATTCAACACAGATTGCACTTTTTGACTGAATATGGGAACTGTGATTCAGACTCAGGAAGTAATCCTTTAATATTTTCTAGTATTCCTTAGCAGTAATTGACTGTTCACACCTTATCAGCTCACCAACACCAGCAGACGACAATGCACCAGGACCATGATTCCACCTCCTCCATGCTTCACAGTTGTTGAAATGCACTCAGGGTTGAATCTCTCACCAGATCTGCGAGGGCAACGTTCTGGGGCATCACGACAAAGTTGAAATCTGGATTCTGATTCAAAGGCCTCCAAAGCCAGTCGCCAACTGGGTATCCTCCGTCGTCGGAAGTCCTTCCTTGGCACACCTGAGCTCCTCACCACATACAAGGCTTTCATCCGCAGCTCAATGGAATACTGCTCTCCTCTCTGGGCTGGTGCTCCTGCCTCACACCTAGCTCGTCTTCACGCCGTTGAAACCAAAGCATTCAGAATCATTGGAATCTCCTGCGATGAAGCTAACTCCAAGGGCCTCTCACTCACTCACCACAGGCAGGTTGGTGGTCTTTCCGTCTTCTACCGACTCCTCTCTGGCCTTGCCCCCCCCCCCCCCCCAGCTCTCTCTGGGCTCTGTCCCGCAAATATTCCTACAGGTCGCACAAGATCTGCTTGCAACCCTCTTATGGTTAAACTGCCAAAATCAAGACTCTCTGCTCACCTTCACGCCTTCATTCCTTCATTCCTCTTTTCTCCTGCATCTGGAACAAACTCCCTCACTCTCTTCAATCCCACTCCACCCTCCATGTCTTTAAAAAAGCTGTTCATCACCATCTTTTATCTTCCCCAATCCAAAACCTTGATCTTTTCTACCCCCGCTAATTTCACCCCAATGCCACTTTTTTGAAATACCAACTTCTGTCCTGGAAGTCCTTGGTGTCCTTGTGTTTTATACTTCTCCCACCCCCCCCCCCCCCCCATTCCCACACCTCCTCCCCACAAACCCTCTCCCTCCCACACATCTCCCTGCTCTCAAATATTGTGTTTGTGTGCTTCCCCTTCTCTCCCCATCTTGTCTTCCACTCCCTCTTTTTATATATTTTGTTTGTCTGGTTGATTTGTTTGTGAAGTAAATGTTAGCTCTTTCACGAGCCTCGATCCTGAAAAAAAAAACCAAAAAAAAACCCAGAAGCCAAGTAAGAGCCAGTCGGACTAAGTCCCCACCCCAATGGACCGAATAGGCGAAAGCCCCGCTCATGGGAGGCGGAGAATAAGGGGGCAGTCAGAAAGACCGTCAGGCCCTGCCCCGTGGGACGTGATTGGACCATGGACGTGGATGGGGCAAACGGGGAGGGAAACGGTTCGATTGGCTCTAG